>NC_053023.1:454636452-454959852 GCF_003073215.2 Triticum urartu | reverse complement strand
TTATAGCTTTGAGTATGATATCATTAATGATTCCAACATCTCCTTTAGCATGCTTAAGATTGGCAAGTTCAAGAAGACATTTACCAAAACTAGGATCACTAGAGTTCATCTTACTCAAGGCAATAGATTTATGGAGAATTTCATCCAAAGTTTTCAAGGAGTGATTGGGAAATCGTTCCTCAAGAAATTTCCATATAGTATAGGCGCAATTTTGAGTAGGCAAACTAGCAATCAAATCTTTGGGCAATCCTCTAATGATGAGCTCAATAGTTCTAAGATTGCGAATCATGTCAATATCTTCGTCTAGGGTAGGATGCAAGGGATCAATATGGGGTGCACAAGGGCTAGCAATATACTTGTTCAAATGATATTGATTGAAGATTACAAGCATCTCATTTTTCCACTCATGAAAATACTTTCCATCAAGAATGGGCACTCTATGTCTAAGACTCCCTAGAGTAGACACATCCATCTTCCTCCAATGGTGATTAAACCAAGGCAATGGAGACCAAAGCTCTGATACCACTTGTAGGATCTAGAAGTAGATGTGTCTAAAGGGGGGGGTGATTAGACACTTCATGCTAAAGTTGCAATTTTTAATCCTTTTCGGTTCAAGTGGAGTTTAGGCACAATTTCAATACACACAATGCATATCAAGCAAGCATGCAAAGAGTATATGAGCAGCGAAATGTAAAGCATGCAACTTGCAAGAATGTAAAGGGAAGGATTTGGAGAGATCAAACGCAATTGGAGACACGGATGTTTTTCCCGTGGTTCAGATAGGTGGTGCTATCCTACATCCACGTTGATGGAGACTTCAACCCATGAAGGGTAACGGTTGCGCGAGTCCACACAGGGCTCCACCCAAGGGCAACGGTTGCGCGAGTCCATGAAGGGCTCCACCCACGAAGGGTCCACGAAGAAGCAACCACCCACAAAGGGTCCACGAAGAAGCAACCACCCACAAAGGGTCCACGAAGAAGCAACCTTGTCTATCCCACCATGGCCATCGCCCACGAAGGACTTGCCTCACTAGCGGTAGATCTTCACGAAGTAGGCGATCTCCTTGCCCTTACAAACTCCTTGGTTCAACTCCACAATCTTGACGGAGGCTCCCAAGTGACACCTAGCCAATCTAGGAGACACCACTCTCCAAGAAGTAACAAATGGTGTGTAGGTAATGAACTCCTTGCTCTTGTGCTTCAAATGATAGTCTCCCCAACACTCAACTCTCTCTCATAGGATTTGGATTTGGTGGAAAGAAGATTTTGAGTGGAAAGCAACTTGGGAAGGCTAGAGATCAAGATTCATATGGTAGGAATGGAATGTCTTGGTCTCAACACATGAGTAGGTGGTTCTCTCTCAGAACATATGAGTTGGAATGATGTGTGTGTTCTGATGGCTCTCTCACTTAATGAGAAAGAGGTGGAGGGGTATATATAGCCTCCACACAAAATCCAACCGTTACACACAATTTACCAATCTCGGTGGGACCGAATCAGAAAACTCGGTCTGACCGAAATAGTAAACCTAGTGACCGTTTGGAATTTCGGTGGGACTGACATGCAACTCGGTAGGACCGATTCGGTTAGGGTTTGGGCATAACATAGTCTCGGTGAGACCGATTACACAAACTCGGTGAGACCGAATTTGGTAATTAGCTAACCAGAGAGTTGGTCAGGCAAACTCGGTGGGACCGATTTGCTCTTTCGGTGAGACCGAGTGGAACTCGGTGAGACCGAAAAGTTACAAAGGGGAAACACTGAGTTTACATTGCAATCTCGGTGGGACCGATTCGCTCTTTCGGTGGGACCAAAAAGTTACGAAAGGGAAACAAAGAGTTTGCAACCCCATCTCGGTGGGACCGAGATCCTTATCGGTAGAACCGAATTTCTAGGGTTTGGCAGTGGCTAATGACAAGTGAAACTCGGTGGCGCCGGATAGGAAGAATCGGTAGGACCGAGTTTGGCCTAGGGTTTAGGTCATATGTGGATATGGGAAAGTAGTTGAGGATTTTGGAGCATATCATTAAGCACATGAAGCAAGAGGCTCATTAAGCAACACCTCATCCCTCCTTGATAGTATTGGCTTTTCCTATGGACTCAATGTGATCTTGGATCACTAAAATGTAAAAGTGAAGGGTCTTGAGCTTGAAGCTTTAGCCAATCTCTTGTCCCTAGCATCTTGAAGGAGTTCCCACAACCTTTAGTCCATGCCACTCCATTGTTGAACTTATCTGAAACATGCTACATAGAAGTGTTAGTCCAACAAGAGATATGTTATCATCAATTATCAAAACCACCTAGGGAGCACTTGTGCTTTCATATGCCTATGCTACGATGCCTACCACTTGCTCATCATGCCTCCCAAATTGCCATGTCAAACCTCTGACCCACCATGTCCTAGCAAACCGTTGATTGGCTATGTTACCGCTTTGCCCAGCCCCTCTTATAGCGTTGCTAGTTGCAGGTGAAGATTGGAGATCGTTCCTTATTGGAACACTGTTTATTGTTGGGATATCACCTATATTATCTTGTTATCTTAATGCACCTATATACTTGGTAAAGGGTGGAAGGCTCGGCCTTTTGCCTAGTGTTTTGTTCCACTCTTGCCGCCCTAGTTTCCGTCATATCGGTGTTTTGTTCCCGGATTTTGCGTTCCTTACGCGGTTGGGTTATAATGGGAACCCCTTGACAGTTTGCCTTGAATAAAACTCATCCAGCAATGCCCAACCTTGGTTTTACCATTTGCCACCTAGCCTCTTTTTCCCTTGGGTTTCCGGAGTCCGAGGGTCATCTTTATTTAAGGGATAATTAGATTCATGCCCCTAGTTGTGTCCCACTCATCTGTTTTACCCCTAATTTCCCAAAGTCACCGCTTCTATCCAAGTCACTTTGCTCCTCTTATGCTTTTGCCCTTTGACCGTTTGACTGCCAGTTTGAAAACTTCATAACTAATTCATACTAAATCAGAAAAATGCAAATAAGATACCAAAATGTTCGGAAAAACATCACCTATATGTCAGTGTCATTTGCATTCATGAAAAAAGTGTTGGAAAGTGCACATCTGAGTTTTAGCTCTTTTGATACAACCATGAATAGTAAAATATAAAAAATTCAAAAAAAATATGGTGGCAAAGAACGACAAATGTTCTAAGTGCTTGCCAAGTTTCATCAGGGAACGACATTCATGGAAGTCATGGCAAACAAATAATCTATTTTGGAGTGCTAATTGTTTTTTCTGTTGGGGCACCCATGAATGTCATTCCCTGATGAAACTTTGCGAGCACTTAAAACATTTCTCATTCTTTGCCACCATTTTTTTTGAATTTTTTGAATTTTTTTAGATTTTACTATTCATGGTGGTAGCATAAGAGATAAAACTTGTATGGGCACTTTCAGACACCTTTTTCATGAATGCAAATGACACTGACATATAGGTGATGTTTTTCCGAACATTTGGGTATCTTATTTGCATTTTTATGATTTAGTATGAATTAGTTATGAAGTTTTCAAACTGACGGTCAAAAGGTCAAAGGGCAAAAGCATAAGAGGAGCGAAGTGACTTGGACAGAAGCGGTGAATTTTGGAAATTAGGGGCAAAACAGCCGAGTGGGACACAACTAGGGGCATAAATCTAATTATCCCTTTATTTAAACCCCCCGGGCCAGTGCTCCTCTGAGTGTTGGTCCAAACTAGAGCCCTGTGCAGCGCCCCCTCGGGGAAACTCGAGGTTTGGTTTTAGTTATATGGAGCGCTCATCTGAGTGTGCCTTGAGAACGAGATATGTGCAGCTCCTATCGGGATTTGTCGGCACATTCGGGCGGTGTTGCTGGATTTGTTTTACCATTGTCGAGGATGTCTTGTAACTGGGATGCCAAGTCTGATCGAAATGTCTCTGGAGAAGGAATATCCTTCGTTGACCGTGAGGGCTTGTGATGGGCTAAGTTGGGACTCCCCTGCAGGGATTTGAACTTTCGAAAGCCGTGCCCACGGTTATGGGCAGATGGGAATTTGTTAATGTCCGGTTGTAGATTACATGAAACTTAACTTAATTAAAATGAATCAACCGCGTGTGTAACCGTGATGGTCTCTTCTCGGCGGAGTCCGGGAAGTGAACACGGTGTTGGAGTAATGTTTGACGTAGGTTGTTCTAGGATCACTTCTTGATCATAGTTATTCGTCCATGCTTTGCCTTCTCTTCTCGCTCCCTTTTGCGTATGTTAGCCACCATATATGCTAGTCGCTTGCTGCAGCTCCACATCATACCTTGTCTTACCTATAAGCTTAAATAGTCTTGATCGTGAGGGTGTGAGATTGCTGAGTCCCCGTGACTCACAGTTTACTTCCAAAACCAGATGCAGGGACCGATGATACCGTTCCAGACGATGCGCTTGAGCACAAGTGGGAGTTCGATGAAGACTCTTGTCATTACTATGTGTCTTTCCCAGATGATCAGTAGTGGTGCCCAGTTGGGGCGATCGGGGACTTTGTCGCATGTGGGGGTTGATCTTTATTTTGGTACCGTAGTCAGACCATGAGTGTATTGGATGATTGTAATGTTATTCATGTATTTGTGTGACGTGGTGAGTGTAAGCCAACTATGTACCTTTTCCCCTTTTATCTATTTACATGGGTTGTTGTGAAGATTACCTTACTTGCGACATTGCTTTCAATGCGGTTATGCCTCTAAGTCGTGCTTCAACACGTAGGAGATATAGCCGCATCGAGGGTGTTACACGGGTCTTGCCGGCTGCCGATTACTGTAGCCGTGCTTCTAATGACGCAGGCCTGGTCATGGGGTCGTGGCTACAGCCCTGCTACCTGGCGGGCGATTACTGTAGCCACTCCCCGTCTCTTCTGGTTAATGGCGCGTGGGACCCGTGGGAGGGGCATGCCGACTTCCGGGGGCCGGCTCCCTTCGGGTCCGGCTGGTGGCGCTCTTGCCGTCTTCTGGACTCTCGCTGGCCGGTAGGGCCCATCGTCCGTGGACCGTACCGACAGGCCGTCGTGGGTGCAGGATTCCGCCTACTGTTGCTGATGTCGGGGATGGCACGGCAACAGTGCCTCGTCGAACGGTGATCTCCGCTGGTACGGCGCACTGTGGCGTAGCCATCCCATGAAAAGGGGAGGGAGTGGGCTTTACTGTGGCCACTTCTGTCCCATCCCCCCTTATGAGGGCATGGGCTTTGTTGGTGTCGTGGGCCGACTCCCCGTGGCTGGCTTCTTTGGGAGCCGCCAGGCGGGAGTCGGCCCGTCTTGACCTCGCCTCCAGGACTCGGCCGCATGCGGGCAGTCGACTGTTCCTTTAGCCGGCCTCTAGAAGGCGGCTCTCCATCCTGGTGTCTTGAGGGGCGCAGTCAGCCCCGATGTCTTGAAAGGTTGTGGGCCTCGGGTTAGCCTACCCGTGGCCCATTACTCCGACAGTAGTCCCCGAAGCTGGTGAGGCGCCGCGGCGATCAGCCGAGGAGCCTCAGCAGTTTTTTTCTCCGAGTGCTTGAGGTGAGACCTCGTTTGACTTCTGCCGGGCCGACTGGTAGGAGTCGGAGTCGCCTGACCTTGACTTGTCCAAAAATTCTTTCGAATTCCCCGGCGGGAACTCAGTAGCATGTGAGCTAAGCTTCCTGACCGCCACCCACTCCGTGCCCGCCACGTGGCAACCAGTGGCCGGGCCAGCCCGCCTACCCATCCGCGAGATGGGACATGTCTGCAGGCGGGGCCCGCCACTACCACACCTCGACATGCGAGTGGATCCGCTGCGGCCGTGGGGGGCGGTTGAGGTTCCCACGGAATTACCGCACGCAGTAACTTTGCGCAATAAACATGGGGGGCATGGAGTAGTGGGCGCAGTAAATCCCACAACTGCCCCCTCGGCTTCGCAGCCCACTGGGCTATAAGTAGGGGTGGAGGGGAGACGGCAGAGCACGCGCGTCCCACCTCCCCACTGCTTCTTCTTCTTCTTCTCTCTCTCCACCGCACCTCAAGCTACGTCGAGCGCTGCGGTAGTCTGCTCACGATGAGCTCTTCTCCGCCGTCACGCCCCCTATGGCGCATTCCGGCACCTGGGATGGTTCGGAGGTTCACGACGACCACGTCGATTTCCTCCGCAAGACGTGTCGGTTGCCCGACGAGGACCTCGTGAGGGTCCGCCTCACGCGGAGGGGAGAGATCTCGCCGGTGCCGCAGGAGGGCGAGCGGGTCGTCTTCCACTCGCACTGCCTGCGCGGCCTGGGCCTACCGGCGAGCAACTTCTTCTGCTCCTTCCTTGAGTTCTACGGACTCCAGCCTCACCACCTCACCCCCAACATGGTGGTGTTGCTGTCCGCCTTCGTCACCCTGTGCGAGGGCTTCATCGGCGTTCTCCCCACCATGGAGCTCTGGGGGGAGTTCCTCTACTCCAAGCTCGACACCCAAGCCGCGGGCGTGCCGGCTCAGTGCGGCGTGTTCATCACCGTGCGGAGGTCAGGGGCCGACAACCCGTTTCCCTCCATCAAGCTGATCAAGTCGGTGAAGATGTGCCAGCGGTCATACTTCTACGTGAAGAACGTCTCCGTGGAGGGCGACTGGATCAACCTGCCGGCCTTCATAGCTGGCCCGCTGGCTGGGAGGCAACCCAACTGGTCGTACCGGGCCCGGACATTGACGCAAGCAGGAGCAGGTGCTGTTACGCGGCTTCGAGTACTGGCACAGTCGGAGGGCCTGACCGGGCAGGACTTGCTGGCCGCCTTTGTGGCCCGCCGAGTGCTCCCTCTTCAAAGTCGCCCCCACATGATCTGCCAGATGAGCGGGCACCGGGACCCGAGTCGGATGTGCACCAAGGAGATGCCTCGCAAGGAGGTGGCCTATATGGTGAATTATCTGGCGAACTGCGACCTTCGAGAAGAGGGGCAATTCGGCAAGGAGCCGTATTCGCGTGCCGCCCCTCCGCCTCTGGTGAGTCGTTTTCTTTTTCTCTTTCTCTCTGACTTCTTCGTTGCCGAGTTCGTTTTGTCCGATCTGACCAGCCGGCTTTGGTCAGAACCCCCCCTCCAGCCAGCAGCCGGCACCGCAGGCCTGGACCGCGAATTCCTCCCCGACCGGGCAGAGAGTGATGTTGACGACCCCAACCTGGGGGCGGCGGCCCTGGAGGACGACGCCGAGGGAGGAGGCGGCGCAGCGGGCGGCCCGAGACTTGGGGCCAGTCTCGAGGACTGGCCCGATGATGAGGAGGAGGTCGTCCCACGCCACCAGCTAGGAGCCGGCCAGTCGGGCGCGGGCTCGTCAGCTTTGTCGGACGCACAAGGCGGCGACAAGAAGCGCAGGGCCGGGGCGAGCCTGTTTGGCAGCCGGTCGAAGAAGCCCAAGGGCTCAGCCGCGGCGACCAAGCGGGACAAGGCGGCCGCAAAGGCCAACCACTTCCGCAAGGTGGTGAAGACGCCACAGCTTATTTCAGCGTAAGCACCACCTCCCCTCGTATCTTCGTATTTCTTTATTGAGTCTGTCTGAAATTTCTTTACTTTGTTTTCCGGCTTTAGGGCCCCTCTCTCTCTTGAGAAGTCGGCCGCCGGCTCCGTCATGAAGTCGGCGGAGACCTCCTCCACCACCCGGCGGGTTGACCCCGCCGCCGACCTCCGGGAGGCGACGGAGCGGAACGCGCGGGAGGCGCGTGAGGAGCGGGGAGCCGCCCGCCTGAAGAAGGCGGAAGCCGACAAGGCGGAGGCCGCCGTTATGAAGAAGCTGGCGGAAACTGAGGCCGCCGATGCAGAGAAGAAGCGCGAAGAAGAAGCCGCAAGCCACCAGCCGACAGTGTTTGTCGTCCCCTTGAACTCCGCACCACTGCCACCGGAGTTCTCGGCGTAGACTGGGGAAGCCAGCGACGAGAACCCGGTCATGGAGAGGGACGCCGACGTCACCGCTACGCCGGAGGTCATTGCGCCGCCACCGCCACCCTCCGGAGGCACGCCAGGCGGACAGCCGGCGGATCCGCCAGTGCCGCCAACCGGAGGCGCGGCGGCGACGGGCCTGACCCGCAAGGTCGGTACGCCGACGCGCCGCCGTCTCGCGAAGGCGGCCTCAGCGCCGCGTCCTCTGGATACCGGCGCTGCGAGCTCCTCGATCCCGGACACCGAGGTGTCGAGCGCCGCGCCCACCGGGTGGGTGCGGGGAGGCGGGACGGGCCCGTTGAACCGGGCTCTCTTGGATGTCCAAGCCAAGCTCCGGGCCGAGGGCGACGCCATCAAGGAGTGCACCAAGGCATACCTGGCATCACGAACGGCCATCCGGGTACACATCCTTTCTTTGCTTTGCTTCCTTGTTTTTTCTTTGTGGGGGCGCACCAGCGCACCCACTGGGTGTAGTCCCCGAGTTTCGGGCCAGCTGCTGAGCAGGTGGCTCGGAACTCTAATCGTCGAGTTCCAAGTACCAACGCTTTTTTCTGAAATTTTGATGCAGGATTACCACAATCTTCGCGTGACCTCCTTCAACGCCAATGTTGAAGAGATGGCCAAGCGAACCGCCGACTTGTCGGACAGCCGGGGTGAGCTTTCTTCTTTCTCTGCGGGGGCGCGCTGGCGCACCCGCGGGTTGTAGTCCCCGAGATTCGGGCCGACTGCTGAGCAGTCGGGCCGGATCTCCCCAGCGACCTTTCTTCTTTGCTGACGACTGACATCCCTCCCCCTCTTTTTTTAGAGGCCAACGCCGCCCTTCAGCAACAGCTGGGCGAAGTCAAAATCGTACAGCGCGTCAGTGAGGAGGAGTGCGGCCGGCTAACGGAGGAGCACGACCGGCTGGCTACGCAGCTGGCAGAGCAGAAGGAGCTGCTCCAGAGGGCCTAGAAGGAGGTGGAGGACAAGGAGACCACCCTTCTCGCTGAATTTGCATCCGAGCGCTCCTCCTGGACCGACAAGGAGGCGATGTTGGTCTCCGGCTTCCAAGCAATCGAAGATCTTGTCGATGGTGAGCTTCCACTTGTTTCCTTTTCCGGGCTGCCGACTGCTAGTAGAGTCGGCCTTAAATTTTTAACTTTGTTTCTTTGCTCTTCTTCCTTAGCAGACTTCTTCCCCGGCCATTCGGATGCCGCCAATAAAGCCATCGAGGCTGATCGTGAAGCACGGAGGGCGGATGACGCACAGGTCACCGCCGACGCCCCCCGAACTCTTAACGAGCAGATTCTAAGCATCGAGGCCTGTCTTCGGCCAGCCCACCGGATGCTGCGCCGGCTTCAGCGCATCGGCGCCCAGGCGATTGCTGCCCTATGGCCGGACATGCAGGCGCCACGCACCCCCAGCCGGACTGCCGACTGGTTGGAGGTGGCAGCCATTCGTCTTGAGGCCTGGAAGGGTTCCGCAGCCCGGGCTGGAGCCCGCCGGGCCTTGGAATTCGCCAAGGCGTGGTATCCTGGGCTGAGTTTAGCCTAGTTAGCCACGTTCTGGCTGCAAGCTCAGGCGGAGCTAGCAACGGTGGAGGACGATCTCGTCAGGCGCACCGCATCGATCGCTGAGTACACCGACACCAGTGTCTTCATCCCAAAGCGGGCTGAGAACGGCGAGGAGGCGCCGCCGGAGTGGTTCAGGATGAACCCGGATGACGACGAGGACTCGGCGGAGGTGATCAACTCCAGTGGCGAAGAGGAAGGCGAGGAGGAGGAGGAGGGGGACGAGGAGGAGGCGCCAGAGGTCGAGGCAGACGGCCAGCCCCAGCCCGACCGCGCCTCCAGCAACGAGCCGCGCACAACTAAGCCAGCTGTCGCCAGGGGTGATCACGCGGAGACCAACCAGCCGACTGCCCCGCCAACTGGCACCGCCGACCCCTCTGGTCCTCTGAGTCCGTCCGCGGCTTCCTAGGCTGCCACTTTATCTTTGTTTTTCCTGCTTAGTAGTCTCAACGAACTTGTTATTTTGCACAATTCCAACCACTGGGTGTGGGTGTATCTTGAACTCCCATTTGATGATTCGGCCAAGGGCCTTTCTATGTAAATATGTATCCGCGTTCTATCTCTTCGTGCTTATTTCTCTTTGACTTTTTCCTTTGCCGCCTTCCCTTAGTTGCCGTTTTGCTAGTCGGGCAGCCGCTCTGCGGACTGCCGCTAGATCAAATACTTGGCTTCTTTGGGAGGCAAGTACTTAGCCATTTAGAGTTTTTAGCAAGTTAATTTAGAAAACAGCGAGCTGGCTGCTCGAGAGTCGGTTGCAAAAAGGCTGGAAACCGGCTTAAGCTATGTGCATGCTTTGAGTCCTTAGCCATTTTTCATATGGAAACCCATTCTACCTTACTCCTGCTTGCCAGTCAGTCGCTCTGCGGTCTACGGCTTCTAATAGGAGACGGCTTGAGTGCCACACACTACTTGTCCGGCTACAGGAAGTCATTTCATAGCTCAAGACGGCAAGTCCCCGGGCCGACTAGTCGAACCTGGTGCCAAGCGATAAAGAATAACATACTCATAGGCATAACTAATTATCATATAGATAAAAGAAGGCAGTCCCCGAGATCGTCTCGAGGGGCCCGAAGTCTTCGTACTTTAATACAAAAGGTAGCATGATACATACTGCATTAACTGTAAAATCTTCGGAGGAGATTTGTATTCCGTGGTCGCTCCGTCTCCTTGCCGAAGTCGTCTCTTTTGCGTGCTCGGGGCTTCTGAGTGTCGATTAGGTAGTAGGAGTCATTGCCCAACACCTTGCTAATGATGAAGGGGCCTTCCCAAGGTGTTGAGAGCTTGTGCTGGCCAGCTGTTCGCTGAATCAGCCGAAGCACAAGGTCTCCTTCTTGGAAAGATCGCGGCTTGACCTTCCCATTGTAGTATCGGCGTAGGCTCTGCTGGTAGATGCTGGACCGGCTGAGTGCCAACAGCCGGCCCTCTTCCAGCAGATCGACGCCGTCTTCACGTGCTTCCTCTGCTTCCTCCTCGGTGTACATGGTGACTCGAGGGGAGTCGAACTCTATGTCCGTTGGGATGACGGCTTCGACACCGTAGATGAGGAAGAAGTGCGTGAAGCCGGTTGACTTGTTTAGAGTCATGCGTAGGCTCCAGAGGACAGCTGGCAACTCATCAAGCCAGCAGCCGGCCAAGTGCTCCAGAGGCTCGACCAGCCGGGGCTTGATGCCGGACAAGATTAGGCCGTTTTCTCGCTCTACTTGGTCGTTGGACTGCGGGTGGGCAACAGATGCTAAGTCCAGTCGGATGCCCTGCGTCGCGCAGAAACGGGCCAAGGCACCTTTGGCAAAGTTTGTGCCGTTGTCGGTGATGATGTTGTGCGGTATGCCGTACTGAATTGTGATGTCGGAGATGAAGGTCACAGCAGTCGGACCATTCAAACTCTTGATTGGCTTTGCTTCTATCCACTTGGTGAACTTGTCCACTGCAACAAGTAAATGAGTCAAACCACCTCGCGCCGTCTTGAATGGTCCGACCATGTCCAGGCCCCAAACAACAAAGGGCCAGGCAATAGGAATAGTTTTGAGCGCCGAAGCCAGCTGATGAGGCTTAGAGCGGAACTTCTGGCACCCCTTGCATTTTTGGACTAGAGACTTGGCATCCTCAAGAGCAGTCGGCCAGAAGAAGCCATGGCGGAAAGCTTTGGCGACGAGTGCTCTTGAAGCCGCGTGATGGCCACATTCGCCTTGATGGATGTCTTTGAGGATTGCCTGGCCTTGCTCTGGCTCCACACAGCGCTGGTGAATACCAGTGATGCTGCGCCTTATGAGCTCTCTATTGATGATGGCGTACGCTGCCGCCCAGTGTTGCACTTGCCGAGCCGAGATCTCATAGGCTGGCAGCTCTTTGTTCACCAAGAATTTGAGGATGGGTTGGGCCCATGAAGGTGCTGCAATTTCTGCAACCGCCAAGACTACGACTTGGACGAGGGTGGGTGGGCCGGGAGGTGGCGGGTTGGAGTAGGCAACCGCTTGCTGTGTCGATGAAGTCCCCTGGCAGAGTGGCGCAATCCCTGAGCCGGGCTCCGAAGTCTCCAGGCCGGGCTCCGCAGTCCTCGGGCCGGGTGCAACTGCCACGATCTCCATGCTGCCTGCCGGAACACCCGCGCCGTCTGCGGGGGCTCTTGAGTCGGGTCCGACTACTTCAGGAGGAGCCAGCATGAAGATGGAGTCTGACTCCGATGATGGCTTGACGGACGGCTTGAGGAGGCGCTGAAGGGCGACGCCGGACGGTATCGCCTGATGGGTGGAGCCGATTCGCGCCAGGGCGTCTGCTTGGTCGTTGTCGTTTCTTGGTACATGGAGAAACTCACTTCCCTCGAAATACCCACTGAGTTGCTGTACGAGGAAGCGGTAGCTTGCCATGTTTGCATCCTTGGCGTCCCAATCGCCTGACGACTGCTGGACCGCCAAGTCGGAGTCACCATAACACAGGATCCGGCGAATGCCGAGCTCTTTGGCTAGCCGGAGCCCGTGAATGAGTGCCTCGTACTCGGTGACATTGTTGGAGGCGGCAAAATGGATTTGCAGCACATACTTGAGCTTGTCGCCCTTGGGAGAGGTGAGGACGATGCCAACTCCCAAGCCGGTGCGCATCTTGGAGCCGTTGAAGTGCATTCGCCAATGGGTGGAGTCGGGCGCTGGTGGTAGATACTGGGTTTCAGCCCAGTCGACGAAGAAGTCGGCCATTGTGACTTGATGGTAGTGCGAGGTTGGTAGTAGATGGTGTAGGGGGCCAAATCTATGGCTCACTTGGCCACTCGTCCCGAAGCGTCTCAGCTGCCGATGATCTCGGCTAGAGGAGCCGTGCAGACCACAGTGATTGGATGCTCTTGGAAGTAAGGCTTCAATTTCTTGGCGGCAAAATGCACACCATAGCACATCTTCTGGTAGTGGGGGTAGTTTTGCTTGGAGGTCGACAGTACTTCACTCAAATAATATACCGGTATCTGAACTGGTAGTGCTTTGCCTTCCTCCTTGCGCTCTACTACAATGACCATGCTGACCACTCGGCTGGTGGCGGTGATGTAGAGGAGCATGGGCTCCTTAGGAGTCGGAGCCGCCAGAACAGGTGGAGTCACCAGCATCTTCTTTAGTTGGACAAATGCTTCATCCGCCTTGTGGTTCCACTCGAAAAAAGTGGTCTTCTTCATGAGTTGGTATAGGGGAAGGGCCTTCTCACCCAGCCGACTGATGAACCGGCTGACGGACGCCAAACAGTCGGTGAATTTTTGTATGTCCAGCAGTCGGCTGGGTACCTCCATCCTTTCAATTGCCTTGATCTTCACAGGGTTGCATTCTGTGCTGCGTTCGGAGACCAGGAAACCAAGGAGCTGGCCGGCTGGTACTCCGAAGACGCATTTCTCCTAGTTGAGCTTGATCTGGAATCGGCGTAAGTTGTCGAAGGTCTCCTTGAGGTCTTCTAGCAGTGTTCCACGCCTCTCCGTCTTTACCACCACATCATCCACGTAGACGTGAGCATTTCTGCCGAGCTGCTTGAGGAGACACTTCTGCATGCATTGTTGGAAGGTGGCGCCGGTGTTCCTCAAGCCGAACATCATGGTTAGGTAGCAGAAAGCTCCAAACGGCGTGATGAAGGCAGTCTTCAGCCTGTCGGCTGGATTTAACTTGATCTGGTGATACCCTGAATATGCATCCAAGAAACTCAACAGCTCGCATCCGGCTGTGGAGTCTATCACTTGGTCGATCCTTGGCAAGGCGAACGGGTCCTTGGGGCATGCTTTGTTGAGGCTTGTGTAGTCAATACACATTCGCCATTGCTTGTTCTTCTTCAGTACCAAGACCGGGTTGGCCAGCCATTCTGGGAAAAATACTTCCATGATGAAGCCGGCTGCGAGCAGCCGGGCTATCTTTTCTCCAACAACTCTCCTCTTCTCTTCTGACAAGCGGCGTAAAGGCTGTCTGACTAGTTTGGCATCAGATCGGACGTGTAATTTGTGCTCGGCGAATTCCGTCGGGACACCTGGCATGTCCTTGGGGGACCATGTGAAGATGTCTTGATTCTCATAGAGGAAATTGACGAGCTCGCCTTCCTATTTGCTGTCGAGGTTGGCGCCTACGACAGCATACCTCTCTGGGTGCTCCGGGTCCAAAGGTATCTTCTTTGTTTCCTTGGCCGGCTTGAACGAGCCCTCAGCTTCCGACTCTTTGGGATCAGGCGACATCTCTGGCTGCTTGCCTGCCATCGCCACAACTCGATCTAGCAGCCGCTTCTCAGCTGCGATCACGAGGGACTCAGCCAGCCGACTGCTCTCTGATGCACAGGCGGAAGACTTCTTGTAGTCGCCAGTTATGGTCAGAATCCCTTTGGAACTCAGCATCTTCATCTTGAGGTAGGCATAGTGGGGGACGGCCATGAACTTGGCCAGGGCTGGCCAGCCAAGCAGTGCATGGTATGGGCTCTCTAGGTCCACCACCTCGAACCATATTGACTCACGACGGAAATGATCTTTGTCTCCGAAGAGGACGTCGATCAAGATCTTGCCGATCGGCGAGCAGGAAAGGCTAGGGACTATGCCGTGGAACATCGTCCGGCTGGACTGCAGTTGCCTCTGCCTGATTCCCAACTTCTCCATGGTGTCTTTGTACAAGATGTTGATGCTGCTGCCGCCGTCTATCAGGATTCTGGAAAAATGAGCAGCTCGCTTGTCGGTGGCAAAGGTGGCATCGAAAACCAAGGCATAGGAGTCGGGTCTGGGCATTACTTCGGGGTGGTCAGCCCGACTCCAGCTGATGGGCTTCTCAGACCAGTGCATGAACTCAGGTGTGTCAGAAGCTACTGCATTCACCTCCTGCTGCTGCAGCCGTCTGCTGCGTCGATCGTCGGCCACACTGGTGAACACGACGTATGCTCCCTGCTCTTCCGGGTACTCGTCTCGCACTGCGTCGACTGGTCTGACCACCGGCTGCTTGGGCGGAGGGGGAGGCGGCTGCCCAGCAGGTGGGGGAGGCATAAGGCCGTCTCCCTTGGCAATCCTGGTGAGCCAGTGGCATTTCCGAGTGGTGTGGTTGGACGGCTTCGCGCCACTGTGGAACTTCCAGGGTCCATCCAGAGTCTGCTCATATGAGAAAGTCGGCTGCCAGTTGGACTTGCCGCCCTTCTGACGTCTGAGCGGAGGCTGCCCTTCCGGCTCTTGGTCTTCAACTGTTGCCACCTGCCGACTGGTGGAAGTCGGCGGGGGGGCTTTACGCTTGTGGTCGTTCTGCTGTTGACGCCAACTGGTGTCTCCGGCTGGGGTTCGGGGAGCCTGAGGAGCCACCTTGCCGGTTGCGCTGACTTGAATCTCCGTCTTCATGGAGGAATCGGCCGTGGCGTATTTGTCTGCTATGATCAGCAGCTCGTCGAGGGTTTCCGGCTCATCGCAGAGAAGCTTGTGCTTGAGGAGGGTGCCCTCCCGACATCCTGTAGTGAACTACTTAATGGCCTGCACCTCGTGCACGCCCTCGCAAGAGTTGCGGAGCTCGGCCCAGCGTGTGAGGTAGTCGCGAGTTGACTCGCTGGGGCCTTGCACACACAAGGAGAGCTGGCGGGGTTTGGGAGGTCGCTTGTACGTGCTGGTGAAGTTGCGGACGAGGCGTCGGTGAAGTCGACCCAACTGTTGATGCTGCGGGGCCTTAAGCTGTTCAGCCATGTCCGGGCCATGCCCTGGAGCATGAGTGGAACGTAGTTCACAGCAACACGCTTGTTGCCATTTGCTATGCTGACGGCCGTGGAGTAGTCGACCAGCCAGTCCTCCGGCTTCACGGAGCCGGTGTACTTGGGTGTGTCTCTGGGGAGTGTGAACCCTTTGGGGAAGGGCTCATCTCGGATGCGGGGGCCAAAACACGGCGGACCCAACTCATCTTCCTCCTCAAGCGCCAGGGATCGATGGAGACGGTCGGTCCGATGGCAGGCGTCATTCTCACCGACTCCCTCTCGGCGGCCAAGGCGGTCGCCGAGCGTCGGGTGATCAACAGGCGGCGGGGAGACTCGCCTTTCCCTTCGAGGGGGAGGAGGTGGACAGTCGTCCCGTCGTTCCACTGTTCTTGGGCGGCCGTCTCGGTCGCACTCTATGGTGATGCGAGTCCGACTGCGGCTGGCAACCGTCTCCTTGTCTTTTCTTCCGCGGACACCGCCAGTCGGTGTCCGAGACTCCGTGCCTTGGTCTCGGCGCGGAAGCAGGTTGTCATTCCGTCGGCGCGGCGCATCAGTGTGGCAGCCGGCCTCGTTCTGCTCAGCAGCCGCGTCAAGGAGTCGCTGCACGCGCTCCGTCATCAGGCGATGCTCTTCGCCCTCAAACTTGTCCAGCTCGTCCACCGCCGCCTGGGCGGCTCGAATATTCTCCGCAGGTGTGGCATAGACGGGGCGATTCTCCCCAAACAGATCGGCGATAACCGCACCGCGCTACTGGACCGTGCCAAGGCGTCTAGGCCCAGCTGGAGCTGGCGTGCCGCCCACCGCGCGGTCCATCTCGCGCTGGTAGGCTTCTGACAGGCGTCTCATGCTGGCCAGCTTTTTGGCGCCTTCGACTAGCTAAAGGCGGCGTGCCTCCAGCATCTCAGCGTCGGCATCTTCAGGGATGGGCGCTGCCAGGTCTTGCAGCGCCGCACGGAGCGGGGCGTAATCACCCCCGCCGGAGTGCTCGCCATGATCGATGACAAGCACTTCCGTGATGGTGCTTCCGCCGCTCTCCGCGCGAGGAAGCAGCTCGTCGTATACCACCACGTTGGTGGGTAACGTGTCAAGCGACACAGTGTCGGAGTCGACCAGCATCGGATCAGTGGAGCCTACGGACTCCAAGTCCCCAGCTGGCTCGCTGGCGACGTGAAGTTGATCGAGGAGGCCCCGAGGAGGCTCTCGGGGCCGCTTGTGCCCGCATCGGATGCGGGCTCGTCGGAGAGGCGGACCTCGCCTACAAGATCGGCGAGGCAACTGGCCGCGCAGGCGATTTCAGCGCCATGCAGCGCGTTGGCGCAGACTCCGTCTGGCGTGCCGGGCTGGCTGCGCGCGCCAGGGAGGAAAAGGTTCCCGTCTAGAACAGGTCTCCGGACGAGGGTGTACCAGGCCCCACGGTGGGCGCCAAATGTCGGGGGTTGGGTGCGACATATGCCAATGGATGGCTTATCATGGTGGGGGCGAGTAGAACGTCGCCGGTGCCTCGAAACGGGATGAGGCATAGACATGTACGCCGGTGAACTTTACCCAGGTTCTGGGCTCCCCTAGGAG
The DNA here is from genome assembly GCF_003073215.2 of Triticum urartu. Taxonomy (NCBI): domain Eukaryota; kingdom Viridiplantae; phylum Streptophyta; class Magnoliopsida; order Poales; family Poaceae; genus Triticum; species Triticum urartu. The sequence goes on along the minus strand of NC_053023.1, from coordinate 454,942,716 downwards.
ATAACACCCCTAGTCCTGCTCTGCGGGGTCTCCGCATGATCACTAAGGCAAAAGTGAGTACAATGGTGCTCCTCGAGCTGCATCTGTAGACAGGAGGAGGCTAGGCCAGCTCTCTTCCTTTTCTAAGGTCTGGTCTAGTTCTAATGGGTCCAAACCCTTTGCATGGGTGCCCCGGGGGGTTTATATAGGCCTACCCCGGGGGGTATAATGATAAACCGACTGGGCGCAGGGCCCAGCCGTCAGTCTCTTCGCCTGCCGTCTTATCTGCCGACTACTGGGGCCCGCCGGCTGGTGGGCCCCGCCGACTGGTCTGGTACGGAGCCGACAGGCCGTACCCGCCGCTTGCGGGTCTTGCCGGCTGCCGATTACTGTAGCCGTGCTTCTAATGACGCAGGCTTGGTCATGGGGTCATGGCTACAGCCCTGCTACCTGGCGGGCGATTACTATAGCCACTCCCTGTCTCGTCTGGTTAATGGCGCGTGGGACCCATGGGAGGGGCAAGCCGACTTCCGGGGGCCGGCTCCCTTCGGGCCCGGCTGGTGGCACTCTTGCCATCTTCTGGACTCTCGCTGGCCGGTAGGGCCCAACGTCCATGGACCTTACCGACAGGACGTCGTGGGTGCAGGATTCCGCCTACTGTTGCTGATGTCAGGGATGGCACGGCAACAGTGCCTCGCCGAACGGAGATCTCCACTGGTACGACGCACTGTGGCCTAGCCATCCCATGAAAAGGGGAGGGAGTGGGCTTTACTGCGGCCACTCCTGTCCCATCCCCCTTATGAGGGCATGGGCTTTGTTAGTGTCGTGGGCCGACTCCCCGTGGCCGGCTTCTCTGGGAGCCGCCAGGCGGGAGTCGGCCCGTCTTGGCCTCGCCTCCAGGACTCGGCCGCATGCGGGCAGTCGGCTGTTCCTTTAGCTGGCCTCTGGAAGGCGGCTCTCCATCCTGGTGTCTTGAGGGGCACAGTCAGCCCTGATGTCTTGAAAGGTTCCGGGCCTCGGGTTAGCCTACCCGTGGCCCATTACTCCGACAGTGTTTGAAATTCATTCATGTCTCTTGCATGGGACCTAAGCATGCACCCAAGGACACACATGTGATTTTTCAACCAACTTTGGTGCATTGGAGCATGTGCTTGTAGTTCAAATTTGAATTATGCACATGAAATGCCTAGAAAACCCAGTTAATGTATAAAACAGGCCAAACGAACCCCGAAAAATTCATTCCCATTTCTTGCATGGGACCTAAGCATGCACCCAAGGACACAGATTTGATTTTTCAACCAATTTATATGCACTAGAGCATGTGCATGTACGTAGTTCAAATTTGAATTATGCACATAAATGCATTGAAAACTCAGTTAATGCATAAAAATGTCCAAACGAACCCCGAAAAATCCCAAAAATTGACACAACACTCCTGTTGTTCTATGTTGACACGAGAAATTTTTTGAAAGCAATAAGAGGCAATTGATATCGTTTCGTCCCCAAAGGTGGGACGTACGTTCCCTACTGAAACCATCAGGCTTGTTGTGAGAAGCTCTGGTTTGTGAGAAGCATATACCCAAACCTGCCCCAAATGGGACAAATTTTTTACCACAGCATGTTGGTGCCGCTCCATGATAGCATGCCAACTTTCATGAATTTCAGACGAGTTTTGGATTTACTAGAATTTAAAAACCAGGCATCTCAATGTTTTGCCAGCAATCAACAGTGCCCTGGTGTTCGAATTTCATTCCCATCTCTTGCATGGGACCTAGAAATTCACCCAAGGACACAGATTAGATTTTTCAACCAACTTTAGTGCATTGGAGCATGTGCTTGCAGTTCAAATTTGAATTATGCACATAAAATGCCTAGAAAACCCAATTAATGCATAAAAATGTCCAAACGAACCCCGAAAAATCACAAAAAATGACACAACATTCCTGTTGTTCTATGTTGACACGAGAATTTTTTTGAAAGCAATAAGAGGCAATGGATATCGTTTTGTCCCCAAAGGTGGGACGTTCCCTATCGAAACCATCATGCTTGTTGTGAGATGCTCTGGTTTGTGAGAAGCTAATACCCGAACCTGCCCCAAATGGGACACATTTTTTACCACGACATGTTGATGCCGCTCCATGATAGCATGCCAAGTTTCATGAATTTCACACGAGTTTTGGATTTGCTAGAATTTAAAAACCAGGCATCTCAACATTTTGTCGGCAATCAACAGTGCCCTGGTGTCTGAATTTCATTTCCATCAATGGCATGGGACCTAGAAATTCACCCAAGGATACACATGTGAATTTTCAACCAACTTTAGTGCATTGGAGCATGTGCTAGTAGTTCAAATTTAATTATGCACATAAAATGCCTAGAAAACCCAGTTAATGTATAAAAAAGGCCAAATGAACCCCGAAAAATTCCAAGATTAAACACAACACTCATGTCGTTCTATGTTGACACTAGAATTTTTTTGAAAGCAATAAGAGGCAACGTATATCGCCCCATCCCCAAAGGTGGTACGTTCCCTATTGAAACCATCATGCTTGTTGTGAGAAGCTCTAGTTTGTGAGAAGCTTATACCCAAACCTGCCCCAAATGGGACAACATTTTCACCACGACATGTTGATGCCGCTCCATGATAGCATGCCAAGTTTCATGAATTTTAGACTAGTTTTGGATTTACTAGAATTTAAAAACCAGGTATCTCAATGTTTTGCCGGCAATCAACAGTTCACTGGTGTTTGAAATTCATTCCCATCTCTTGCATGGGACCTATAAATTCACCCAACGACACACATGTGATTTTTCAACCAACTTTGGTGCATTGGAGCATGTACTTGTAGTTCAAATTTGAATTATGCACATAAAAATGCCTAGAAAACCCAGTTAATGTATAAAAAAGGCCAAACGAACCCTGAAAAATTCATTCCCATTTCTTGCATGCGACCTAAGCATGCACTGAAGAACACCTATTTGATTTTTCAACCAATGTTTATGCACCGGAGCATGTGCATGTAGTTTAATTTTGAATTGTGCACTTGAAATGGCTAGAAAACCAGTTTATAATGTATAAAATGTCCGAACGAACCCTGAATAATTCCAATTCTTTTACGACACACATATAGTTGCATGTTCATTGGAGATAAAAATTCTAGCAATTCAAACATCGTCCATTGCTGCTGTGACCCCATTTTGTAATTCAAATCATGTAGATCCCACAGAGTTTATTATTGCCAACCGTGTGAGATGTAGTACAAAATTTCTTGAAGCACTGTCAGTGTATAGTATGCCTATGGCTTACACAAGAATGTGCGTCGGCTACAGTCCACAACCGGTGTGTCAAGAACACTAGCTCGCTCCCCAAAAAGTCCCGCCTCTGCATCGCTCGCAATCTCGAAAATATTACTGCCTCATAATCTTGAAAATATCTACCGCCTGGAATGTTTTAATGTTTGATAGCACACGATTAGTATGTGTGGACCGTGTGCGATGTTTGTTACTCCCGCTCTGCTTCAGTCCCTTGATTCAAATTTTCAGTAGCCCCGACATTTTACTCCCGCCTCTGCATCCCTCGCAACCTCAAAAATATATGCTCGCCCTTGATCCAAATTTTCAGTAGCCCCACCTTGTTACTCCCGCCTAGTAAAATTTTGAGTTGCCATAGTATTTCCTCAAACACAACCTTGCCCCTGCCCCCTATCAACACACACCCCAAAACCTCCGCTCACACAAACACACACAACCCTCGAAACCATTGGTAGGTCGGCGCCATCGCCGACGCCTCCATCCTCAACTTCTGCCTGTGTGCCAGGGAGCTCGAGGAGCCAATGGCCAAAAAGAGGTTTATCGTGGCCTTTTAGCCAGACGCCGGCGAGGTGGCCGGCGAGGTGTCCCCGTCTGTAACACCCACAATGCGGCTATATCTCCCACGTGTCGGGGCACGACTTAGAGGCATAGCCGCATGGTAGGCTTGTCGCAAGAGGGGTAATCTTCACACATCCCATGTACTGAATAAGAAAGGGATAAAGAGTTGGCTTACAATCACCAGTTCACACAATACATAAATAATTCATACAACATCCAAAATACAAACAAAGGTCCGACTACGGAACCAAAATAAAAGAAGACAACCCCAAATGCTAGATCCCCGATCGTCCCAACTGGGATCCACTACTGATCAACAGGAAACGAAACAACACAACGAACAAGATCTTCATCGAGCTCCCACTTGAGCTCGGTTGCGTCACCTGCACTGGTATCATCGGCACCTACAACCGTTTGGAAGTATCTGTGAGTCACGAGGACTCAGCAATCTCACACCCGCGAGATCAAGACTATTTAAGCTTATGGGTAGGAATAGGGTAGTGAGGTGGAGCTGCAGCAAGCACTAAGCATATATAGTGGCTAACATACGCAAATAAGAGTGAGAAGAGAAGCAACATGGCGGTCGTGAACTAGAAGTGATCAAGAAGTGAGCCTGAAACTAATTACGTTCAAGCATAACACAAGAACCATGTTCACTTTCCGGACTCCGCCGAAAAGAGACCATCACGGCTACACACGCGGTTGATGCATTTTAATTAAGTTAAGTGTCAAGTTCTCTACAATCGGATATTAACAAATTCCCATATGCCACATAACTGCGGGCACGGCTTTCGAAAGTTCAAACCCTGCAGGGGTGTCCCAACTTAGCCAATCACAAGCTCTCACGGTCAACGAAGGATATTCGTTTTCCCGGGAAGACCCGGTCAGTCTCGGAATCCCGGTTACAAGACATTTCGACAATGGTAAAACAAGACCAGCAAGACCGCCCGATGCGCCGACATCCCGATAGGAGCTGCACATATCTCGTTCTCAGGGCAACACTGGATGAGACATCCTACGAGTAAAACCAAACCTCAAGTTTCCCCGAGGTGGCCCCGTAGTCTACTCGGTTCGGACCAACACTTAGAGAAGCACTGGCCGGGGGGGGGGGTTAAAATAAAGATGACCCTCGGGTTAATTACTCCCAAGGGAAAGGTATAGGTTGTTTGGAAAATGTAAAACCAAGGTTGGGCCTTGCTGGAGGAGTTTTATTCAAAGCGAACTGTCAAGGGTTTCCCATAACACCCAACCGCGTTAGGAACGCAAAATCAAGGAACATAACACCGGTATGACGGAAACTAGGGTGACAAGAGTGGAATAAAGCACCAGGCATAAGGCCGATCCTTCCACCCATTACCAAGTATATAGATGCATTAAATTAAATAAGAGATATTGTGATATCCCAACATAACCATGTTCCAACATGGAACAAACTTCAGCTTCACCTCCAACTAACAACGCTATAAGAGGGGCTGAGCAAAGCGGTAACTTAGCCAAACAACGGTTTGCTAGTAAGGTGGGTTAGAGTCTTGACATGGCAATATGGGAGGCATGATATAACAGGTGGTAGGTAGCGTGGCATGGAAATATAGCAAACAACTAGTAAGCAAAGATAGAAGTGATTTCGAGGGTATGGTCATCTTGCGTGAGATCCCGCAAGGAAGAAGAACGAGTCCGAGAAGTAGACGACCCAACGTAGTCGAACGAATCCTCACAACTCCCGAACGGAACCGAAGCTAACGAGAGAAGCAACCCAGAAAGAAGCAAACAACATAGTAAACACACAAGCATAAACATGGCATGATGCGCAACCAAGGATGATGCTTGTCCGGTTTAATGAGGCACGGCATGGAAAAGTGCACAAGCAAAACTACAAGTTAAGTGGAGCTCAATATGCAACGAGTTGCATATTGACAGAACACCACATGACTTATTTAGTTCTCTCCCGTTTATGTACTCAACGATATTAAATGTTGTTAATCATGGCAAGAGGTGAAGCATAATTAAATTAATGGTTTAGGCAATTTTAAATGAGGCCGGAAACAACAAATAACCTTTCCGGTAAACCCCCACATGCATATAGCAATTTAATGCAACACTAATTTAAACATCTTAAATGTTATTATCATGATGCGAATGACATGTGCAAGTTATGAAATTTTATGAAAAATGTTCATGAGCATATTATGAAGCATTTGTCGTCATGGTGGAAACGAAAGGGGTGCCACGACAACGAATTCAAAAATGATGCCACGACAACCTATCGGTTCCGGTAGCTCAAGGAGATACCGGTGCAAAAGAAAGTGTGACGGGAGCGTGTCATGCAAGGATGGTGGGGTGCTCCCGGATACCGGGTTCCCACATGTCGGTGACAAGGCAAAAGAGGGGCAACATGCACCGATAGTTCGAACTCGAGGCGAACAAGGGTGCATCTCATACAACATGCATTCGTTCTCGGACGGTCGTCTCGGCGGTTATACCTTTGAAGCGTGCATTTTTGAGGCAGTTCGAGTTCAGAGTGGAAGTAGACATTCTCGCAATGTAGTGGAAGTAGTCGTACACGGTAGTCATGGGTGCAGTGTAACACGTTCGTTTTAGAGAGGTACTTGACGCATCCGAGGTTTCCGGAGGCGACAGTTGTGATATATATCATCGGTAGTCGAATTTGGCGATCCGGAGAGGGTACTTGCCGGATCCACAACACTGTAACCGTTCGTGGCAGAGAACTTGATGTTCACGGGTCTTCCAAAGACGGCGTGATACTTGGCGAAGTGCACGTCAACAGTTGTCGAACTTGACGTTTTTGGTTCATGGGTCTTCAGCGTCGGTAGTTGTTCTTGCCGTCGGGCGCCGTGGTACTTGGTGTTCATGGGATTCCGAGGATGGCAGTAGAGGTACTTGACGCAAAACTTTGTAGTCGTTCGAGCACCTACAGTCTTGACAGTCCAACATGAAGCCACGGAGAAGCACGGGTCATAGGCGGCTTGAACAGGGGCCACCCGAACTCGGCGGGATGCAGAGGCGCTTGCAGGGTAGGTCCAGGATGAGAAGAACGCGGATGAGGAGGCAAAATGGCGCTGCGGTGGCCTGCTGGTCTTGGACGGTGACGGTGCACGGGAGAAGGAGAAGGGCAGCAGCGGGCAACAACAGCCATGGGAGGCGCCCTTGGTGCACCCGTGGCGTCGAGCACGGGAGGATGTGATGCGGGTCGTCCTCCTCGCCCTAGACAAGACGAGGCAGGGGAGGTCTTGGCGCGGGGCTCCGGCGACGCAGTGTTTGGTAGGGCCCCATCGGTAGCCTCCGGCGAAGGAGTCGAATGGTGGCGGGACGGCGGCGGCACTGGAGGGGCGGGGAAAGGGAGCGAGGCGGCGGAGCAGGAGGTGCTGGCGTGGGGAGCTCCTCTCCCTGTGTGATGCGTGCGGTGGCGCTAGGAGAACGAGAGGGAGAGGGTCGAGGGAATCGGGCAGGAGAGACGGGGGATCGAGCGGATGGAGCGCTGCGAGGGAGAGGGAGAGAAGGAGGGGATCGAGCGATGCAGGTCTCTGGCGGCACGAGGGAACGAGGAGGAGGGGTGCAGGGGATCGGGCTAGTCGCTAGGGTTAGAGCGGGGGCTGGGCTGCGAAATGGACGGCCTCGGTGCAAATGGGCCGTCCTTGCAGGCCTAGGCCCAAGAGACTGATGGTTGCAGGCTCTCTCTTCCTCCCTTCTCTTATTTTTTTTAAGCAGAAAAGAATTCAAGAGAAGAAAAAGAAAGAGCAGGGTAGGGGAAGAAGTTGGACACACGGATAAATTCCCCGGACTCACAAAAATGAGTTTGACCCAAGAAAAATAGAAATGGCATGATTGAAAGATATAAATTCAAACTCATTTGAATTTAATTCAAATGGGTTTGAAATGGGACTTGGTAAAAGGAAGGTCCATAAATATTTGGATTTTTGGAGGAACCCTGGTAAAAGGGAAAAGAATTATTGGGCAAGGTTTTGACGTCCCACTAGAAGTAGAAAAGGCATGGGGAATATTTTTGCAAGTGTATTGCGATAAATTCCAAATTAAAGGAATATTTAATATAGCTCCCTAATATTTGGAGGATATGTTATAAAGAGAATCACCTTGTGAATTCCCCCAGTTTAAATGGACCGAAAATCCATGCAATTTATTTAGTTGAGTTTAAAAATGGATTGCATGATGACATGATGCAATGCAGATGATGCAAGGATGAATGCAACGAACCAAACAAATCACACGACGAATCTCGGAAAACAAGGAAGGCATCTGGAGCGCCGGTCTTGGGGCGTCACACCGTCGTGTTCCGTGGGCCCGATCCGCGGGCCCGATCCGCCGTCGCCGGTCCCCCGATCCGCCCGCCGCCGCGCCCCTACGCCAGTTCGAGGACTTCCCCGTCCTCCCTCGGACCCGACAGCCGACGAAGTCCTACCTCGGGGTGCGGCAGCGACGGTGGGGGACATGGGTCGCCGATATTATAGATCGAGAGACCTCCACCCGTCGGTGGCTCGGTATCTTCCACACGGCCGAGCTCACGGCCATGGAGTACGACCGCTGGCAGGTCCGCTACCATGGCACGGCGGCTAGGCTCAATTTCCCCTTCGACACACGTCTGGTCAACCTCGTTCCACCGGAGAGGGTGGTGAGCTCGGCTATGGCGCTGGAGGACCGCTAGGCGTGGGAGCACCTCGAGGCCGAGGGTGCCGACGAGGCCTACAAGCAAGAGCTCTGCTGGCAGCACCCGGAGCTCGTGGAGGCGGAGCGGGCGATCTTTGCTGGCGCGGAGGGCGGCGAGGTTATCGCGCTCTCCTCCGATTACGAGGTCGAAGGCGGCAAGGACGGCGGCGAGGTTATCGCGCTCTCCTCTGATGACGAGGTTAAAGGTGGCAGCGACGGCGGTGTGGAGGGCATCGAGGTGGGCCCCAAGGACGAGGAGATCGACATCGACGAGTGGAGGAGTGCCTTCCCCAACGACCCCGACGACGGTACTGGCCCGGACCCGGCTTGCGGCACACCGTACATGACGAGGAAGGATTGGCTCGACCTCTACTTCGACCGAAAGTAGTTTAGCTTAGTTTAAATTTATGTTTTATGTTCGGTTATGCAAAACTATCTATGTTTATGTTTGAATGCACACTACTTTTGGTTGAACCTGCTTTGAACTTGATCAAATTGAAGTTTACAACCTTAAGTTTAGGGGATCGACTAGAAAAGGGCAAAAAATGCTGGAGTATATATATATATCCACTAAGGGTTTTAGTCCTTTAACTTTTTAAGGATCGCCTAGAGATGTCCTTATGACTTGTTTATTTCAGTTCTTCACAATGTGATGCTCTATATGTGCAACTATTTGCCGTGCAGTTCAATTTCATCAATAACAGTTTCAACAATACCACTATGAATTACGATATTTGGTTGATGTTAAGGATATTGCAGTTAACATGCCTTTTCATTTTTCAATTGTTGTTTAGCAACATGCACTGTACTGAATGACTAAATATCAATCCCAGGCTACATAGAAACAAGGAAGAGTGTTACCTTAATGTTCTAATGATGTCTAGATATACATGTAATAAAATATTATATAATGGGATGGATGGAGTGTTGTACTACATCATTTTTAAATTGTTGTTTAGCTTCTAATATTAACTTGGTGCTTTTAGGTACATATATCATTGCCAAAGATCCACACTTCGAGCCTTTCTGCGTATGGGGCAATGAGATATTCATGAACCAGCATCAAGTGACGAAACGGATAAAGATTGTTATTAAAATGGGTCAAAAGATATCAATTGAACTATTTGTTTACACTTTATGCAAGACAATAGTGAACTACAGGATGGTAAGTAAGAACCATGTAGCTTTCTTTTTACTGCCCGTGATGAGTTCTATTAGATGATAATATCTGAATCTTTTTGTTTTGCAGTGGATCTTGAAGCAGTTTACTCAATATTACCTCTCAAACTACATGATTGGCGGCCGGCCATCACAAGGGGTTGGACTAGAGTCATGCATGCCTTCTGCATCCAGGAGAGCACAATAGGGCCATTCCGCTTCACCTTGTTCAACAACTGGAATGCCTGTCGCCTCTTTCTTTACCATCCGTAATAGTACAAGTATAGAACCCTGATACATCATTCTTTATATGGTGCTTATGTAATTCTTAAACATATGTACCTATGAATCGAATAATGCATTGGCTGCTTGAACTTGATGGATTGAATAAAGCTATAGCCTACTTTCAAGTTTAAATTAGGTACAATTTTAAATAGCAGCAATTAAATTAGGGCGAAATTACGTTGTGCAGGTCATTATGGCACACACGGTTGGTAAAACACAAACGTTTGTGATATACACCATAATCCGAGACGATTCACAAAGAGGAAACGTGTGCAAGCATGCACACATTTGCCATTTGCAAAGCGTGTGTGATGTCAGACACTATCACATACGGTGCGGGGAAACTAAATGTGTGTGATTGTCTACCTATCGTACACGGTTTATAATCATGAATTGTTTGTGATGTGCCAGGCATCGTAAAACTCCCGTGCCTAGAATCTTCCTGGAAAACTCCCGTGCCTGGAATCTGCCTGGTTTTAGGCAGAACCACAAAACTCCGACTGCGACGGCAATGCAAGCACAAACGAGTAGCAAGGATGAAGCGTTTGGGATATTCGAGATATCAAAAACGGTTATATAGGGACAACTGTATGCATCAAGGCTCCCTATCCCCGATGGTTTCTGGGTCGTGTGGGAAGGACCCCCCTATCACCCACACTCACTTGGAGACAATTCGAAATGCCATCGCGGAAAGGGGTTAAAAACCGTTTGTTTAGGACCGACGCGCACCAGTGGGGGTTCAACATATAAATTGAATTGCACCTCAGGAGGATTATTCCTAGGAAGGAAATTAAAACTTCGAACAAAGGTGTTTGTGAGGAGATGATACTGTTCACATTCAGCTGCGATGAAGTCGGTGAGGCCGACATTAGCAGCATATTGTGTAAACTCTTGCAGGATTCCAGCCTCTTCCATGAACGGGATATGCGGCCATTCGCTTGGCCGTACTTCCGCCAACCTCCAGTTATGGAGATCACTGTCAGATGACTCCCCAATAACTCCCTTGGAATTCTTCTTGGAACCAAACTTCCTAAAGATATTCATGTTTTTCCTATGAACAAAAATTCTAATTTTTTTAGTTCCACAAAATTTTCTCAACAAAACTTTACAAGATTGATAGCAACTACTCATAGGGATACATAGAGGCCATAGCAAGCATTAAAAGTACTTAGAAATCTAAGAATTCAACATGCAAGCTCATCTACAGGAGCACCAGGAGTAGCTAATTATTTGAAATATAAACAACTAAAACAAAAACTAATTGGATAAACGGAGGAGTCACATACCAATCAACAACCCCCCAAAACAGTTTCCAAAACGGAGCTTCGAGCAAAGAGATCGAAATCCGCGGGTTTGAGAGCAAGAATACGAGAGAGAGAGAGCAATGGAGAAATTTTTCTGGAGGTAGGTGATGATGTGGTGTAAAGAGATAAGTGAGGGGGCCACGTGGGGACCACAACCCACTAGGGCGCGCCTGGGGGTCCTGGCACGCCCAGGTGGGTTGTGCCCACCTGGTGCACCTCCCTTTGATAGTATTTGTACCAGAAATTCTTAAATATTTAGAAAAAATTCGTATTAAATTTTTAGGGCATTCCGAGAACTTTTGTTTTTTGGTCATTTTTATTGCATGGGAAATTCAGAAAATAGACAAACACATGGCATTTTATTTTATTTAACAAATAAAGACAGAAAATAAAAGACAGAGACAGAAGGTAGTGCTTACTAAATTCATCAACTTCATACCTCTAAAAATGATCCATTAATAAGGTTGATCAGGTCTTATTAACAACCACTTTCGATTAGCATGAAACCGAAGAGCATTCGTAAACCACTAAGTTACCTCAACAGGGATATGAATGTCTCCAACAATAAGCATTTCATATTTCTTTTTGGTAGTAGGTAGAGGTAGTTGAAAACTTCCAATAGTGATTGTCGGAGATTTTTCAATAACAGCAATACCATTCACTTGGAATTGTTTCTTCGGAAAGTGCACCCTATGTTCATTACCATTGATATGAAAAGTGATCTTGCTTTTATTGCAATCAATAACAGCCCCTGCAGTATTCAAGAAGGGTCTACCAAGGATAATCGACATGTTGTTGTCCTCGGGCATCTCAAGTATAACAAAGCCAGTCAAAATAGTAACATTAGCAACAAAAACGGGCACATCCTCACAAATACCAATAGGTATGGCAGTAGATTTGTCAGTCATTTGCAATGATATTTCAGTAGGTGTGAGCTTATTCAAATCAAGTCTTTTATATAAAGAGAAAGGCATAACACTAACACCAGCTCCTAAATCACAAAAGGCAGTTTTCACATAGTTCTTCTTGATGGAGCAAGGTATAATTGGTATTCCCGGATCTCCAAGTTTTTTAGGTACTCCATATTTAAAAGTATAATTAGCAAGCATAGTGGAGATTTCATCAGTATTTTTCTCTTATTGGTGATGATGTCTTTCATATAATTTGCATAAGGAGGCATTTTAAGGATACCATTCAAGCGAGTGCACAAAAAGACTGGCCTCGGCATTTCAGCAAAGCGTTCAAATTCTTCATAATATTTCTTTTTAGTTGACTTAGGTGGAAAGGGCATAGGTTTTTGAACCCATGGTTCACTTTCTTTACCGTGTTTTCTAGCAATGAAGTCCCTTTTATCAGAACGTGTATTCTTAGGTTGTGGGTTATCAAGATCAGCTGGTGGTTCTATCTCAACATCATTGTCTGGTTCTTTATTATTTGTTTGAGTGTCTTCATGAACATCATCATTATCTTTTTCATTATCAGAAGCTGAGTGTTCATTACCAGATTGAGTTTCAGCATCAGACATAGAAATTTCATTATCATTATCAGGAGGTTTTTCTACTTTAGGTTCACTAGAAGCATGTGAAGTCCTATCACTTTTCTTCTTCTTTTTCTTTTCAGTAGGACTATGTGCATCAGTGTTAGCTCTGTGAGAGTCTTGTTCAATTCTTTTTGGGTGTCCTTTATGATAAAGTGGTTCCTGAGTCATTTTACCTCCTCTAGTTGCTACTCTAACATCGAAGTCATGTATGTTATTGTTCATTTCATCAAGCAACTCTCTTTGAGATTTAGCAACTTGTTCTAACTGGGTTTGAACCATAGAAGCATTCTTTCCAACACCTCTAACATCATTTGAGATTCTAAATAACAAGCCACTCAGGAGAGCTATCATATCAGAATTGTATTTCAATTGTTTCATAACATTTGCATTGAAGTTATCTTGTTTTATAATGTAGTTTTCAAACTCATAAAGCCATTGGCTAGGGTGCATATTGTGAGGATTGTCATTATCATTGAACTTCATTAGAGAATTTACCTCTACCACCTTAGGCAGTGGTGGTGCATCAAGCCCATGTATTTCTTCAATAGGAGGTAAATTTTTGACATCCTCACCTTTAATACCTTTTTCCTTCATAGATTTCTTTGCCTCTTGCATATCTTCAGGACTGAGATATAATATACCCCTCTTCTTCAGAGTGGGTTTAGGCGGTGGTTCAAGAAGAGTCCAATCATCATAATTTTTCAATATATTATTCAATAATTCTTCAGCTTGCTCAACAGCTCATTCCCTGAAAACACAACTAGCACAACTATCTAGGAAATCCCTAGAAGCATCCGTTAGTCCATTATAGAAGATATCAAGTATTTTATTTTTCTTAAGAGGATGATCACGCAAAGCATTAAGTAACTAGCAAAGCGTCCCCCAATCTTGTGGGAGACTCTCTTCTTTAATTTGCATAAAGTTCAATATTTCCTGTAATGCAGCTTGTTACTTATGAGTAGGGAAATATTTTTCAGAGAAGTAATAAATCATATCCCGGGGACTACGCACACAACCAGGAGCAAGAGTATTGTACCAAGCTTTAGCATCACCCTTTAATGAGAACGGAAATAATTTGAGAATAAAGTAATAACGAGTCTTCTCATCATGAGTAAAAAGGGTGGCTATGTCTTCAACGTAGTCAGATGTGCCACAACAGTTTCATTTTCATAACCATGTAAAGGATAAGATTCAACCAAAGTAATTAACTCTGGGTCGACAGAGAATTCATAATCCTTACCATCAATAAATATAGGTGAAGTAGCAGACTTAGGATCATATTACATTCTAGCATTCAGAGATTTTTCTTTATACTTGCATAGTAATTTATCTAGATCATCTCTATCCTTATAAGCAAGAATATGTCTAGTTGTCTCCTCATTCATAATATAACCTTCCAGTACCTTAGGCAATTCATATCTAGGAGGGCTAGTTCTAGTAGGTGTTTTTTCAAGATTTTCAGTTTCAAGTTCATCATCAGTTTCAACAACATCATGTTGTCTTACTCTAGCGATTTGTTCATCAAGAAAATCACCAAGTGGCACATCATTATCATCAAGCAAGGTACTAGAATCATCATGAGTATCATTCATAGCAAAAGTAGCATCATCAATAACTTGCGACATATCAGGATTAATAGCATGTGGTGGTGTTACAAGTTTACATATAACAGAAGGTGAATCTAAAGCAGAACTGGATGGCAATTCCTTACCCCCCCTCGTCTTAGAGGGATAAATCTTGGTCTTAGCATCCTTCAGATTCTTCATAGTGATAAATTGAAAATAATCCCAAGTGACTCAATAAATATAGCTATGCTCCCCGACAACAACGCCAGAAAAAGGTCTTGATAACCCACAAGTATAGGGGATCGCCATAGTTTTCGAGGGTAGAGTATTCAATCCAAATTTATAGATTCGACACAAGGGGAGCCAAATAATATTGGGATTTTTACATCTGTGCTCCTGGTTCCTTAGCCATACTCATTCATCCACACACTCTTAACTTTTTCTCACTTTTCCCCACTCCCTTGCCCAAAACCCTTAGAACTGGTCACAAACGGTGGATGCCGTCGGGTCAGTGCTTTGACCATTAACTCTGACGAGTGGGGCCGCGCTGACTGTGTCGCCCATTGGACCTGATGAGTGGGGTCGCGGCAGACAGTGTTGTGGTTAGCCCGTTGGGCCGTGGTTAGACTTGGGCCGTGCGCGCGCCGCAACGGCAGAAGACTGTTATGCATGCACGCCATGTCCAGCTAGCCTCCATGCATGCACGTAGCTAGCCTACCTGCATGCGCCACCGCCTGCCGCCACGATGCGCTGACCAGCCTCTTTTTCATGCGAGCTGCCACGGACGCTGGGCGGCCTCTTTTTCACACGAGCTGCCACGCACGCTGACCAGCCTCATTTTCAACGTGGCAATTAAAGTGGCATATCGATCGACGCGGCTCGTTTGAACATAGCAAATCCAAAGCGCGGCTGGTGCCCCTTCCCTTCCCTTCCCCTTTCCCTATTTAAAGCACCACCTATTCTCCACACATCCATTTGCGCCGCCCCCTTCTCTTCTTCACCCAAACCCAGAGCACTCTCAAAGCGAGGCGAGGATGGAGTACAACAGCCCCACCTTCGAGCTCCCACCAACCGTGCCGGAGAGATGGTATCTGGCCGGCGTCGTTGTGGAGAGGACACTCCACGTGGGGGCGTTCTCATGCTGGAGGGGTGCAAGGGGGTTTGCCGAGTGGTTCCTCCGTGCGGGCTTCGCCCACCTCCCGGCGGGCTCGCCAATGATGTTCCGACTGGAGGGAGTGCGTCCAAACTCAAGGACTCCGCCGATAGGGCTCACCGTCACCTTCACCAACAGATTTGATGCGTACTACCTCCTCGGCAAGGTGTTTTGGTGTGGATGCGAATTCATCACATTCACAACCCACAACATCTTCACAAACTTCGATTGCATCTTCCCCACCCGCGATGGTATGCACAACCTCCCCTACTACATCGGCCAAGACATCATGGAGAGGGAGCAGTGAAGAGAAGGTGCAGTGAAGATGGTGGTGAAGTACCGGTCTTGATCGTGAGCTTGTCTTGCCCTAGGGTGTTAGGGATTTTTATCTTTTATATATTTCTATCTTAATTATGTCGTTGGTTGTACCGTGAACTTTTAATCTCTGTCGTGTTATCCCCCAAGAACCTTTTTATGCTCGCTACCCTTATTTGATATGTCGTTGGTTATTAGTGTTTTTGCTTGCTATTTCTATCTTATTTGACGTGAGATAAATCGCTAGATGGATATGGTGACGTACACGAGCCCTTCTACTAAATCAATCAATGATTGAGTATTCCTCAATGAAAACCAGCAAGTTTTCACCCATTTAGAGTAGGGTCAAGTTTTCGCCCATTGAGAGTAGGGTCAAGTTTTCGCACGCACGGATAATGGAGTAGTTGAAGTGTCAAAAAGGAAACTAAAGCTAGAAAAATGAGCCATGTTGATGTTGAAAAGAAGAAGAAAAGCTAATTTTTTTGAATTGTTGGTGGCCCTATTCCGTATATTGTATGAACAAAAACAAGCTAATTTTTGAATAGTTTGTGGACTATGCTATGGTTTAGGGTACCCTATGTTTTATGTAAGAAGTATGCTATGGTTGCTACTTTTTATGTTATGGATGTATGCTTGCTACGTGAGATATCGGTCGATGGATATGGTGCCGTAGCCGAGCCGTAGACAAGCTCTCTAGATGGATATGGTGCCATAGCTGAGCCTAGACATGCTCTCTAGATGGATATATGCTGGCTAATGGTGCCACCGGACTTTATTTTAGACGTGGTTTCAGATGGATATCATGATCTACATAATTAAGTCTAACATGTTCTTAATAAAAAACAAAAACAAAAAATCGTGTATACAATATTTTTCTTGCAACAAAAACTTGTTATAATACCTACATGTCAAAAAATGAAAGTGTTGAGCCGTAGGCTATATACAGAAGGAAATTGCCATGATATGTACAAATAAATTTGACATGTGCAAGTCCAATAATAAATCGATTTACCATCATGCACTATTTTTGTTCGGCATGGCAATAAATGGATTTACCATGGTAATAATCAAGGGAAAAAACAGATCCAGCACATGGGCCTTTGACACTCAACGCAATGAGATGGCCCAACCAGAGCTTAGTCTCAATTTGGGCCCTAGAACTACATTTTTTTTTCTTCTGCGGTCGGTGTTGTCTGACGAAACTAAAGAAACTGAAAGTGTGCAAAACCGACGAAACTGACAGGTACCAAAAACTGACATGATCCACAAATTAAGCAACACAGAGCATAGAGCACATGATCCACAAATTAAGAAACACAGAGCATAGAGCACATGATCCACAAATTTAAGCAAATCGTAGAGCACATGATCCACAAATTTAACCAAATTCTAGAGCACATGACACCACACTAATAACATCTCTAATCAGTGATGACCAGCAAGTAAGCAAATCCTAGATCAACTACACAAAAATAAAAGGGATAAAATCCTAAAGCTACCAGATTCGCCTGCTTGTTCAATTGAATCATCTGCTTCAAGTTCTTGTTCATCTTCTTTATTTCCCCCTTTAGATCTGCATTCCCAACTGTCAGAGCAGCACTTTCAGAGACCAAATTCCTTGTTGCTGACGGCAGATTGAGCTCCCGGGTTGGGGCCCCATTGAATTGAATCCGCTTAACGTAGTCATCCAGCCATTCAAAATGTGTGCATTTCTTCATGATCTGAAACGAAAACACGAACCCTAAATCTCAGATCGAAAAAGAATTAAAAGCAAATAGAAAAGGAAATCAGAGAAAAATCATGAGATCTAACCTGCCCCTCTGGCTTGCTCTCGCATTTCACGAACTCGCGCCCATAGTTGCCATTCTTGACCTGCTTCGAAGTCAACCGTATCAGTGGCGCGCTGTGTGGGCAGTCAGGACATCGCTCCATGGGAAGTGGACCATACTGGGTCCATGAGGGGACGGAGGCTGAAGTGGAGCTCGACATATCGCCCAAAGTCGCCGAAGAAGAAGAAGCAGAGGAGTGGCTCCTCTCGTCGCCGGAGAAGAAGAATCAGAGGAGGAGTGGCTCCTCTCGTCGCTGCAGAATAAGCACCAAAATAAAGGGGGTAACCAAAGAAAGGGGAGGCACAACCAACAAGTCTCGCGGATCGCCCCACGATCCAACGATGCGGAGCCGTCCATGTGATCCAACGACGCGGAGCCTGCTCGCAGCCTGCCCTCGGAATTACTTCTAGAAGACCAGATCTGAGGGTTCAAAGGCTTTGACTGAGGATAAATAATTTAAAAAAAAATTGAAAAATATGAAACCCTCGCCGTTCGTCGTTTTATAGGACACACTGAGGAAAAATACTAAACTTGGTATATGTACATTTAGAGAAAAAAACCTAGCTAGCACGATCGAGGTAAAATGAGCACCATTAATTAAAAAAAATCAAAAAATATAAAACCTGCGCACAATGTTGTCTTGTGTGACATGTTACCAACCAAAAATCATAAACTTTGTCTATGGAAATTTTCATGAAAAAACCTTCACACATATGAGCTATCATGTACAATGTTTCATAGAGATCAAGGAGAGGAGGTAGGGTTTCCCTTCGGTTTTTGAAATTTTAAAAAAAATTTCAAAAAATCACCAAGCTTGATTTCAAAGTGAATAAGAAGGATCTGAACTTAGTTTTCCATTTTCATATGGTAAACATGTTATTTAATGGTTTTCTATTAAAGTATATTTTTTGAAAAAATGTAAAAATAGAAAGATTAATTCAATAAATAGTGATTCTTCGAATCTACACTATATAGATTGATTCGGTGTTAATGAAAAATATTTGGCTTATTTGGAGTAGGTCCAAAAAAAACTTGATTACAAATGGGGCTGTTTACCCTAGCTTGGGAGCTCATTTGGATTACATTTCTCATGACTACACGTTTTGTAGACGTAAAATAGATCGGATTGATCACCTAACGTTTATAATAGTTCAGCAAACTATGAAACTCACATCACATGGGAATGGACTGAAGTGTTGGTTCAAATTCAAAGTTTGCCTAAAATTCAAAGTTTGCCTTAGTAGTTCAAATTCAAAGTTCACATATAGAATTATTACACCTTACAAGTTTTCACAGTACTTCAAATTGACAACAGAATCCTTATTACAAATCTTTAAAGTTCAAAGTTTATGACTTGCATTCAAGTTCAAATTCAAATCTTTGCCTTGCTCCTTGTGTTCCGAGATGGGTTAACCATCTTGCTTCTGGTTTCCATGGCCGGGATATTTTGTGCTTTTGAAAGCTTTGTCTTGTTGCTTCTGATCTTCACTTCTGGTGGTGGCGGTTTTGTTGAGCTTTGACTGATCGAGCAAGTGATGACCAGTTGACGGTCATCTGTGGGCTCACTAACCTTTAAAGGAACTTCAGACAAAATAACTTCCTCCTCTCTTATAGCTTCAAAACCTTCGAAAGCCATGGTTTCAAATTCCGCATCAGATGATGGTTCAACTGAAGTTTCTTCATCTATAGGTCTTTTCTGTCTTGTGCCTCTAATTATCCTAGAGCTGGGTCAAGCAGAAATAAGCTTAGCCATC
Organism: Triticum urartu; assembly: GCF_003073215.2. NCBI lineage: Eukaryota > Viridiplantae > Streptophyta > Magnoliopsida > Poales > Poaceae > Triticum > Triticum urartu. The sequence goes on along the minus strand of NC_053023.1, from coordinate 454,923,284 downwards.
GATAAAAAGAGAACAAATGCAAAAAAATGGAAAGATTGCACACATACCAAGCTGCTACTTTAGTTGCTTCACTCTCTAAACTTGCCGCATTCTCCTCAGCTGCTGCATTATCCTCTAAACTTGCTGCATTCTCCTCTGCTGCTGCATTCTCCTCTGCATTTGCTGCTACCCATTGTTCCTCTTCTCCAAATGATGCATCAACTGGATTGGTACAACGCCTAGCAATATGTTGGGGAACGTAGTAGTTTCAAAGAAATTTCCTACGCACACGCAAGATCATGGTGATGCATAGCAACGAGAGGGGAGAGTGTGATCTACGTACCCTTGTAGACTGACAGCGGAAGCATTAGCACAACGCGGTTGATGTAGTCATACGTCTTCACGGCCCGACCGATCAAGCACCGAAACTACGGCACCTCCGAGTTCTAGCACACGTTCAGCTCGATGACGATCCCCGGACTCCGATCCAGCAAAGTGTCGGGGAAGAGTTCTGTCAGCACGATAGCGTGGTGACGATCTTGATGTACTACCGTCGCAGGGCTTCGCCTAAGCACCGCTACAATATTATCGAGGACTATGGTGGAAGGGGGCACCGCACACGGCTAAGAATATGATCACGTGGATCAACTTGTGTCTCTAGGGGTGCCCCCTGCCCCCGTATATAAAGGATCAAGGGGGGGGGGAGGGTGCGGCCGGCCAGGAGGTTGGCGCGCCAGGAGGAGTCCTACTCCCACCGGGAGTAGGATTCCCCCTTTCCTAGTTGGAATAGGATTCGGGAGGGGGAAAGAGGAGAGAGAGAAGGAAGGGGGGGCGCCGCCCCCCTCTCCTTGTCCTATTCGGACTAGGGGGGAGGGGCGCGCAGCCCAGCCCTGACCACCTCTCCTCTCTTCCACTAAAGCCCACTAAGGCCCATATACCTCCCGGGGGGTTCCGGTAACCTCCCGGTACTCCAGTAAAATCCCGATTTCACCCAGAACACTTCCAATATCCAAATATAGGCTTCCAATATATCAATCTTTATGTCTCGACCATTTCGAGACTCCTCGTCATGTCCTTGATCACATCCGGGACTCCGAACAAACTTCGGTACATCAAAACTCATAAACTCATAATATAACTGTCATCAAAACCTTAAGCGTGCGGACCCTACGGGTTCGAGAACAATGTAGACATGACCGAGACACGTCTCCGGTCAATAACCAATAACGGAACCTGGATGCTCATATTGGCTCCTACATATTCTAAAAAGATCTTTTATCGGTCAGACCGCATAACAACATACGTTGTTCCCTTTGTCATCGGTATGTTACTTGCCCGAGATTCGATCGTCGGTATCTCAATACCTAGTTCAATCTCGTTACCGCAAGTCTCTTTACTCGTTCCGTAATACATCATCTCACAACTAACTCATTAGTTGCAATGCTTGCAAGGCTTATGTGATGTGCATTACCGAGAGGGCCCAGAGATACCTCTCCGACAATCGGAGTGACAAATCCTAATCTCGAAATACGCCAACCCAACATGTACCTTTGGAGACACCTGTAGAGCACCTTTATAATCACCCAGTTACGTTGTGACATTTGGTAGCACACAAAGTGTTCCTCCGGCAAACGGGAGTTGCATAATCTCGTAGTCATAGGAACATGTATAAGTCATGAAGAAAGCAATAGCAACATACTAAACGATCGGGTGCTAAGCTAATGGAATGGGTCATGCCAATCAGATCATTCATCTAATGATGTGATCCCGTTAATCAAATAATAACTCTTTGTCCATGGTTAGGAAACATAACCATCTTTGATTAACGAGCTAGTCAAGTAGAGGCATACTTGTGACACTCTGTTTGTCTATGTATTCACACATGTATTATGTTTCCGGTTAATACAATTCTAGCATGAATAATAAACATTTATCATGATATAAGGAAATACATAATAACTTTATTATTGCCTCTAGGGCATATTTCCTTCACAATATGCCCTAAGATACCACATCTTTTGCACTTGCGCTATTTTTTACACGACCCTCTTCACCAGTCTTATCTTGTTTTTCCTTGGTCTTCCTGGTGGTCTAGTCAGTACTGGAGAATGGAGTTTGAACCCTGGGTCTACTATGTTCCATTGGTCTTTTCCCAAGAGTGCAGGCACATTTTCAGCATAAGAAGCCCTAAATTTGGCAACAGAGAAATATTCAGAGCAATACTGATCAACTTCACCATCTTCACCTCCAATAACAGTCATGAGATGTAGGGCATGTATGCACGGCTTCCCGCGGATCTGCCATTGCCTACAGCTGCATTCATTGGTTGCAAGGTTCACTGGATATCTCCATTCCCTATTTTTACTGTCAGTGTATGTCACCTCAGCCTCGTATGTCGACGGTCGAATGCATTTCATTCTTAGTCCTCTTGCCTTGGCATGCAATGCCTTAATCAGAGATGGGAGCCAACATATTGTGTTTCTGCAATTCTTTTATGAAGAGCCATCTTTACCATGATCATCTGCCTGATCTTATCAAATCTTGCCATAACAAAATCCCTTTCACTAACTTGAACTTTGCATTAAAACACTTAGCGAGGTTATTGGTCACATAGTCCTTTGCATATTTCATTGAATTTGCTTCTTGACCACAACTTTCCATGATGTTCATCCATGTACTCCTTCACCAAAGGATTATGAGCATACAACACTCTCAAATGGTGCTCATGCTTCCTCAAGCTGCATGTGTATGATGCTGGCCATAGATTCTCATCATAAACTTTGCCTTTGAATTTCTTTTTAAAATTCTACGCTAGGTGTCGCATACATTCCCTATGTTCCACTCCAAGGAATACAATTTCTACTACAGTTTCTAAACCCTTGCAAGCATCTGTGTGTATAACTAAACCTAAGGGTGTACCTATAATGTTGTGCAACTGCTGCATAAACCAGACCCAACTCTCCTCACTCTCTACCTCCAACACATCAAATGCAACTGGGAATAGCCAGTTGTGTCCATCAACTGCAGAAGCTGCTGCTAGCTGGCCTCTCCATCTTCCATTCAAACTAGTCGCATCGACAGCCAAATAGGGCCTACAACCATTTAGAAACCCCTGCCAGCAAGCCTTGAAACAAACAAAAGCCCTCCTAAAGCACTCCTTCTCCATTGCCTTCCCTTTTAATTTGTACTTAACTGTATGCTTGTCAATCTCTACAACACTCCCTGGACTAGCCGTCTCCACTTTAGCTTTGAAGGTGTAAAGCAATTGAAAACTCTCATTCCATGGACCATTAATCCTATCAAGATCCCTTTCCTTCGCATAGAAAATCTTCATGTATTGTACATTAATCTTGTACTTCTCAAATAGGTTCCCATGTAGTGTTGTTGGACCAATTGTTGGTGTTTCCCTCACCCAATCCAAGATTGCATCTGCCACCCACCTAGTCTTTGCAAGCTTAGATTTGTCCTTTCCCCTACCCCTCCAGGTGGGCAAGTGTGCCCATGTGGGTTGCTTTTTATCTGAAACAAAATGAAAAATGATGTCAAATACAATTAAGAAACAATACACATGATCTGAATATAGAATGGATAAATAATCTAATAACAATATTCAGTTATAATACCTGAACCAATTTGCTCTTTCACATAGTGGATGCATGCAACCTCCACCTACACCTATCATAAGGGCAATGAACAGTGAATCTTCTTGGCTCGCTCCTATCAACCTCATAAGAGTTTTCAGTGAGAATGCAATATGTAGTCACTACATTACAATAGTCCACCATCGATTTGAATACGGTTCCTGGAGTAAGGTCAGGATTCTCCCTGTTCCACTCAATTGTTGGCATGTCCTCACCATCATATTCTTATAAAACTAAGGACTCGATGTTCTCCTCCCTCTCTTCATCATCAGTGTCATCAAATATAGCACGGCTGCTAGGCTCCTCTGCATATTCATCTTCCAGTGCCTATTGACTGACTCTATCTACCAGTTGAGGGAATAGAATCTCATCCTCATCATCTTGTCGAGGCACTTCCTTGTCAGGCTCTGCATCTACTTCTACATCAGGTGCAAAAGGGAGAGGAGAAGTGGCAGAATTAGCGGCAGCCGACATGTTGTGGCTTTCAGAACCACTAGGTTTACTTGGTCTCGACCTACAAGGAGTGCGAGGACGCTCGCTATTAGTAGAGACAGATGATGTCTAAACACCCTTCGGGATACGTTGTTTGCATGCCTGAAGCACACCGATATGGATTTTACCGAAACGGCTGTCAACATTCAAACTAAATAGCAATCCCAGATGCTCATCACAAGTTAATGGGAGAAATCTTTGCTCGGTACTGTCGAAATATCTCAGTTCAACAACATCGGCAGGGCTCCATAGATACTAACAACAGACTGCCTTGCGGAAATCTCTGAACGAAATGCTGGTTTCTACCACTTTAGGATAGAAAAATCTAGAATTCACACACGGTTTAGTTCCACGCAGCTCGCTAGTTTCCATTCTAACCGCCAGCCGAAAAGGAAGTGCGGGATCAACCCTATTCGATTGAAATAAGATAAAGGGCGCAGTTAGGCCGATTTTTTAAGATAAATTGTGCTGATTAACGCCAATGGTGGTCAAATACAGCCTAATTTACGGATCTCCTAATCAATTTGAGAGGAAAACGATGCTTACCCAAGTGGAATCCATGAATTATCAGCCTCTGATTCGACCCAATCATCTCCATGGTTGATGGGCCGGACGGGGTGCCCCCTACATCGCTTCCTAATCCTAGATGGGGAGAGAGGGTAGATGCGGCGGAGGCAACACGACTACGGCGGAGGCGGCACGACTGCGGCAGAGGGGGCGGCGCGGAAGCAACTAGATCTGATTCAGGTCACAGTGAGTGTCAGTTTCACGGCCCCACTGGTTACCACGTAACCGTCAAAATGTGGACTCCGCCCTATGCGGCCCCACTAGTCAGAGTTAACGGTCAAGCGATTGACCCGACGACAACGTCCGCTGTGACCAGTTCTGAGGGTTTCGGGCAAGGTAGTGGGGAAAAGTGAGCAAAAGTTAAGAGCGTGGGGATGAATGAGTAGAACTAACGAACCAGGGGCACAGAAATAAAAATCCCAAGAATATTTGAAGGTATTAGAAGCTGAGTTGTCAATTCAACCACACCTGGAGATTAATTATCTGCAGCAACGTGATCAGTAGCAAAGTAATATGATAGTTTTGATAATAGTAGCAATAGCAATGGTAACGGTAACAGTGATAGCAGTATTTTTGTAGCAAGTGCAACAGTAACGATAACAGTAGTAACTTAGCAAGAACAATATAAGGTAAATTCATAGGCATGGATCAGTAATTTGTTGGATGGTATTCATCATGTGACAGTCATAACCTAGGGCGATACGACACTAGCTCGAGACATAAATATAATGTAGGCATGTATTCCGTAAATAGTCATACGTGCTTATGGAAAGAACTTGCATGCCATCTTTTGTCCTACCCCCCAGTGGCAGCGGGGTCCAATTGAAACTAAGGGATATTAAGGCCTCCTTTTAATAGAGAACCGCAGCAAAGCATTAGCACACGGTGAATACATGAACTCCTCAAACTACGGTCATCACTGGGAGTGGTCCCGAGACGGATGCAGGGGGGACGAGGCTTGCCCCCCCAATGATCGTGTCATCTCGTGCAGCGATCAGCCATAGGCTAATATTTTTTGCCTGCTCTCTTGTCTGTAGCTTGCTTCGCCCCCTATCCCTTGGGCCTTTGTTACTGATGTCGCTTGAAGCTACGTCGGTATTTCCCCAAAGAGGAAGGGATGATGCAGCACAACGGCGGTAGGTATTTCCCTCAGAAATGAAACCAAGGTTATTGAACCAGTAGGAGAACCAAGCAACACAACGTAAACAGCCCCTGCACACAGATAAGAAATCCTCGCAACCCGACATCTTAAAGGGGTTGTCAATCCCTTCCGGGGTACGGCGCCTCAAGTGGCAAACGGACGTGAGATAAATTTGTAATAGATTGATAGATCAAATGCTAAACAAAATAAATAAAGGAAAATTGCAGCAAGGTATTTTTTATATTTAGTTTAATATATCTGAAAATAAATGCAAATAAAAGTAGAACTCAAAGGCAAATATATGAGAAAGAAGACCCGGGAGCCGTAGGTTTCACTAGTGGCTTCTCTCGAGAAAAATAGCAAACGGTGGGTGAACAAATTACTGTTGGGCAATTGATAGAACTTCAAATAATTATGTCGATATCCAGGCAATGATCATTATAAAGGCATCACGTCCAAGATTAGTAGACCGACTCCTGCCTGCATCTACTACTATTACTCCACACATCGACGGCTATCCAGCATGCATCTAGTGTATTAAGTTCATGGAGAAACGGAGTAATGCAATAAGAACGATGACATGATGTAGACAAGATCTATCTATGTAGAGATAGACCCCATCGTTTTATCCTTAGTAGCAATGCTACATATGTGTCGTTTCCCTTTCTGTCACTGGGATCAAGCACCGTAAGATCGAACCCACTACAAAGCACCTCTTCCCATTGCAAGATAAATAAATCAAGTTGGCCAAACAAAACCCAAATATAGGAGAAGAAATACGAGGCTATAAGCAATCATGCATAAAAGAGATCAAAGAAACTCAAATACTTTCATGGATATAAAAAGATAGATCTGGTCATAAACTCAAAGTTCATCGATCCCAACAAACACACCGCAAAAGAGTTACATCCTATGGATCTCCAAGAGACCATTGTATTGATAATCAAGATACACAGATGAAGCCATCTAGCTACTAACTACGGACCCGGAGGTCTACAAAGAACTACTGATGCATCATCAGAGAGGCACCAATGGAGGTGGTGAACCCCATCTGAGATGGTGCCTAGATTGGATCTAGTGGTTCTAGACTCTACGACGGCTAGATTAATATTTTGTCGACTCCCCTAGGGTTCTGGGATTTTTGGGGTATTATAGAGCAAAGAGGCGGTCCGGGGGCACCCGAGGTGGGCACAACCCACCAGGGTGCGCCTGGGCCACCTGGCGTGCCCTGGTGGGTTGTGCCCCCCTCGGGGCACCCCCTAGGCGCAGCCAGGGCCCGTTGTGTTCCTTCTGGCCCATAAAAATTCTCCGTAAAGTTTTGTGGCATTTGGACTCCGTCTGATATTGATTTTCTGGGATGTAAAAAACACGGAAAAAACAGGAACTGGCACTTGGCACTATGTCAATAGGTTAGTACTAAAAATGATATAAAATGACTATAAAATGATTATAAAACATCCAAGATTGATAATATAACAGCATGGAATAGTAAAAATTTATAGATACGTTGGAGACGTATCCGTTACTACTGCGAAGCATTAGCCCATCTGCTATATAGCCCATTGGCTAAAGGCACAAAATGCACGAACTGGACAGCCTAATCCACGAATACCTTAGTTAGTTGCAGAAAAACCGCTCAAAAAAAACAAGTTGCAGAACGCAGCCCTGATTATGCACGCACATATCATCGCATCGTTTCCAAACCGCCGTTGCAATCTAGAAGGACACGTGTTGGGATCGGATCTCTCATCTCTCCATCGGGCGGCCATTGATTAGTGGAGAAGGGAAGCGGACGCCAGGGACAGATGCAGGGGGGACGAGGGGGCCGAGACCCCCCCAACGATCATGTCATCTCGTGCAGTGATCAGCCATAGGCTAATATTTTTTGCTTGCGCTCTTGTCCGTAGCTTGCTACGCCCCCTATCCCTTGGGCCTTTGTTACTACTGCGAAGCATCAGCCCATCTGCTGTACAGCCCATTGGCTAAAGGCAAAAAATGCACGAACTGGACAACCTAATCCACGAATATCTTAGTTAGTTGCAGAAAAACTGCTAAAAAACAAGTTGCAGAACGCAGCCACGATTACGCACGCACATATCGTCGCATTGTTTCCAAACCGCCGTTGCGATCTAGAAGGACGCCTATTGGAGTCGGATCTCTCATCTCTCCATCGCGCGACCATTGATTAGCGGAGAAGGGAAGCGGACGCCGCCATGCCGGGACAGGCAGGTGTTGATCTGTAGAGACGTTGCCGGTTGCCAGCAGATCGGGCACACGGATGCGCAACAACTACACAACGGGAGAAGGTAGTTGATTTTCACATCAGATTCGTTCGTGCCTTTAAGAAGTATAGAAGTATAATCACACAGACTATAGTCATTAAGAGTCAATTACATTCCCAGTTATTTACTTGTGCTGATGTAAAAGTGAAGAAGAAGAAGAAGAAGAGAAGAATTAATTCATTTTTTTACAAACCAGTAGGTTCAAAAGCTCAGCCATCCAAACTAGGGACAAACTCATGGGATCAAAGGGGCAGTTAGTAGCAGCCACGGCTCAACCCAAAGAAGTGCGTGTTTGGAGTCCCCTCAGGCAAGCTCCTGGGTTTCCTCGTATCCCACAGGGGCATCGAGGCCAACCCGGAGAAGGTCAAAGCAGTCGAAGACATGAGCCCGCCAAGGACCCTCAGGGAAATGCAGAAGCTCACCGGGCGTGTAACTGCGCTGGGGCGTTTCATCTCCAAGCTGGGGGAATGAGCACTGCCCTTGTTCAAGCTGATGAAGAAAAAGGGCCCCTTCGAATGGACTAAAGAGGCCGACGAGGCATTCCAAGACCTCAAGAGGTACCTTACCAGTCCACCAGTGATGGTAGCTCCGCGTCCTCGGGAGCCCCTGGTGCTCTACCTTGCGGCCACCCCCTACTCCGCTAGTGTAGCCCTGGTAGCGGTCAGGGAGGAGCATTGTGCCAAGGCCACGTCGACTGTCCGAACTGAAGCAAAGCAGAGCCAGGAGGGCCTCGCGAAGGCCACAACCGCAGCCAGAAAGGAATAGCCGCAGCAGGAGAGCGCACCCGGAGCAGGAGAGGCCCCTTCAGGCGATCAAGCACTAGGAGCTCCGTCGTCTCAAGAGACGCCTCGACCGCTGGAGGACGCAAGCGGTGCCAGCACCCTCAACCTCGTCGAGCATCCCGTGTACTTCGTTAGCACAGTGCTACGGGACGCAAGGGCACGGTATCCCATGCCTCAAAAACTCCTCCTCGCGCTACTAGTGGCCTCACACAAGCTGCTCCACTACTTCCAAGGACATCCCATCAAAGTCGTCTCAGCATACCCCTTGGAAAGAGTGCTCAGGAGCCCCAACTCGGCTGGAAGGGTTGTTGAATGGAACATCGAGCTACAGACATTTCAGCCAGAATTTAGTTCGACCAGAGTCATCAAGGGAGCACTAGCGGATTTCGTGGCAGAATGGGCAGAAGCGTCGGGTCTCGAGGCAGGCGAAGACCGATCACTTTCCCCGGGAAGTGAAGCACCGGATGGCTGGGTCATGTACTTTGATGGGGCGTTCTCCCGACACGGTGTGGGAGCTGGCGTAGTGCTCGTATTCCCTACCCAGGACAAACTCTACTACGCCGTGCAACTTTGCTTCCAGCACGGAGAAAAGGTCTCCAACAACATAGCGGAGTACGAAGGCCTAATAGCAGGCTTGAAGGCCGCAACTGCCTTAGGGGTGAAGCGCCTCATCATCAAGGGTGATTCGCAGCTCCTCGTCAACTTCTCCAACAAGATATACGAGCCATAGGACGAGCGCATGGAAGCCTACCTCGCTGAGGTTCGCAAGATGGAGAAACAGTTCTCGGGACTGGAGTTGCAGCATGTGCCTCGCGGCACCAACCAGGAGGCCGATGACATTGCCAAGAGGGCATCTAGGTGGCTACCTCAGGAGCCTGGCGTCTTTGAGGAGCGGCTCTTCAAACCCTCGGCGGTGCCGTCGCTGTCGAGCACGGCACAACCAAGGGAGGAGCTCCCTCAGCCGCCTGCCTCAGGAGCCCCGGTCTGCGGCCCAGCCTCAGGGGCACGCCTGCTCCTGGCGTTAGAGCCTCAGGAAGGGTGTTGGATCCCGGAGCTCAAGAACCACCTGATGCAAGGGACTCTGCCGGAAAATGAGGAGGAAGCGGAGCGTGTGGCGCGGCAGGCCACAGCTTATTGCATCAGGGATGGAGAGCTCTACAGGAAGCGACCGAATGACATGTCCTTACGTTGCATCTCCCGAGAGCAAGGGAAGGAGCTACTGGCGGACATACACGGCGGAGACTACGGGCACCACTCATCGTCACGGACCCTCGTCGGCAAGGCGTTCCGTAGTGGATTCTATTGGCCCACGGCACTCAACGATGTCGTCGAGCTTGTGAAGGCTTGCGAGGCCTGCCAGTTTCACGCTAAGTAGATCCATCAGCCTGCGGGAGGTCTACAGACTATACCCCTCTCATGGCCGTTTGCAGTTTGGGGGCTCGACATTCTGGGCCTGTTTCCTCGGGCGCCAGGGGGTTATCGCTACCTCTACGTCATCGTGGAAAAATTCACCAAGTGGGCTGAGGTGGAAGCCGTCCGCAGAATCCCGGCAGGCTCAGCGGTTAAATTCATCAAGGGCCTCGTGAGCCGATTTGGGGTGCCCAACCGCATCATCACCGACAACGGTTCGCAATTCACCAGTAATCTCTTCAAAACGTATTGTGCTAACCTTGGAACGCAGATATGCTACACTTCGGTAGCACACCCCCGGAGCAACGGCCAGGCCGAGCGGGCCAACGCGGAGGTCCTGAGGGGCCTCAAAGCCAGGACCTTCAAGAGGAAGCTAGAAGCCTGCGGCAGGGGCTGGTACAACGTGCTCCAGTCCGTGCTGTGGTCAATCGGCACGACAGCGACCAAGCCGACTGGCGAGACCCCGTTCTTCCTCGTCTACGGAGCAGAGTCTGTTCTCCCTCACGAGGTCAGGTGTCGCTCCGCACGGGTCCTGGCATTCGACGAGGCTCAGCAGGACGCCATGCGGGGGACGGATCTCGTGCTGGGGGAGGAACACCGTCGGGAAGCCGCACTGCGAGCGGCAAGGTATCAACAGGCGCTACGACGATACCACTGCCGCAACATCCGCCCCAGGACCCTTGAGGTAGGGGATCTCGTGCTCAGACGGGTTCTCTCCAGGGAGGGGCTGCAGAAGCTCTCTCCCATGTGGGAGGGCCCGTTCAAGGTTGTTCATGTTTCCAGGCCTGGCTCTGCGCGCTTGGAGACTCCGGAGGGAGTACCCATCCAGAACGCATGGAACATTCAACATCTCCGGAGGTTCTACCCCTGAGCGAGGCCTAGCGCCTAGGAAAGGCCCGGTGCCTGTGAAGAAGGCCAATGCCTGTGAAGCTATCGCGTTTTGGGAAAGGCCCGGTGCCTGTGAAGAAGGCCAATGCCTGTGAAGCTATCGCGTTTTGGGAAAGGCCCGGTGCCTGTGAAGAAGGCCAATGCCTGTGAAGCTATCGCGTTTTGGGAAAGGCCCGGTGCCTGTGAAGAAGGCCAATGCCTGTGAAGCTATCGTGTTTTGGGAAAGGCCCGGTGCCTGTGAAGAAGGCCAATGCCTGTGAAGCTATCGCGTTTTGGGAAAGGCCCGGTGCCTGTGAAGAAGGCCAATGCCTGTGAAGCTATCGCGTTTTGGAAAAGGCCCGGTGCCTGTGAAGCTCGCCGCCCGTGACACTCTCACGTAATAATGAGTGGGGCTGTACATGCCCCGGAGTCTCTGGAGTGCCGCCCTTGGGCCTCGGGGGCTCCCGCCCACGCCCAGTGGCAGCACTTAGCTCCGCGCTGGTGAGAAGACGTCGAAGACTAGAATAGGTGCCGGACGCGGCTTTCCCATTTGCTTTCTGCAGTTGGCTTGTTTATTCCCATTTGAAGTTTTATTGGAGTTGCTAACGTTCCTGGCTTGTGACTCTTTGTCTTTCTCGCTCGCTCGCCTCGTTTTCTCTCGCACAAGTCTCGCGAGGGATGTTCGCGGGCGCCCTCGCGAGCGTCTTCTGCCCTGATCGTCTGGAGCTTTCCTGTCTGAGTCCTCTGCGGGAGCACCCCTCCCAGTCCATGCCTCACGGGCATCGCGACACAAACGCAGGACCTAGGCTGATCGCCCCCGCTACCAGGACCATAGGTTACCCCTCTAACTAATCCTTGCAGGGCATGAAGCGCACGGCGAGGCCTCAGCCTCCGGAGGTAAGGGCCGCGTCAAGCTCCACCAAGCTCAAATGACTCCCGCACATGGACATGCAGCATGGAAACATAGCGCAGAAATGGCAAAAGCAACGCGACACTTGACAGCAACAGTTCTAACACGCCCCCACGGGGCCCTGTACTACCTTCTTCTTACACAGGAAAGGAAGGAAACAAAATGGACACGGCCTGTCCAACACCAACCTACAGCAAAAGCTCGAGCTGCTCCTGGGGTTCAGGCGGACACCTCCTCTCGCTTCACCAGGGCGCGGCGGCGGGTGGACCCGCTGCCTTCACCCAGGCGGGCGTGACAGCGCGCGGGCTGGTCGCGGCCACCGCTGGAGGAGCTGCTGCCTGAGGGAGAGTTGCCGAAACTTGGCGAACCCCGAGCACCGCCGCCTGTACGCCAGTCGCCATCTTCATCCTGTTCAGTGCCGGGGCTGGGCAGGCGGCCGCGGTCGTCGCCTTCAGGGCAGCACCCGGCACGGCGACCATCTTCCCCAAACACCCTCACGTAGAGGGTGGCGTCGCCATCGAACTTGAAGTACAGGGTACACCACCGGCCCAGGCCGCGCGCGGGCAAACGTTTGCCAGCCGCCCGTCAGGGCCCCGTTCCCAGAGACGGAGACCTCCAGCGAAGCCCAGGAGGCCCTGCTGCAGCAGCCGTCTGCCTAGAGCTAGAAGCCGCACCGAGCGCTGGCCGGCAGTCCATCTACGAAGAAACGTGGGAGCTGGAGCCGGGTGCTGGATGGGTCCACCGACCACACGACGAACTCCGGTAGCACCTCCGCAGAGCGGAAGCATGGTCTAGGGGGGCGCACACCCACGGCGTGCCCCCCGTCGGCAACCGGGCGCTCACCACCGCGTAGGGAACCGCCTCCATGACCGCGGGAGGCTACCACGGGGACCGTGGTGTACTTGCGAGGGCGGCCTCGGCCGCGCTTGGTCAGGGGAGGGTCAGGCCCTGCCCGGGGGGCCTTTCCTTTCTACGCAGCCGAGAATCTCTTTGGGGCCATGGGGACGGCGATTAGCCAAGAAGAAGAAGAGGAGCAGCAAGAAGGGATGGACTGAAGGGGCTCGCCCAGCCCCGTACTTATAGCCGGAGGAGGCCAACCGCCGAGCGCCGCGATCGTAGGTAATCATGACCGGTTTCTCTGCATGCAGGGACTTGTCAAGTCGTGCGGTCGCCGAGGCATCGTGGGAAGCGCATACGCCCACGTCTAGTCAACCGCCACGCGGCGCTCAAGGCCGCAGGCTGTTACGACCCACAATGCTTCGTACTTGTCCCTTCGCTTCTCTATTAAGCCAAGCCCGCGCGCGCCTTGGGCCCGGGGGCTACTGTCGGCGTTCTGGGAAAGGGGGTCCCCAGACTTGCCTGCCTACGGCCTGCGGCGTGGCTCAAGTGGGGGCCCAGCGCGGCCCATCTTCATCAACGCAAGCTCAAGACCCTCGCGAGGGGCCAAGCCTCGCAGGGCGGACGACATGAAGCTTCCTCAAGAGCGGCCTCATCAGGCAGGCTCGCGAGGAGGCGGAGAGATCAATGCAAGGGTACCTCGCGAGGATCCCATGACGCAAGCCATGACGATCAAGGCCAGGCGGGCGCCAGGCGGGCGCCGGCCTGCGCAGGGTCCTTGTTTCCCCTTTGGTGCAAAGGGGGCAAGCACAGGCCAAGGCATCGGGCAAAGGTTGCCATTCCGGTGCAACGAGACCAAGACCAGCCGGACGGCCGGACGGAGGTCACCGTGGAGCCCAAGACGGCGTCATCACCAGTTCTTTTGGCAGCCGAAGACCACCTTTGGTCAGGATAACTTGTACTACATGTTCCCCTTCAAAATGGCCAATTGTTGGCGCCCATCCCGCTCAATTATTCGGGGAGAGGCCCAGGGCCTCTATAAATAGAGCTAGCCACCACAGAGTAGAGAGACATCTAGAAATCTGGTAGAACCCCAGCAGAGAGAGAGAGGCGACTGAACTCACCCTAGCAGTTCATCGCACCAGCTCAAGAACACCTCTCGCGAGGCTGTTCTTCCCTTGTACTGTTCATCATCAGCCCCCCTGAGGCAATCCACCACACCACACATTGGAGTAGGGTATTACACCACAACGGTGGCCCGAACCAGTATAAACCTCGTGACTCTTGTATTGTTCATCATTTTCATCTTAGTTCGCATGAGAGGATCAGACGTAGATCGGTAGGGGAGAGATCTCCGTGCGCACCCCAGTGTTCGAACCTCAAGGGTCTGCTGGAACCCGAAATCTGACATGCCTGGCAACTTATTCCAGTGGATCACCTCTTCTTGTCTGTATACGGGGCACTGCTGATGTTACTAAGGAAGCAGGTGTTGTCTCGTATGGTCGCACTCTCCGGACCTATTCCAACATCCGTTGCAGGGTATTTGGGATGGATACTGGTGTACTAGCGCCAACACCTTCTCCCTGGTTCAGTATTGAAAGTCTTGGAGGAAACTTGCTCTTCCTTGGACAAAACTATCCAATGATGGTGGAAGGTGATCTAGCTGTTGTTGACACAACTTTACTACCATTTATGAGAAGCATCTGTATCTATACCTCGGACATTACTATACTTCCCTAACGTCCCAATATGGGTATTGAAATAGGCCACTTCAGCCTGGATGATCAGTCCCGCGTTGATCTCGAGATTGACAGTAGCTGGCCCTTCCCAGAGAAACACTTCTGGTTCAAAGCAAGCGTTTCCAACGCTGACGAGTGGTTGAGCTGAAGTTCATTTCATCGCTTTGTTATTTATTGTGTGAGAAAAACTTTACTAGAATGTTTTGTTGGAAATGATCTATAATCCAACATGTATCCTCGTTGTCGTTGTGGGTTGATGACTTGTTGTATGTAATCAATGGTACATTTGCATATGCGTCGATGAACTCACGCCTGCTAGTGGTGTCCATATGAACAATGCTAGTGATTTTAGTTGCAAAAATTAGATAGTGCTAGTGATTTGTAGCTGAATATTTTGACAAATCACAGTGTTACAAGGTTGACAAATGGCAATGTTACTATATAAACAAATGTCAATCTTTCCAATTTGAGAAATGGCAACATACCCAGAATGACAGATATGCAAATCTTACCCAATTGTTTATATGCGGTTGCACACGGGTCATGCAAAACAACCGTTTGCATTGAAGGGATGCAGAAATCCTCCTTGACACATTTTCCCTTGGCTTCCTGGGGAAGCTGTCGGTTTGCATACGGGTGTTCTAACTAAAACATTTGCGACGAGTGTTTTATATTTAAAAACTATTGACATTTTTTTCAAAAGAAATTTGTTTGATAAGTCTATACATTAAGAGAGAATAACGCAAGTTCGTTCAAACCATATCTTTCATTCAGTCACACTACGAATTGATATTCATATGATCGAGAATTTGAGATACAGTATTAAACCCCAAAAAAACTATTTCCGGTGGCGGCGGAGGCGGCGTGCCGCGCCGTCCTTGTCGTTGTCGTCCTCCGGGACCCCGTTGTTGAAGTCTTCAAGGCAGCACAAAATGTTCTTCACTTGTAAATCAAACATCATGTCATCGCGTGATCGACGGGCGGGGCGTGGGAGGACGCCAACTGGCGCCGCTGAGAGGTAGAGGTCGATGGCAGCATCCCATACCGCTGGGGGGGCACGGGCACGGGCACGGCGGGTGCAGCCAAACGCACGGGGACCGGCACCACGGTGGGTGGAGGGGCGCGCACGGGCGTGGTGGATGCAACAAAACGCACGGGGGCCGGCGACACGGTGGGTGGAGGGGCGCTCACGGGCACGGGCGCTGGCGTTGGCATGTGGCAGATGATCATTCTGCGCAATGGCGGTGGAGGTCTGTGGCTCGGAGTCGGAGTCGACTTCACCAAACTTGAAGACTAGTGGTAGATGATCATTCTGCACCATGGCAGTGGAGGTCTGCGGGAGGGGGGAGGGGAATGGGAGGTGAACAGTAAGGCCGCCCGTATTAAAAAGTGGCTCGGGCGCCATTAATTGAGAGGAAGGCGGGCGGCCATAGAAGTCAAAGGGCTCGCTTCCCAGTGAACCTGCATAGCGTAAAGCTCGCACGCTTCCCAGTGAGCCTGTGGATTGGAGGACAGCTTGCATGCCTCTCGGTCAGCCTGCGCACCGGACTGTGCTCGCACGCCTCCCATTCAATAAAGGTGAAGCAGCTGTGCGCACGGTACCTCCTACAGCCATTAAAACCAAGACACATGGCGTCACATGAATGGTTAACAGAACACCCACGTTTTGAATTGTACAAAGGTTTGAGATATTAAGTGGCAGCTATTTTTTCAAAATGCCTTTTTTGGTTGTTATTATTCGAGTGCGCCTTCTCTCAAAATGGACACGGAAAATACCACATCATGTCGGGCGCCATTCCATGATAGCATGCCAAGTTCCATGAATTTCAGACGAGTTTAGGATTTACTAGAATTTAAAAACCAGGCATCTCAATGTTTTGTCAGCAATCAATGGTGCCATGGTGTTCGAAATTCATTCCTATTTATTGCATGGGACCTAAGGATGCACCGAAGGACACATATTTGAGTTTTCAACCAATTTATATGCACCGCGGCATGTGCATGTAGTTCAAATTTGAATTATGCACATAAATGCATTGAAAACTCAGTTAATGCATAAAAATGTCCAAAAGAACCCTGAAAAATCACAAAAATTGACACAACACTCCTATTGTTCTATGTTGACACGAGAAATTTTTTGGAAGCAATAAGAGGTAGTGGATATCGTTTCGTCCCCAAAGGTGGGACATTCCCTACCGAAACCATGATGTTTGTTGTGAGAAGCTCTTGTTTGTGAGAAGCATATACCCAAACCTGCCCCAAACAGGACAAAGTTTTTACCACGGCATGTTGATGCCACTCCATGAAAGCATGCCAAGTTTCATGAATTTCAGACGAATTTTGGATTTACTAGAATTTAAAAACGAGGCATCTCAATGTTTTGCCGGCATTCAACCGTGCCCTAGTGTTTCAAATTCATCCCCATTTCTTGCATGGGACCTAAGCATGCACCCAAGGACACATATTTGATTTTTCAACCAATTTATATGCACTTGAGCATGTGTATGTAGTACAAATTTGAATTATGCACATAAATGCATTGAAAACTCAAATAATGCATAAAAAATATCCAAACAAACCCCCAAAAATCACAATAATTGACACAACACTCCTGTTGTTCTCTGTTGACACGAGAATTTTTTTTGAAAGCAATAAGAGGCAATGGATATTGTTTCGTCCCCAAAGGTGGGACGTTCCCTACCGAAACCATCATGCTTGTTGTGAGAAGCTCTGGTTTGTGAGAAGCATATACCCAAACCTGCCCCAAATGGGACAAATTTTTTAACACGACATGTTGATGCTGCTCCATGATAGCATGCCAAGTTTCATGAATTTCAGATGAGTTTTGGATTTACTAGAATTTAAAAACCAGGCATCTCAATGTTTTGTCAGCAATCAACAGTGGCCTGGTGTTTGAATTTCTTTCCCATCTCTTGCATGGGACCTAGAAATTCACCCAAGGAGACATATTAGATTTTTCAACCAACCTTAGTGCCTTGGAGCATGTGCGTGTAGTTAAAATTTGAATTATGCACATAAAATGCCTAGAAAACCCAGTTAATGCATAAAAATGTCCAAACGAACCCCAAAAAATCACAAAAATTGACACAAAATTCTTGTTGTTCTATGTTGACACGAGATTTTTTTGAAAGCAATAAGAGGCAATGGATACCGTTTCGTCCCCAGAGGTGGGACGTTCCCTATCGAAACCATCATGCTTGTTGTGAGAAGCTCTGGTTTGTGAGAAGCTTATACCCGAACCTGCCCCAAACGGGACAATTTTTTTACCATGGCATGTTGATGTCGCTCCATGATAGCATGCCAAGTTTCATGAATTTCAGACGAGTTTTGGATTTACTAGAATTTAAAAACCACGCATCTCAATGTTTTGCCGGCAATCAATGGTGCCCTGGTGTTTGAATTTTATTCCCATCTCATGCATGGGACCAATAAATTAACCAAGGACACACATGTGATTTTTCAACCAACTTTAGTTCATTGGAGCATGTGCTTGTAGTTCAAATTTGAATTATGCACACAAAATGCCTAGAAAACCCAGTTAATGTATAAAAAGGCCAAACGAACCCTGAAAAATTCCTAGATTGAACACAACACTCCTGTTGTTCTATGTTGACACTAGGATTTTTTTAAAGCAATAAGAGGCAACGGATATCGTCCCGTCACCAAAGGTGGTACTTTCCCTATCGAAACCATCATGCTTGTTGTGAGAAGCTCTGGTTTGTGAGAAGCTTATACCCGATCCTGCTCGAAATGGGACAAAATTTTCACCATGACATGTTGATGTTGCTCCATGATAGCATGCCAAGTTTCATGAATTTCAGACGAGTTTTGGATTTACTAGAATTTAAAAACCATGCATCTCAACGTTTTGCTGGTAATCAACAGTGCCATTATGTTTGAATTTCATTCCCATCTTGTGCAAGGGACCTAGAAATTCACCCAAGGACACACGTGTGATTTTTCAACCAACTTTGGTGCATTGGAGCATGTGCTTGTAGTTCAAATTTGAATTATGCACATAAATGCCTAGAAAACCCAATTAATGTATAAAAAAGGCCAAACGAACCCCGGAAAATTCCAAGATTGAACGCAACACTCATGTTGTTCTATGTTGACACTAGAAATTTTTTGGAAGCAATAAGAGGCAACGGATTTCGTCTCGTCCCCAAAGGTGGTACGTTCCCTATCGAAACCATCATGCTTGTTGTGAGAAGCTCTGATTTGTGAGAAGCTTATAACCAAACCTGCCCCAAATGGGACAAAATTTCACCACGGCATGTTGATGCCAATCCATGATAGCATGCAAGTTTCATGAATTTCAGACGAGTTTTGGATTTACTAGAATTTAAAAACCAGGCATCTCAATGTTTTGCCGGCAATCAACAGTGCCCTCGTGTTTGAAATTCATTCCCATCTCTTGCATGGGACCTAGAAATTCACCCAAGGACACACATGTGATTTTTCAACCAACTTTGGTGCATTGGAGCATGTGCTTGTAGTTCAAATTTGAATTATGCACATAAAATGCCTAGAAAACCCAGTTAATGTATAAAAAAGGCCAAACGAACCCCAAAAAATTCCAAGATTGAACGCAACACTCCTGTTGTTTTATGTTGACATTAGAAATTTTTTGAAAGTAGTAAGAGGAAAAGGATATCGTCTCGTCCCCAAAGGTGGTACGTTCCCTATCGAAACCATCATGCTTGTTGTGAGAAGCTCTGGTTTGTGAGAAGCTTATACCCAAACCTACCCCAAATGGGACAAAATTTTCACCATGGCATGTTGATGCCGCTCCATGATAGCATGCCAAGTTTCATGAATTTCAGACGAGTTTTGGATTTACTAGAATTTAAAAACCAGGTATCTCAATGTTTTGCCGGCAATCAACAGTGCCGTGGAGTTTGAAATTCATTACCATCTCTTGCATGTGACCTAGAAATTCACCTAAGGACACACATGTGATTTTTCAACCAACTTTAGTGCATTGGAGCATGTGCTTGTAGTTAAAATTTGAATTATGCACATAAAATGCCTAGAAAACCTAGTTAATGTATAAAAAGGCCAAACGAACCTCGAAAAATTCATTCCCATTTCTTCCATGGGACCTAAGCATGCACTGAAGGACACAGATTTAATTTTTCGACCAATTTGTATGCACCAGAGCATGTGCATATAGTTTAATTTTGAACTGTGCACCTGAAATGGCTAGAAAACCAGTTTAATGTATGAAATGTCCAAACGAACCCTGAATAATACCAATTCTTTTATGACACACATATAGTTGCAAGTTCACTGCAGATAAAAGGTCTGGCAATTGAAACACCGTCCATTGCCGCCGTGACCCCATTTTGTAATTCAAATCAAGTAGATCCCGCACAGTTTATTCTCACCAACCGTGTGAGATGTAGTACAAAATATCTTGGAGCACCGTCGGTGTATAGTACCCCTATGGCTTACGCGAGAAGGTGCGTCGGCTATAGTCCACAGCCAGCGTGTCAAGCACAGTAGCTCGCTCCCCAAAACTCCTTCCGCTGCATCCCTCTCTGCTTCAATCCCTTGATTCAAATTTTCAGTAGCCCCGACATTTTACACCCGCCTCTGCATCCCTCACAATCTCAAAAATATCTGCTCGCCCTTGATCCAAATTTTTAGTAGCCCCGCCTTGTTACTCCCGCCTAGTAAAATTTTCAGTTGCCCCAGTATTTCCTCAAGCACAACCTCCGCTCACACAAACACACACAACCCTCAAACCATTGGTAGGTTGCCGCCATCACCGACGCCTCCATCCTCAACCTCTGCCCGTGTGCTGGGGAGCTCGAGTAGCTAATGGCCAGAAAGAGGTTTATCGCGGCCTTTTCATCCGACGCCGGCGAGGTGGCCGCCGAGGTGTCCCCGTCGTCCTCCGTGGGCCCGATCCGCCGTCGCCGGTCCCCTGATCCGCCCGCCACCGTGCCCCTATGCCAGTTCGAGGACTTCCCCGTCCTCCCCCGGACCCGACAGATGACGAAGTTCTACCTCGGGGTCCGGCAGCGGCGGTGGGGGACGTGGGTCGCCGAGATTATAGATCGAGAGACCCACACCCGCCGGTGGCTCGGTAGCTTCAACACTGCTGAGCTCGCGGCCATGGAGTACGACCGTTGGCAGGTCTGCTACCATGGCGTGGCGGCTAGGCTCAATTTCCCCTTCGGCACATGTCCGGTCCACCTCGTTCCGCCGGAGCCAGGGGTGGTGAGCTCGGCTATGGCGCGGGAGGAGCGCGAGGCGTGGGAGCGTCTCGAGGCCAAGGCCGCCGACGAGGCCTACATGCAAGAGCTCCGCCGGCAGCACCCGGAGCTCGTGGAGGCAGAGCGGGCGATCTTTGCCGACGCGGAGGGCGGCGAGGTTATCACGCTCTCCTCTGATGACGAGGTCGAAGGTGGCAAGGACGGCGGGTGAGGGCGGCGAGGTTATCGTGCTCTCCTCTGAAGATGAGGTCGAAGGCGGCTGCGACAGCAGCGCAGAGGTCATCGAGGTGGTCCCCCAGGATGAGGAGATCGATGTCGACGAGTGGAGGAGTGCCTTTCCCAACGACCCCGACGACGGTACTGGCCCGGACCCTGCTCGCGGCACACCATACATGACAAGGAAGGATTGGCTCGACCTCTACTTCGACCGAAAGTAGTTTAGCTTAGTTTAAATTTATGTTTTATGTTCAGTTATGCAAAACTATCTATGTTTATGTTTGAATGCATGCTACTTTCGGTGAACCTGCTTTGAACTTGATCAAATTGAAGTTTACAACCTTAAGTTTAGGGGATCCACTAGAAAAGGCCAAAAATTGCTGGAGTATATATATATCCACTAAGGGTTTTAGTCCTTTAACTTTTTAAGGATCGCCTAGAGATGTCCTTATGACTTGTTTATTTCAGTTCTTCACAATGTGATGCTCTATATGTGCAACTATTTGCCGTGCAGTTCAATTTCATCAATAACAATTTCAACAATACCACTATGAATTACGATATTTGGTTGCTGTTAAGGATATTGCAGTTAACATGTCTTTTCGTTTTTCTATTGTTGTTTAGCAACATGCATTGTAACGAATGACTAAATATGCAATCCCAGGCTACATAGCAACAAGGAAGAGTGTTACCTTAATGTTCTGATGATGTCTAGATATACATGTAATAAAATCTTATATAATCGGATGGATGGAATGTTGTACTACATCATTTTTCAATTGTTGTTTAGCTTCTAATATTAACTTGGTGCTTTTAGGTACATATATCATTGTCAAAGATCCACACTTCGACCCTTTCTGCGCATGGGGCAATGAGATATTCACGAACCAACACCAAGTGAGGAAACTGATAAAGATTGTTACTAAAATGGGTCAAAAGATGTCAATTGAACTATTTGTTTACACTTTATGAAAGACAACAGTGAACTGCAGGATGGTAAGTAAAAACCCTGTAGCCTTCTTTTTACTGCCCGTAATGAGTTGTGTTAGATGACAATATCTCAATCTTTTTTATTTTGCAGTGGATCCTGAAGCAGTTTACTCAAGATTACCTCTCAAACTACATGATTGGCGGCCGGCCATCACAAGGGGTTGGACTAGAGTCCTGCATGCCTTCTTCATCCAGGAGAGCACAATAGGGCCATTCTGCTTCAGCTTGTTCAACAACTAGAATGTTTGTCGCCTCTTTCTTTACCATCTGTAATAGTATAAGTATAGAACCCTGGTACATCATTCTTTATTTGGTGCTTATGTAATTCTTAAACATATGTACTTGTGAATCGAATAATGCATTGGTTGTTTGAACCTGATGGATATGAATAAATCTATAGCCTACTTTCAAGTTTAAATTAGGTACAATTTTAAATAGCAACAATTAAATTAGGGCGAAATTACGTTGTTCAGGTCATTACGGCACACACGATTGGTAAAACACAAACGTTTGCGATTTACACCATAATCCGAGACGGTTCACAGAGAGGAAATGTGTGCAAGCATGCACACAGTTGCCATTCACAAAGCGTGTGTGATGTCAGACACTATCACATATGGTGTGGGAAAACTAAATGTGTGTGATTATCTACTGATACGTCTCCAACGTATCTATAATTTTTGATTGCTCCATGCTATTATATTATCTATTTTGGATGTTAATGGGCTTATTTTACACTTTTATATCATTTTTGGGACTAACCTATTAACCGGAGGCCCAACCCAAATTGCTGTTTTTTTTGCCTATTTTAGGGTTTCGCAGAAAAGGAAAATCAAACGGAGTCCAAACGGAATGAAACCTTCGGGAACGTGATTTTCGCAACAGACGTGATCCAATAGACTTGGAGTGGGCGTCAAGAAACGATCGAGGTGGGCACGAGGCAGGGGGGCGCGCCTACCCCCTGGGTGCACCCTCCACCCTCGTGGGCCCCTCGTTGCTCCACCGACATACTTCTTCCTCCTATATATATATGCACGTACCGCCCAAACATCCAGGAGCACCACGAAAACCTAATTCCACCACCGCAACCTTTTGTACCCGAGAGATCCCATCTTGGGGCCTTTTCCGGAGCTCCGCCGGAGGGGGCATTGTTCACGGAGGGCCTCTACATCAACTCCATGGCCTCTCCGGTGATGTGTGAGTAGTTTACTTCAGACCTTCGAGTCCATAGTTATTAGCTAGATGGATTCTTCTCTCTCTTTGGATCTCAATACAAAGTTCTCCTCGATCTTCTTGGAAGATCTATTCGATGTAATCTTCTTTTGCGGTTTGTTTGTCGAGATCTGATGAATTGTGGGTTTATGATCAAGTTTATGTATGAACAATATTTGAATCTCCTCTGAATTATTTCATGTATGATTGGTTTATCTTTGAAAGTCAATTTGAATTATCAGTTTGGTTTGGCCTACTAGATTGATCTTTCTTGCAATGGGAGAAGTGCTTAGCTTTGGGTTCAATCTTGCGGTGCTATATCCCAGTGACAGAAAGGGAACCGACACGTATTGTATTGTTGCCATCGAGGATAAAAAGATGGGGTTTATATCATATTGCATGAGTTTATCCCTCTACATCATGTCATCTTACTTAAGGCATTACTCTGTTCTTATGAACTTAATACTCTAGATGCATGCTGGATAGTGGTCGATGTGTGGAGTAATAGTAGTAGATGCAGAATCATTTCGGTCTACTTGTCGCAGACGTGATGCCTATATACATGATCATACCTAGATATTCTCATAACTATGCTCAGTTCTATCAATTGCTCGACAGTAATTCGTTTACCCACCGTAATACTTATGCTCTTGAGAGAAGCCACTAGTGAAACCTATGGCCCCCGGGTCTATCTTCCATCATATTAATCTTCCAACACTTAGTTATTTCTATTGTCGTTTATTTTACTTTGCATCTTTATTTCTCTTTATCATAAAAATACCAAAAATATTATCTTATCATATCTATCAGATCTCACTCTCGTAAGTGACCGTGAAGGGATTGACAACCCCTTTATCGCGTTGGTTGCGAGGTTCTTATTTGTTTGTGTAGGTGTGTGGGACTCGAGCGTGATCTCCTACTGGATTGATACCTTGGTTCTCAAAAACTGAGGGAAATACTTATGCTACTTTACTACATCGCACTTTCCTATTCAAGGGAAAACCAATGTAGTGCTCAAGAGGTAGCAAGAAGGATTTCTGGTGCCGTTGCCGGAGAGATTCGCGCCAAGTCAAGTCACGGTTTGACACCCGACAACGAGCCATTCCTAGCACCATTGCCGGAGTCTACGCACAAGTCAATACATACCAAGTACCCATCACAAACTCTTATCCCTCGCATTACATTATTTGCCATTTGCCTCCCGTTTTCCTCTCCCCCATTTCACCCTTGCCATTTTATTCGCCCTCTCTTTTCCGTTGTCGCTTTCTTGCTTGCCTTGTCGTTATGGCTAGTCCTCCATCTTCTCCGCTGTCTCTCGAGAATGAAGTTCTTAATTTTAAGCAAAGAGAGGGAGAAAATCTAAAAGACGCTTGGTATAGAGTTTGCAATGCTCAAAATAGATCTACCAGGAAGCAATCTACATCTGTTCTTCTCCGTAATTTTTATGTAGGCGCTACTCCTTGGTATAGATATATTCTTGATACCATTACCGGAGGGAATTTCCTGGGTAGCCACACTTTTGATTCTTATAATGCCATGATAGATTTGTTTGGCTCACCACCTCTTTTGGTTAATGGAACTATGTTAACTTTGGAACATGTGATGCAAAGGCTTGAAATTATTGAGAATAAAGTTGCTACTGTAGAGTTGATTGAGAATTTGGATAAAAATATCCACAACCAAATTACCCAATATGGATCTAAGGTGGGAGTTACTCTGAAAAGTTTTAAGGAAAAAGAACCCATAGTTAATGAAAGAATAGATCAAGATTCTACTAGAATCGGTAAACTTGAGGGAATTATCACCAACTTGGGGTCCGCTTTTTATTCCGTTAAAAATACTCAAAATCCTCCTACCAAAATTGCCAAGCTTGTTTATGTTCCTAAAAATAAGGGCGAATCCTCTAGTAAGGAAACTGCGGATTTAAAATCAATAAGTGTTCATCCCAATCTTTTTGCTATCATTAAGGAACCGTTTGCTACAAATGACTTTCTTGATTTTGTGCCTAGGAGTTTGATAATTAATAAAAAGTAAGAAACTCCTAGAGGTTATAAGTGTCTTATTGAAGAATTTCCCACCAAACATGGCAATACCGAGATCTATCCTTGCTTTTATGCCTAGCTAGGGGCGTTAACCGATAGCGCTTGTTGGGAGGCAACCCAATTTTATTTTTATTCCTTGCTTTTTGCTCACTCTTAGTAATAAATAATTTATCTATCCTATGTTTTTGTTGTGTTTTTTGTGTTTAATTAGTGTTTGTGCCAAGTAGAATCGTTGGGAAGACTTGGGGAAAGTCTTTTTGATCTTGCTGTAAAAAACGAAAACTTTAGTGCTCACGAGAATTGCTGCCATTTTTTATTGGAGAGTGCTATTTAGTTAATTATTTTTGCAGCTGATTAATATATAAATTACTCACGTCAAGAAATTTATTTTCTAATTTTTGGGGTTCCAGAAGTTTGCGTTAGCTACAAATTACCACAGACTGTTCTGTTTTTGACAGATTCTGTTTTTCGTGTGTTGTTTGCTTATTTTGATGAATCTATGGCTATTAATAGAGTTTATAAACCATAGAGAAGTTGGAATACAGTAGGTATAACACCAATATAAATCAAGAATGAGTTCATTACAGTACCTTGAAGTGGTGTTTTGTTTTGTTTCGCTAACGGAGCTCACGTGATTTTCTATTTTGAGTTTTGTGTTGTGAAGTTTTCAATTTTTGGGTAAAGATTTGATGGATTATGGAACAAGGAGTGGCATGAGCCTAAGCTTAGGGATGCCCAAGGCACCCCAAGGTAAAATCCAAGGACACCAAAAAGCCTAAGCTTGGGGATGCCCCAGAAGGCATCTCCTCTTTCGTCTTCGTCTATCGGTAACTTTACTTGGAGCTATATTTTTATTCACCACATGATATGTGTTTTGCTTGGAGCGTCTTGTATGCTTTGAGTCTTTGATTTTTAGTTTACCACAATCATCCTTGCTGTACACACCTTTTTAGAGAGACACACATGAATTGAAATTTATTAGAATACTCTATGTGCTTCACTTATATCTTTTGAGTTACATAGTTTTTGCTCTAGTACTTCACTTATATCTTTTAGAGCACGGCGGTGGTTCTATTTTGTAGAAATAATTGATCTCTCATGCTTCACTTATAGCATTTTGAGAGTCCTTTAGAACAACATGGCAATTTGCTTTTAGGCATAATAAAAACTTTCATATAAGTGCATTGAATACCATGAGAAGTTTGATACTTGATGATTGTTTTGAGATATGGAGATGATGATATTAGAGTCATGCTAGTTGAGTAGTTGTGAATTTGAGAAATACTTGTGTTGAAGTTTGTGATTCCCGTAGCATGCACGTACGGTGAACCATTATGTGATGAAGCCGGAGCATGATTTATTTATTGAATGTCTTCCTTATGAGTGACGGTGGGGACGAGCGATGGTCTTTTCCTACCAATCTATCCCCCTAGGATCATGCGCGTAATACTTTGTTTCGATAACTAATAGATTTTTGCAATAAGTATGTGAGTTCTTTATGACTAATGTTGAGTCCATGGATTATACGCACTCTCACCCTAGTATCGCGCAACTTTCGCCGGTGCCATAAACCCACCATATACCTTCCTCAAAACAGCCACCATACCTACCTATTATGGCATTTCCATAGACATTCCGAGATATATTGCCATGCGACTTTCCACCGTTCCGTTATTATGACACGCTTCATCCTTGTCATATTGCTATGCATGATCATGTAGTTGACATCGTATTTGTGGCAAAGCCACCGTTCATAATTCTTTCATACATGTCACTCATGCATCATTGCACATCTCGATACACTGCCGGAGGTATTCACATAGAGTCATATTTTGTTCTAAGTATTGAGTTGTAATTCTTGAGTTGTAAGTAAATAAAGTGTGATGATCATCATTGTTAGAGCATTGTCCCAGTGAGGAAAGGATGATGGAGACTATGATTCCCCCACAAGTCGGGATGAGACCCCGGACGAAAAAAGGAAAAAAGGCCAAAAAAAGAAGAAGAAAGAAGGCCCAAATAAAAAAAATGAGAGAAAAAGAGAGAAGGGACAATGTTACTATCCTTTTACCACACTTGTGCTTCAAAGTAGCACCAAGATATTCATGATCGAGAGTCTCCTATGTTGTCACTTTCATATACTAATGGGAATTTTACATTATAGAACTTAGCTTGTATATTTCAATGATGGGCTTCCTCAAAATTTCCCTAGGTCTTCGTGAGCAAGAAAGTTGGATGCACACCCACTTAGTTTCTTTTGTTGAGCTTTCATATACTTATAGCTCTAAGTGCATCCGTTGCATGGCAATTCCTACTCACTCACATTGATATCTATTGATGGGCATCTCCATAGCCCGTTGATACGCCTAGTTGATTTGAGACTATCTTCTCCTTTTTGTCTTCTCCACAACCACCATTCTATTCCACATATAGTGCTATATCCATGGCTCACGTTCATATATTGCGTGAAGATTGAAAAAGTTTGAGAACATCAAACGTATGAAACAATTGCTTGGCTTGTCATTGTGGTTGTGCATGATTTAAATATTTTGTGTGGTGAAGATAGAGCATAGACAGACTATATGATTTTGTAGGGATAACTTTCTTTGGCCATCTTATTTTGAGAAGACATGATTGCTCAGTTAGTATACTTGAAGTATTATTATTTCTATGTAAATATTAAACTTTTATCATGAATCTTTCGGATCTGAACATTCATGCCACAATAAAGAAAAAATACATTGAGAAATATGTTAGGAAGCATTCCACATCAAAAATTCTTTTTTATCATTTACCTACTCGAGGACGAGCATGAATTAAGCTTGGGGATGCTTGATATGTCTCCAACGTATCTATAATTTTTGATTGCCCCATGCTATTATATTATCTATTTTGGATGTTATTGGGCTTATTTCTACACTTCTATATCATTTTTGGGACTAACCTATTAACCGGAGGCCCAACCCAAATTGCTGTTTTTTTCTATTTCAGTGTTCCGCAGAAAAGGAATATCAAACAGAGTCCAAACGGAATGAAACCTTCGGGAACGTGATTTCCTCAACAAACGTGATCCAGGAGACTTGGAGTGGGCGTCAAGAAACAATCGAGGAGGCCACGAGGCAGGGGGGCGCGCCCTCCACCCTCGTGGGCCCCTCGTTGCTCCACCGACCTACTTCTTCCTCCTATATAAGTCCACGTACCCCGCAAACATCCAGGAGCACCACGAAACCTAATTCCACTTCTGCAACCTTCTATACCCGAGAGATCTCATCTTGGGGCCTTTTTCGGAGCTCCGCCGGAGGGGGCATTGATCACGGAGGGCCTCTACATCAACTCCATGGCCTCTTCGGTGATGTGTGAGTAGTTTACTTCAGACCTACGGGACCATAGTTATTAGCTAGATGGCTTCTTCTCTCTCTTTGGATCTCAATACAAAGTTCTCCTTGATTCTCTTGGAGATCTATTCGATGTAATCTTCTTTTGCGGTGTGTTTGTCGAGATCCGATGAATTGTGGGTTTATGATCCAGATTATCTATGAACAATATTTGAATCTCCTCTGAATTCTTTTATGTATGATTGGTTTATCTTTGCAAGTCTCTTCGAATTATCAGTTTGGTTTGGCCTACTAGATTGATCTTTCTTGCAATGGGAGAAGTGCTTAGCTTTGGGTTCAATCTTGTGGTGCTCGATCCCAGTGACAGTAGGGGAAACGACATGTATTGTATTGTTGCCATCGAGGATAAAAAGATGGGGTTTATATCATATTGCATGAGTTTATCCCTCTACATCATGTCATCTTGCTTAAGGCAGTACTCTGTTCTTATGAACTTAATACTCTAGATGCTTGCTGGATAGCGGTCGATGTGTGAAGTAATAGTAGTAGATGCAGAATCGTTTCGGTCTACTTGTCGCAGACGTAATTCCTATATACATGATCATGCCTAGATATTCTCATAACTATGCTCAATTCTATCAATTGCTCGATAGTAATTTGTTCACCCACTATAATACTTATGCTATCTTGAGAGAAGCCACTAGTGAAACCTATGGCCCCCGGGTCTATCATCCATCATATTAATCAACCGTTATTTCCATTACTGTTCATTTTGCAATCTTTACTTTCAATCTATATCATAAAAATACCAAAAATATTTATCTTACATTATCATCTCTATCAGATATCACTCTTGCAAGTGGTCGTGAAGGGATTGACAACCCCTTTATCACGTTGGTTGCGAGGTTCTTATTTGTTTGTGTAGGTACGAGGTGACTCGTGTGTGGTCTCCTACTGGATTGATACCTTGGTTCTCAAAAACTAAGGGAAATACTTATGCTGCTTTACTGCATCATCCTTTCCTCTTCAAGGGAAAACCAACACAGTGCTCAAGAGGTAGCATTGACCATCGTGAAAGAAGACATGGAGGATCTGGTTGACGGAGGGCTGATCGCCCACGAGTCTTGGCGGCTTCCGGGGGACGAGACCGAGCCGCAACCGCAAGAGGGTGAGTGTGTCCTACTTGCGACCCACGTCGACCGCGGTTTTTCTTTGCCCCCCATCCTTTCTTCCAGGGTTTTCTGAATTTCTTCGGAGCCCAACTTCATCACTTTTCCGCCAACACTATCACATACCTCGCTGCCTATGTGTCCATGTGCGAGAAGTTTCTGGTTTGTCGACCGCACTGGGGCCTCTTTAAACACATATTCACCTGCCACTCTCAGTCGGTAAAAAAGGCCAATCCGAGTGATGAGAGGACACACGTGATCCAGATGTGTGGGGGTTTAGGGATCCAGATGAGGAACAAAAGCACTTTCCCTGTCATGATTTTTCCCGAGTCCGTTAGGGGGTGGCAATCGACCTGGTTCTACTATAAGGATGAACCGACTCCAGGTCAGTCGACCGGTCTTCCTCCGTATTCCATCGAGCGAGTCGAGAAGCCTTCTTCGTTGAGAGTGACTCCAGAGGAGAAAGATGAGGTTGCTATGCTGGTTGAGCGAGTGGTCCAACTTGTCCATGATGGCGTGACTGGTATGGATTTGCTAGAAGCATTTCTGAGTCGACGCATTCAGCCGCTCCAGGCTCGTGACCACCCAATGTGGTTGTACTCGAGCGTTGAGGATAACAATCGAATTCACCCGAAGGAAGTCGGCGAGGAGACGGTGGAGCTGTGGTTACAAGGCATCACTGGGAATAAGGACAACCCCAGGGGTTCCAGAAGGGTTCCTCCACTCGACAACACCACTGAGCCTGACAAGGTTCAATTCTTTCCTTCCGAGTGTATTTTGCTCTGATATGTGTTTAACATTTGAAACTGATTAATATCCACTCGACTCTATCCTTTGCAGACCTTTACTGAACTGTACTCGATGCCCAATGGAGAGCAAGAGCAGGAGGGAGAGGCGAGCGGGGGTGACAGCGGCGACTGGCACTTGGACGGAGGAGGAGACAATGAGAGCGAGGACTCGAGCAGTGGCGAGGAGGTCGACTCTTCGCCTCACACAGAGAGGCACTCCAAACAGAGGCAGGATCCAGCAAGCATTCGGGGCAAAATGACTCCTCCGACTGGACAACCTTTAAAGCATACTCAGACGTCTTCTCCTGTGCCGACTTAAAAAGCTCCCAAGCAGCCCAAAGTCATGAAGTCAAAACCCCGAAAGGCTCTGCCCAAGATTAAAGTGCCTGTCCCCATCGCTTCTGGGTAACTATTGAGCCCAACTCTTTAGTTTTCGCATGATTCAAACTTTGGTCGACTCACTTTCCTGTTTTGACCGAGTGAATTCTGAATTTTGTCGTGCTACCTCTGGGACTTCCATTTACCAAGATGACGAAGATGAAGAGATGGAAGACGCGGTCACCTCTCATGCAGGTAAAACTCTTTGCCCTTCTATCATTATTTAATCTGTTCTTTTGATGGTCGAGTGAATTCCTGTAAACGATTTCTTTACAGCTTCGCCCAATGTCATTGAGCTTCCGGATGATGACGAAGACGTGCCGCAGAGGACCATGGGAATGAGGGGCAAGGCTTCGAGAAAGAAGGCATCCGCTAGCCAAACGTCTTAGTCGGTGCCGGTGACGGAGCCAGTGGTTCAACAGCCTGAAGATGCGAACAAGACCTCTGTCACCTTTGCTATTCCAGTGTCGAGTGAACGCCCTTCATAGTTGACCGTGCCTGTCCCTGCTTTATCTGTTCAATGTCACACCTCGGATTCTCAGGCTGCTGCGACTGAACCGACAACTCCATTCTTCACCACCCACCACGTCCCGAAGGATCAAGCAAGAGTCGCAGCAGAAGCTATACACCAAGCGGTCCTGATGATGGAGCGGGTGAAGACCGTGCATGAGAATAGTCAAGATGCTTATGATGCCAGTGCAGCCCTCCGAGCCAATGTCCAGGTAAGTTGGTTTCCGACTGAACTCTTATGTTGTCGCTTGTTCTGTTAGGATATGCTACTCGAAAAAACTCTTCTTTGTGCGTCCATCTGTTAGTCTGCTCTTCGCATCTGCACACCCACTGGGTGTTTTAATTTACGTCGAATATTTTTCCCAGTTGAGTCGACTAGGTTGTGTCGATTGTAGTTTTTGGACTAGTGGGAGCACGCAGAGTGCACCCACTTGGTGTAGTCCCCGAGGCCGCCGTCGAATGTGTGATTCCGCTGGGGCCTAGATAAAAATATCTTCTCCTTCCGTTCTTCCACTCGGTCTGGGCGGACCATGTCGAGTGGAACCTGGATCAGTGGGGGCACACAGAGTGCACCCACTGGGTGTAGTCCCTGAGACCGCGATCGACTGCGGGTAGTCGGTTGGGGTCTGAGAATGACTATTGCTGGCTTTTTTTCTTCCACTCAGTCTTGGAGAACCATGTCGAGTGGAATCTGAACCAGTGGGGGCACGCTAAGTGCACCCACTGGGTGTAGTCCCTGAGACTACTGTCGAATGTTTGATTTTGCAGTAGTCTTAGAGTTCTTTTCACTCGGAAGCGAATAATCTTTGATCCTGTCCATTGATGTATCTTTTTGCTGACTGCAGAAATCCTGTGAGCTTATCTCCAAGTTTGCCGACTTCGAGGAGAAGCAGAGGTAGCTCAACCTTGACTTGGAGCTGGCCAATCAAAATTTGAAAAAGGCTAAAGACGAAGTAGCTGGTACGAAAGGTAACGACCTATCGACTGTCTATGTTGACCATTTCTCAAGTTATCTCTTCGTTCTTCTCTTTGACCCGAGTGCACATTCTTCAGAGAAAATGAAGCAAGCTCTAGTACAGAAGGACCTTGACCTTGCAGCTGCGCAGAAGGAGGCTCAGGAGAAGACATCACTCGCTGACAAGAAGCTGGCTTCAGTCGGGGCACTGGAGGAAGACAACGCCAAGCTAAAGGCACCCCTTACCGAAGCCAACAAAGAAGTGACCCGTCTGGAGAAAGACAAAGTTGCTTTGAACAAGAAGATTGAAGGAATTTCCCATAAGAGAAATGACCTGGAGGCTTATCTGGGGGCACTCGCCAAGAAGTTGTTCCTTATGCTCGAAGGTATTTTTCCTTATCCAATTGTTTAGCCATCGTTGATTCACCATAAAACCGTCGACTCATTATCTCTTTGTGTTTGTAGAATTCTGTCAAAACTTTGAGGACGAAACTGAGCGGATCAAGACAGGCCTGGACCCCATCCTTTCCCCTGTCGGTGATGAAGCTGCCATGAACGTGCTCCGACTGGAATCCCGCGTCGCCAGCGTTACGGACTACCTTGCACGTCTGAAGGTTGCGGTGTCACGGATTGACTCAGCGCTTTGGCCACGGGAGACGCTCCAGAATGACCTCGAGTCTTTGATGACCTGACTCAATGAGGTCCCTGGCCGAGTGCAGGAGTGGAAGAAGTCATCTTCTTGCTGCGGCGCGGACGTAGCTCTGTCGCTAGTTCGAGTCCACTGCAAGGAGGCCAAGGAGGAAAAGCTAGTAGTGATCAAGGTTGCCAATACCAGGAGACACGACTTCCAGTCCTTCATGGAGACCTTCATTGCTGCCACCACTCGAATTGCAGATGGAATTGACCTGGACGAGTTCGTCGAGCCTGCCAGTCCTCCACCCGCGGAGTGAACAAACTTTTATAATCCGATTGAATTTGCCTCGGTATGCTGAGTGGTCTTGTAATAGTTTGAACTCTTTCGGGCCTGATGCCTGAGTCCTTTGAACTATGGTCTGGTACCTCTTAGGTTTTATCTGAACTTGGTTGCTTTTGAATCTCTTGGCTTTGATTCTTCGATCTGTATTGCTATTGACTTTGTGGTGCAGCTCAGTTGAGTGGATCATAGACAAGGGCATCCGATGCCGTCCATGACCTGCTCATCGTCTTTTTTGCAGGTAAGGATGGAGAGGACGTTGTATTTGTGTCGTAGCTCCAAGGATAAGGTCGTGGTCGATCTGCACCTCATCGTCCTTGTGGATAAGGATGGAGCGGACGTTGTATTTGTGTCGTAGCTCTGAGGATAAGGTTGTGGTCGACCTACACCTCATCGTCCTTGCGGATAAGGATGGAGCGGACATTGTATTTGTGTCGTAGCTCCAAGGATAAGGTCATGGTCAACCTGCACCTCGTCGTCCTTGCGGATAAGGATAGAGCGTTTTACAAACTTAGGCGAGTACGAGATTGCAGCTAAGCCCCCGAGTGGGAGGATTGCTCTCCACTCGGTAGGATTTTTCAAACTTAGGCGAGTACTGGACTGCAGCTAAGCCCCTAAGTGGGACGATTGCTCACCACTCGGTAGAATTTTTTAAACTTAGGCGAGTACTAGACTGCAGCTAAGCCCCCGAGTGGGAGGATTGCTCTCCACTCAGTAGGATTTTTTAAACTTAGGCGAGTTGCAACTAAGCCCCCGAGTGGGAGGATTGCTCTCCACTCGGTAGGATTTTTTTAAAACTTAGGTGAATCAGGTTCGTAGCTAAGCCCCCGAGTGAGCGGATTGCCCCTCACTCGGTGGGATTTTGTTTTTTGAAACTTAGGTGAATTGGATTCGCGACTAAGCCACCCACTGGGTGATTTTGGACACATGTATAAGTAACAACAATCATTTAGGAGACTGCAAAACCATGTCTTTGATAAACAAATTGAAAGGTACTTCTTCTTACATCTCGACAGTCTGAATGCTTAAGTGTTAAAGTGGCGGAGAAGCTCTACATTCCAGGTGTGTGGCTCGTCTTTCTTGTGTTCCACATCATACATGTGATATGCACCGTTGTGGAGCACTTTGGTGATGATGAAGGGGCCTTCCCAGGCAGGAGCAAGCTTGTGTGGACGTTGCTGGTCCACTCGGAGAACCAGGTCTCCCTCCTGAAATTCTCGACCTCTGACGTTTCTAGCGTGGAAACAACGCATGTCTTGTTGATAGATGGTCGACCTGATCATGGAAATTTCTCTTTCCTCTTCCAGAAGATCAACCACATCTTGCCGGGTTTGCTCTGCTTCTGCCTCTGAGAAGAGTTCCACTCGCGGGGCATTATGTAGTAAATCAGTCGGTAGCACAGCCTCGGCTCCATAAACCAGGAAGAAGGAAGTCTGGCCAGTCGACCGATTTGGCGTTGTCCTCAGGCCCCATAGTATTGTTGGTAACTCATCTACCCAGGTGCCAGCTGCATGCTTGAGGTCTCGCATCAATCTGGGTTTCAACCCTTGGAGGTACAAACCATTTTCTCTTTCCGCTTGTCCATTCGACTGTGGGTGAGCGATTGAAGCATAGTCGACCTGAGTGCCTTGGGAAGCACAGAAAACTCTGAACTCATCTGAATCAATGTTTGAACCATTGTCTGTGATGATGCTGTGCGGGGCTCCAAATCTGAATGTTAACCCCCAGACGAAGCTGACGGCAGTGCCCGAATCGAGGCTCTTGATGGGCTTGGCTTCAATCCATTTAGTGAACTTGTCGACTACAACAAGTAGGTGAGTGAAACCACTTCTGCCCGTCCTTAAGGGTCCAACCATATCCAACCCCAAACGGCAAATGGCCAGATGAGTGGAATGGTCTTCAAGGCTGAAGCGGGCTTGTGAGACATGTTGGAGTAGAACTGGCAACCCTCACACTTTTCGACTATTTCCTTTGCCATTTCATTTGCTCGCGGCCAGTAAAAACCTGCTAGGTATGCTTTGGCCACTATTGTCCGCGAGGACGTATTGTGACCACAGGTCCCCGAGTGGATATCATTGAGAATCATTCGACCTTCTTCTAGGGTAATGCATCGCTGAGCAATTCCAGTCACACTTTCTCTATACAGTCGACCGCTTATCATGGTGAAGGCTTTAGATCAACGGACGACCTGTCGTGCTTCATCTTTGTCTTCTGGCAGTTCTTTCCTGAGAATATATGCAAAGGCTTGAAATTATTGAGAATAAAGTTGCTACTGTGTAGAGTTGATTGATAATTTGGATAAAAAGATCCACAACCAAATTACCCAATATGGATCTAAGGTGGGAGTTACTCTGAAAAGTTTTAAGGAAAAAAGAACCCATAGTTAATGAAAGAATAGATCAAGATTCTACTAGAATCGATAAACTTGAGGGAATTATCACCAACTTGGGGTCCACTTTTTCTTCCGTTAAAAATACTCCAAATCCTCCTACCAAAATTGCCAAGCTTGTTTATGTTCCTAAAAATAAGGGTGAATCCTCTAGTAAGGAAACTGCAGATTTCAAATCAATAAGTGTTCATCCCAATCTTTTTTCTATCATTAAGGAACCGTTTGCTACAAATGACTTTCTTGATTTTGTGCCTAGGAGTTTGATAATTAATAAAAAGGAAGAAACTCCTAGAGGTTATAAGTGTCTTATTGAAGAATTGCCCACCAAAGATGGCAATACCTAGATCTATCCTTGCTTTTATGCATAGCTAGGGGCGTTAAACGATAGCACTTGTTGGGAGGCAACCCAATTTTATTTTTATTCCTTGATTTTTGCTCCTGTTTAGTAATAAATAATTAATATAGCCTCTTTTTTGTTTGTGTTTTTTTGTGTTTAATTAGTGTTTGTGCCAAGTAGAACCGTTGGGTAGACTTGGGGAAAGTCCTTTTGATCTTGCTGTAAAAAACAGAAACTTTAGCGCTCACGAGAATTGTTGCCATTTTTTTGAAGAGTGCTATTTAGTTAATTATTTTTCGCAGATGATTAATAGATAAATTCCTCACGTCCAGCAATTTATTTTAGGATTTTTGGGGTTCCAGATCTTGCACTAGCTACAGATTACTACAAACTGTTCTGTTTTTGACAGACTCTGTTTTTCTTGTGTTGTTTGCTTATTTTGATGAATCTATGGCTAGTAAAAGTGTTTATAAACCATATAGAAGTTGAAATACAGTAGGTTTAACACCAATATAAATAAATAATTAGTTCACTACAGTACCTTGAAGTGGTGTTTTGTTTCCTTTCGCTAACGGAGCTCACGAGATTTTCTATTTAAGTTTTGTGTTGTGAAGTTTTCATGTTTTCGGTGAAGATTTGATGGATTATGGAACAAGGAGTGTCAAGATACTAAGCTTGGGGATGCCCATGGCATCCCAAGGTAAAATTCAAGGACACCAAAAAGCCTAAGCTTGGGGATGCTCCGGAAGGCATCCCCTCTTTCGTCTTCGTCCATCGGTAACTTTACTTGGAGCTATATTTTTATCCGCCACATTTATGTGTTTTACTTGGAGCGTCTTGTATGATTTGAGTCTTTGCTTTTTAGTTTACCACAATCATCCATGATGTACACACATTTTGAGAGAGACTCACATGATTTGATATTTATTAGAATACTCTATGTGCTTCACTTATATCTTTTGAGCTATATTGTTTTTGCTCTAGTGCTTCACCTATATATTTTAGAACACGGCGGTGGTTTTATTTTATAGAAATAATTGATCTCTCATGCTTCACTTATATTATTTTGAGAGTCCTTTAGAACAACATGGCAATTTGCTTTTAGGCATAATAAAAACTTTCATATAAGTGCATTGAATACTAAGAGAAGTTTGGTACTTGATGATTGTTTCGAGATAGTGATATCAAAGTTGTGCTAGTTGAGTAGTTGTGAATTTGAGAAATACTTGTGTTGAAGTTTGCAAGTCCCGTAGCATGCACGTATGGTAAACATTGTGTAACAAATTTGAAACATGAGGTGTTATTTGATTGTCTTCCTTATGAGTGGCGGTCGGGGACGAGCGATGGTTTTTTCCTACCAATCTATCCCCCTAGGAGCATGCGCGTAATACTTTGTTTTTGATGACGTGTAGATTTTTGCAATAAGTATGTTAGTTCTTTATGACTAATGTTGAGTCCATGGATTATACGCACTCTCACCCTTCCATCATTGCTAGCCTCTTCGGTGCCGTGCATTACCCTTTCTCACCTTTAGAGTTGGTGCAAACTTCGCCGGTGCATCCAAATCTCGTGATATGATACGCTCTATCACACATAAACCTCCTTATATCTTCCTCAAAACAGCCACCATACCTACCTATTATGGCATTTCCATAGCCATTCCGAGATATATTGCCATGCAACTTTCCACCGTTTTGTTTATTATGACACGCATCATCATTGTCATATTGCCTTGCATGATCATGTAGTTGACATCATATTTGTGGCAAAGCCACCGTTCATAATTTTTCATACATGTCACTCATGAGTCATTGCACATCCCAGTACACCGCCGGAGGCATTCATATAGAGTAATATCTTGTTCTAGTATCGAGTTGTAATGATTGAGTTGTAAATAAATAGAAGTGTGATGATCATCATTAATAGAGCATTGTCCCAAATAAAAAAAGAAAAGAGAAAGGCCAAAAAAAGGAAAAAAAATAAGGCCCAAAAAATAAAAAATAAATAAAAAGGGGCAATGCTACTATCCTTTTTCCACACTTGTGCTTCAAAGTAGCACTATGATCTTTATGATAGAGAGTCTCTTGTTTTGTCATTTTCATATACTAGTGGGAACTTTTCATTATAGAACTTGGCTTGTATATTCCAACAATGGGCCTCCTCAAGTTCCCTAGGTCTTTGTGAGCAAGCAAGTTGGATGCACACCCACTTAGTTTCTTTTGTTGAGCTTTCATACATGTATAGCTCTAGTGCATCCGTTGCATGGCAATCCCTACTCCTTGCATTGACATCAATTGATGGGCATCTCCCTAGCCCATTGATTAGCCACGTCGATGTGAGACTTTCTCCTTTTTTGTCTTCTCCACATAACCCCCTTCATTATATTCTATTCCACCCATAGTGTTATATCCATGGCCCAAGCACATGTATTGCGTGAAAGTTGAAAAAAAGTTTGAGATTACTAAAGTGTGAAACAATTGTTTGGCTTGTCATCGGGGTTGTGCATGATGAGACACTACAAAAAAAAGACACATCCGTGACATTTTGGGCCAAACGATTTTTTTCTGTCATACATATGACACTTCTATGACGATAATTGTGACATAACCCGGTATCATCATAGATGTGGTGGGATCCTACTTCTATGACAAAAAATCATGACAAAAAATGGGCTTTTCGTCCTGGGCGGGCCGGAGACGCAGCTGCATGACATTCATTGGGCCGTCCATGATGGAAAAAACCATGGTAGAAGCGAGGGGGAGGAAAATTTCGAGGAGTTCTCGGTTACGGTGGGAGGTCGGGGGACGAGCGATGCGTGTTTCTCTCATACACGTACGCGCGTGTGTGCGAGGCGTTGGCTCTAACTGAACCTGAGCGAGGCATTGGGCTCTAACTGAACCTGAGCGATTGCACTGTAGGCTACGCGTTACTGAACCCGAGCGATCGATCGATGGATGTTAACTGAACCCGATCGAGCGATTCCTTCGCTACTGCTGCTAACTGAAGGTGATCGATGCTTCCTCTGGGATGAACAGTGAGCGTTGCGGGGGGGGGGGGGGGGGGGGGGAAAAAGTTTGGATGAACAATGAGCGGTGTGCGTTGCCTCTGGATGAACAGGACCCTGTGGTGTGCTGGAGGGCTGGATGAACAGTAGACGGTGGAGGGGTGCCCGTGGAGGTGTGGTTGAACAGGACCCCGTGGTGTGGAGGGCTGGATGAACAGTAGATGGTGGAGGGGTGCCCGTGGAGGGGTGGTTGAACAGTAGCCGGTGGAGTATCGCGCGGTGGGGGTTGGATGAACAAGAGCCCGTGGAGGCTGGAGGAGGTCGACGGTAGCCCATGGAGTCTAGAGGAGGTTGACGGTGGAGATGAACAGTATCCCGTGGAGTCCCGTTTTGCGGTACGCCACACCCCTCCCGATGAACATGACCCCCGTTTCGACCGTAACGCTCCAACACAAGTCCGTTTCGTCAGTTTTGCGATACACCACACCCCTCCCGATCAATAGGACCCCCGTTTCGACCATAGGAGATCCGTTTCCTCCGTTTTGTGGTACGCCACACCCCTCCCGATCAACATGACCCCCGTTTCGACTGTAGGAGGTCCGTTTCCTCCGTTTTGCGGTATGCCAGACCCGTCCCGATGAACAGGATCCCGTTTCGAACGTGGCCGGTCGAACACAAGGCCGTTTCCTCCGTTTTGCGGTACGCCAGGCCTCATTTCCATCTCCTGTTCCGTCCAAGCCCTCCCAGTGAACATGACCACACATTCTGTTCTGACCCAGCCGGTTGGCTCCCACGCGTTCTGTTGCCTCTCGATGAACACGACGCATTCTGTTGCCTCCCCATGAACACGACGACGATGCTATTTCTCCGTTCCGACCCAGCCATGTACACGAGCCCTGGTCGTACGTATGCGCGAGTAGGCGTTCGAGACCCCGCCCGTATGTACACATATGTGGCCGTATTTTCTTTCTTGCACCCTGGCCGCTGTACGTACGTGTACATGCTATGTGCGCTCCTCTACTACGACACGTACGCGCCTCTACTACGACACGTACGTGCCTCTACTACGACACGTGCGCGCCTCTACATCCACCAGTATATATGTACGTAGACGTTCGCGACCAGAATGACAACGCTACGTGCGATTCGACCAGGTGGGTCCCGACTGTCAGGCACTTCCTTATGTGCGAAGATGTAGCTAGTGGGTCCCAGTAGTCAGGGGGAAACGTTTTTTTCGCGAAATACAGTGGCCCGTCCGGTGGGTCCCAACTGTCAGGTGGAGGAATCATTATTTTCCGTGTAATAAGGAGGCACTTCCTTGCTGCGGCCGTGGGCCCAGCTGTCAGCCTCTCCACGTACAGTCCACGTCCGATGGAAGTCGTTCCTTGACCACATTGACCACGCCGCGCCGAGAGCACCAGGGCGGTGGACGACGACGAGGCCTAGGAAGGGGACGACGGGGAGCCAGGGAAGACACGGCAGTGGAAGCCCGCGCGAAGAGGAGTACGAGGGTTCACTGGTTCGGCTGCGGTGTGAGGCTGCCGTCGCCGCAGGGCCTGGCCAGCGGTGGGAATAGTAGGGGCGGTGAGGCCTCTGCGGCAGCACAGCCGGCCACGGGAAGCAGGAGCATGCAGCACGACCGGCGCTGCTTTGGGCGGCTGGAGCAAGAAGACCAGAGGTTGTAGAAGCACTACGGCCGTTGGATGGACATCGTACGGTCACTAGAGCTAGAATCGTTTATATTGACTAAGTTGACAAAGCCCTCCGTCCCCGTCAACTTAGTAGGTCCACAAGTCAGCCTCCCACCAAGGTGGGTCCCAGCTAGCAGGGGGTATTCATTTTTTGTGCGTAATAAGGAGGCACTTCCGGTGGGTCCGAGCTGATAGCAGGGGGGACGTTTTTTCCTGAAATACGGTGGCCCTCGGGTGGGTCCCAGCAGTCAGGGGCAAATGTTTTTTTCACGAAATACTGGTGGGCGTCCGGTGGGTCCCTGCTGTCAGGTGGAGGAATAATTATTTTCCACATAATAAGGAGGCACTTCCTTGCGGCTGCCATGGACCCAGCTGTCAGCCTCTCCACGTACTATATTCTTCCGATGGAATTTGGTCATTAACCACATTGACCACGCTGCACCGAGAGCACCACGGCGGTGGATGACGGCGAGGCCTAGGAAGGGGACGACACGGAGCCGGGGAAGATGCGGCAGTGGATGCCCACGCGGAGAGGAGTACGAGGGTTCACTGGTTCGGCTGCGCTGTCGTCGCCGCAGAATAACAGGGGGTGTGGGTGAGTGGAGTGGAGGGATGGCCTGGCCAGCGGTGGGAGTAGTATGGGGGCGGTGAGGCCTCCGCGGCAGCACAGCCGGCCACGGGAGGCAGGAGCAGGCAGCATGACCGGCGCTGCTTTGGGCGGCTGGAGCAAGATGATCAGAGGTTGAAGAAGCACTACGGCCGTTGGATGGACATCGTACGGTCAGTCGAGCTAGAATCATGCATATTGACTAAGTTGACATAGCCCTTCGTCCCCGTCAACTTAGTAGGCTCACTATACTGGGTCCCAGCTAGCAGGGGGAGTATTCATTTTTTTGTGCGTAATAAGGAGGCACTTCCTTGCGTGCGAAGATATAGCTGGTGGGTCCGAGCTATCAGCGGCGGTAACATTTTTTTCGCGAAATACAGAGGCCCTTTCGGTGGGTCCCAGATGTCAGGTGGAGGAATCATTATTTTGCGTGTAATAAGGAGGCATTTCCTTGCGTGCGTCCGTGGACCCAGCTGTCAGTCTCTTCATGTACAGTCCACTTCAGATGCATGTCGGTCATTGACCATGTTGACCACGCCACGCTGAGAGCACCAGGGCGGTGGACGACGGCGAGGCCTAGGAAGGGAACGACATGGAGGCAGGGAAGACTCGGCAGTTGTTTTTGTTTCCCAAGCGGAGGGGAGTACGACTGTACGAGGGTTTACTGGTTCGTCTACCGTCGCCGGAGAATAACAACAGGTGTGGGTGAGTAGAGGGATGGCTAGGCCAGCAATGGGAGTACGGTGGGGCGGTGAGGCCTGCGCGGCAGCAGAGCCGGCCGCGGGGAGGAGGGAGCAGGCAGTCCCGCCGGCGCTTGTTTGAGCGGCTGGAGAAGGAAGAGCAGAGATTGAAGAAGCACGACGGTCGTTGGATGGACATCCAACAGTATACATGCCATCTGTGGAAAGCCTCAAATCTGTGGAAAACAACATACATCCCATCTGCCATTATTTCAAATAATTTACAGCCCATTTGCTAATTCTTACGGGTTTTTTTGGAGCCCATATTCTTTTTATTAGCATTACAACCCATATTGTGGCCACGGTTAAAAAATTATACGAAATTTTGCATATGTCGGTGCGGTCTGAACTGTTTTTAATCCCGAAATTTTGAGTCACATTCAGACTGATTTTAAAAATAAATGTATATCAATATAAAATCCAATAAATTGTCCACGCGTAAAAATCAATGCAATTTAAAATCTCGAAATGGAAAAAAGATATTTGAAACTAATTGCTGGTTTGATGTGTTTTAAAAATGTACAGCCCGTTTCTCATTACTGATAGGCCATTTTCTCGGCCAGCCGAATGAAGCT
Source organism: Triticum urartu (assembly GCF_003073215.2). Taxonomy (NCBI): domain Eukaryota; kingdom Viridiplantae; phylum Streptophyta; class Magnoliopsida; order Poales; family Poaceae; genus Triticum; species Triticum urartu. Next base: position 454,880,484 of record NC_053023.1, on the reverse strand, counting down.
CTCCTCGTCTTGAAAGATTTGCAGTCCAACAGGCCTGATAAAGCGACTTACTTGACAAATCACAAAAAAACTGGGCTAGCCATTTTCAGAAACAAAAAAAACTACTGGGCTGGTCTGTGGTAAACATAAACGAAAAGGCTGTCTAGACAGGCCAGAGTGTCCCGCACAGCCCAGTTGACACCCTGCTTCCGTCTCAAAAACAAATTAGATAAATGCCACTCCAATTATGGCGATTCATAAAAATGCCACTGCAATTTCCAAACTTTGAAAAATGCCACTGCAATTTTTGCAAACTTTGAAAAATGCCACTTCAGTTTGCAAATTTTGAAAAACGCCACTCCAAACTTCGAAAAATGCCACTAGAAATAGCATGAAATGGCATTTTTGAAAGTTTGGAAATTGCAGTGGCATTTCTCAGATACACAAGATTTGGAGTGGCATTTATCAAATTAACCCAAAACAAAAATAACTGGGCGAGCTGCTGGGTCCCTGGTGTCAGCCGCTCGTTGTGCAATTCTCTTGTTTATTGACTACGTTGACAATGGCATGGGACCCAGATGTCAGAAATCCACCAGGAGGAGCCATTTTTTTTATTGGCTTGAAATAAGGAGGCACTTGCTTGCGTACTGCCATGACCTTGACGGGTCCCTGCTGTCATCCTCTCCACATACAATCATCTCCTGATTGTGTACACGTCAACTTGCTAGGCCCACAAGTCAGCCTCTAAACCCGTGGAGGACAAATACAACCCATTTAAAAAAATAACAGCCCATTCCATACGTTCAAACGGAAAGTTCAACATTCAGAGCAAAGTAACAGGACTGATCCACATATAGAGTACTGAACTTCCACGTTGACAACCATCATAGCCAAGTTAACTATCTACTCCCACTAATACTCTAGTAGCGTACAAGTACTAACTTACTCTTAGCTAACTAGACAATGCCGGCCGCCATCTGTGGTACATGCTAAACGTCGGCACCGACGTCGTGCATCTCACCTCGGACTTGCAAGAGGTGCGATAGGGTGTGTTGCTTGCACGCGTTGGCCCTTTCCATGCCGGCGTGGTCCACCGAAGCTTCGGCTTCCAAGCGGGAAACCCACTTGACGAGCTGGTAGTAAAAATCGGCGTCGCGAACGTGTGCGTGCCTGACAGCCTCCAGGGCTATTTGCCGGGTGCCGGCCTCCACGTAGTCGGCCCAGTTGCGGGCGCTCTGCTCCCGACTCAAAGCGTCGGTGCGCTGCTGCTCCATGTCCCGCTAGCGGCGCAAATCGGCAATACGCTGCTCCTCCGCCAAGCGGTCAAGCTCCAAAAACTCCTGCTCCTCCGCCATGCAGTCGTGCTCCAACAACTCCTCGATCTCCGCATTGCCATCTAAAGACAGATAGAATGCCTCCTCCCTCCGTGTGCCTTCCGGTGAAAACCCAAACACTAGTTCCGGCGGCGACCGCCTCCGGCGTCGCCTACCGCGGACGGGTGGGGGCATGGCGGATGTGACGAGCGATGTCGGGCCGGTGGGGGCTTATGAGGATATGGCGAGTTGGGTCACGGTGGCACCGGAGAAGGCCGGGAAGCGGTACTTATAGGCGGAAGGTAGCGCGATGGTCATCGGAATTTAATGCATAATGGCTTAGCGCGCCAGCTTGCCGTGGAAAACTAGAGAAATTGAAATTATGACTATTCCGTCCCGTCTCGTCTGGGTTGCACGCCGGCATGGCAGTCAAACGAGTGCACTCGAATCATCTCCCTCCTTGTCAATAATGATTCCACGGATTTAGAAAGCCTGCAAAAATTAAAGCGTATCTTTTTTCGCATCAGTTAGCTGCCTTAATCATGGACGGCTGCATGCAGGCACTCAGAATCGCTCGCAGGCAGTACGCGAAGCAGCATGCCATGAGTCGCAGCCGAGGGCACGCATGCAGCCACTTAAATCGCTGGAATTAATTAGGCTTAAACTTCTGCATGCCATTAATTATTGCCATGCCTTCGTCTTGCTGCTTTGCTCACGGAATTAATTAGGCTTAAACTTCTTCAGAGGTAGGCATTTTTATCCGTGTAGGATCGATAGTGTAGCTTGTCAGTTTTTTCAGAGGTAGGCATTTTTATTCAAAAAACTGCCACTTCGCATCTTGCGTCGCAAATAAAACTGCTAGGAGCGCATTTGTAGGCTAGCTAGTGATCGATCAATAACTTGTAAACACCGAGCGAACAAAAATAAGTAACTGTTAATGCATCTCAATGATTCATAGATCATATACAAATATGTAGTTCCAAAAGCAAAGATCAGCCACTTCGGATCTTGCGTCGCAACTAAAACTAACTAGTATGATTCCCATACATAAGATCAACATGTTAATGCATCTCAATGATTCACAGATCATATACAAATATGTAGCTCCAAAAGCAAAGATCTAGAAAAAACATTTGTTCTTCCTACTAACATGGATGCTTCTCTTGGCCAACATTCAGTACAGACTGAAAGACAAATTTGTTTGTGAAGTCTACAATTCCTCTTGCAAATGTAAGTGGCTTCACCAACAGCTGGAACCATGAGAATGAACCACACATGATGGAGGAACATCCACTGCAATATGATTTGGTCTTCTCTCGATCACACTGCGAGACTATTTTCAGAATACAAACTTTAACTTAGGCAAAATGATGCCCATTGTATAATCAGACCAAAGCAATGAAGCACCTAGTGTTGGCCAATAAATAGTACAGTACTACTTTTCTGTAGTCCATGAAGTGACTATCCAATCTTTCTGTGTCTATTTTCAAATGGCACTGCATGCAGTGACTATACTATTCTCTTGTGCAGTTCAACCAAAATTACGGACACTTTGTTTGTTTGCCAAATAGCAATGGGCAGACATCTCTGTCTGCACAAATATCAAGCAGCTAGTAAACATATACCACACCTTATATTTTCGGTTTAAACATGTCTCTTCTGCTTAGCATCTGTCATGTTCTGCACTGGACAATCTGATACAGTTATGTTTTGCCCTGGACAATTTCATACTGAATTGATTTGCTGGTTCAGAGCAGAAATATAGCGCCTATTCTTCATCAGACCAAGGATATCCATGTTCGTAGTGATGGAAGAGGTGAAATCGATACAACCGAAATTGAGCATCCAATCATTGAATCCTGTCCTACACCTCCAATGTAGGTCCACCCTGCCAATGAATTCACATGCAAACCGCTAGTATTACTATCTAATGACAGTACAAAAAGAGTAGCAAGATAGTAGCAAACCATGTACCTTCGTAATGAACAGCTCATAGTGCCACCAATTGGATATAAAGGTTTGGAAAAAACATGCTCCTAATGTTGAACCAGTTGGACTTTTTGTGCAGTTCCACTAAAATCCAGCATCCCTGTTTGCATAGATATTGAAAGTGTGATTACTCTAAAAGTGGCACTAGTTGAAGCATAGACTCACAAATATAAGCATTCCAATTTCTTAATGGGAAAAGGTAGCAAGACTGTTTCTAACCACCTGTTTGAAGGAATAAATAAAGCAACAACGGCTGATGTCAGGAAGGCATACATAGTTTTTTCTGAAAAACTGAGCCATTCCTGACCTTTCCTCTTCTTTTAAGCAAATTTTGTGCAGTTCTACTAAAATAAAATGCCATCACCGCCTTGACAATTCAGTGACACTGTACAAAAGGAAATGACTTAACATTACATCATGATGTCAGGTATGTAGTCGACAGGCATTAGAGACAAACATACAGACCTCCTCCGATAACATAATGAACATTAATTTTAACAAAGGTGTGACTAGCTTTACCGGGATAATTTGAGTGAACTCTACACCCTTTGTTCCTTAATATAAGACGTTTTCGTGATTCAATTTAAAGTACCCAAACGTCTAGTATTTAGAAAAACAGGCAGTAGTTTTCTTGAGCACATATCTGGGAAAGCTTGCCACACTTTATTTATGTCCATACGCTAATGCAACACCATCCGAATACTACAAATATACACTAATCCAGTGGCTAGTGCAACAGTAGAGTAGTTAGTTTATTATAGGGTACAGTACAATGGTTTTACTGAACAGATTTCAATAAACTCTAGCACTGGAAGGTTTCTATAAGAATTAACAATACAAAATGTAAAGGTAACAAGTTTTAGCATTGGTATACTAGTTGTGCATGAGCATTAAACCAAATACAAAAGTCTGAAGGTAACTAGCATTATTAACTAATGACAGTATAAAAAATTTGCAAACCATGTACTTCCAAGGTAAATATCATTTCGAACTCGGGGGGACCTTAAAAATTGCTACCCCAATCTTGATAATCGATCAAACATAAAAACTTGATCGAACGAATCAAGAGAATAGCCGGAGGAGGAGGTGCCCACTCTTGACCTTTCCTCTTGTCTTCATAATTGTCTGTGCAGTTTAACCAAAATAAAATGACATCAGCGCCTTGGCATTTTGGTGACACTATACAAAAAAATTAACTTATCTCATGAAAGTGAGGTATGTAATCTATAAGCATTAACAATGCAAAAATCTGAAGGTAGTAACAAGTTTCATCGTTGGTATACTGGTTGTGTGTAACGCCCCGAGACCGATGCGCCAGGTGTCCTCCAGTTATTCGCCGACGTTGTCATGTCATGTGCTTGCGTGTTGCATATCCAATCATGTCATCATGTGCATCGCATTTGCATACGTGTTCGTCTCATGCATCCGAGCTTTTTCCCCGTTGTCCATTTTGCAATCCGACACTCCTATGTCCTCCGGCGCCCTTTTTTTGTCTCTTTTCGTGTGCGGGTGTTGAACATTCTCGGATTGGACCGAGATTTGCCAAGCGGTCTTGGTTCACTACCGACAGACCTCCTGTCAAGTTTCGTGCCATTTGGAGTTCGTTTGATACTCCAACGGTTAACCGGGGAACCGTAAATGCCTCGTGTGTGTTGCAGCCCAACACCCCTCCAAAGTGGCCCAAAACCCTTCCAAACCCCCTCCATCCTCTCAGCCGTTCGATCACGATCGCCTGGCCGAAAACCGCACCTCATTTGGACTCTCCTAGCTCCCTCTACCTATATATTTGTGACTCCCCCCAAAATTTCGCGGTACAAACCCTAGTCCTCTTCCTCCTCGCGCCGTCGGACATGTCCGCCCGGTGGCCGGACATGTCCAGCGCCCCGCAGCCACGTCGTCCGGCCACTCATAGCCCGCCACGTCAGCTCCGCCGCCGTCCTTGCCCTATCACGACACGCCACCTGTCCGCGCCGCCTCCCACCACCGCACGGCCCAGATCCGGCCCGCGCGAGCCCGCGCGCCGCCTCCGCTCGCTCGTGCCCGAGCTCCCCTGCGCGCTCGACCGCGCCCCCATCCCCGCCGCCGGAACCCTAGCGCCGCCCCGTGCGCGCGCCGGATCCTGCCGCTGCGCCGGTGCGCCGCGCCACCGCCAGTGCATCCCCGCCGCCGACGCCCCATCTCTGTGCCGCCCCGCCTCATGCGCGCCGCCGCCTGGAGGCCCCGCCGTCTTCTTCATCCCCGGCGGCCTCCCCGACCCGCATCGGCCCTGGATCCGACCGGGAAGGGCCTCGGCCGGCCGGATCCGCCGCCCCGCGCCTTGCCGGACTTCTCCACCTCCTCTAACGCCGGCCGTCCTCGGTTTCCGTGCCGCGCCGAAACCCTAGAACAGATCCGAAGGGTAAAATTTCGCCCAAAGTCCTTTTTCCCTATAATATTTTGTGGCTACCTTCATCATGTCATAACTTTGTGCTCGTTGCTCCATTTTGTGTGCATGAGATATCAAAATGTTCGTTAGGATGTCCTCTTCATTTTGTTGCATTGTGTCATGCTTGTTTGAGTCCATCTTGATGCGCTAATGAATGTAGCAAGAGTGCTTCATAATGTTAGTTTCTATTTCTTAACAGATTATGAGCTTTTGTCATTTTTGCCATGATTATTGTGTGCCTCCTATGAACTTGAGCTCTACATGTGTTTTGTTATATGTCATGCCATCTTTACAGGGGTGTATTCCATGTATTTTTGTGATCAATGTGGTGACTAGCACAAGCATGCAAAGTAGCTCTTGTGATGTTGCTGATTTCAGGGACTTAGAATTTTCACTAAGTCTTTGTCTGCTGTTATTTTTATGCCATGTATTCATGTTGCTACATAGTGATCCATGCTTCTTTTGAGTATGTTCAGTAAGGATGATTTTGAGTTATTGTTATGTTCTATCCATCCATCTCTTTGTTTGCAATTATGGAGTACCCTAGCATGACTCAATCTTGCTCTACTTTTGCTATAAAATATTCCTGACAGATTGTTTACATGTTATTCAATTTTGCCAAGGTTGTTGTAGTCGATCCTTGCATGCTATGAGATGGTTCTTGCCATTGTTAGCTTCTTGAACATGTCTTCTTGCTGGGTGTATGCTTAGTTTGTCATGCAATGCCTTGTGGTGAGTGCATTGAACTCGCAAACATGCCTACGTAACTCTATTTTTGCCATGTCCAGTTTTCTGCTAAGTCCGAATCTGTTAACGGAACTTGCTATGTTTACATGGGTGCCATTATATCTTCAGATCCTTTTTGGCTTATGGTTAGTAAGGGACTTTTGTTATATGCTTTGAGTAGATTCATGCCATGCCTTGTGTTGCTATGATCTGATCTTGTAGCATGTTGTTATCTTGCTCTAAACTTTGCTTCCTGATGTTAATTCCTGGCATGTTAGTATTTTCACTAAGTCTGTGATGCTGATATCTTTTGCACTTTTGACATGCTTGTTTGCACCTGCTCTTGTGTGATTTAGCCGTAACTCAGTGTTCATATTTTGTCAAGCATCTTGAGTAGATCACTGCCATGTGCTTTGTTGCTATGTTGGAGTGCAGTAGCTTAGTTTCTTGTTGCATTCTAGATGGCATCGTGATGTTAATCGCAGAATAGTGCCATTATTGTTTTGCTTGCCATTTGCAAACCGTGCATCCGTTTCTGGTGATCTTTATATCGATTTCGATCGAAATCAACTCATATTTCCAGAGGCACTCCTGGTTTTCCAAGTTGAGGCCTGGTTCAACCTTTTCCTTCCGGAGCTCGCATATGCATTGCATATCACATCCCGCATATCATGCCATGTTTTGCATCATGTTGATTGCGCATTGCACCGTGGTTGATTGTGGTTCCCTTTGCTTGTGTTCTTGTCTTGGGTAGAGCTGGGAGACGAGTTCATGATCGAGGAACCCGTTGAGTACATTTACGAGGATCAAGCTTTCGTCTTTTCAAAGAACTTTGCAGGCAAGATGACCATACCCTAGAAATCACTTCTATCTTTGCTTGCTAGTTGCTCGCTCTATTGCTATGCCACGATACCTACCACTTGCTATATCATGCCTCCCATATTTCCATGTCAAGCCTCTAACCCACATTTCCTATCAAACCGTTGTTTGGCTATGTTACCGCTTTGCTCAGCCCCTCTTATAGCGTTGCTAGTTACAGGTGAAGATGGAGTTTGTTCCTTGTTGGAACATGGATTTGTTGGGATATCACAATATCTCTTATTTTAAATTAATGCATCTATATACTTGGTAAAGGGTGGAAGGCTTAGCCTTATGCCTGGTGTTTTGTTCCACTCTTGCCGCCCTAGTTTCTGTCATACCGGTGTTATGTTCCTTGATTTTGCATTCCTTACGCGGTAGGGTTATAATGGGAACCCCTTGACAGTTCTCCTTGAATAAAACTCCTCCAACAAGGCCCAACCTTGGTTTTACATTTGCACTAACAACCTATCACCTTCCCTTGGGTTCTGCAGACTCAAGGGTCATCTTTATTTTAACCCCCCGGGCCAGCGCTTGTCTAAGTGTTGGTCCGAACTAGAGCCCCTTGCAGCGCCACCTCGGGGAAACTTGAGGACTGGTTTTAGTTGTATGGATTGCTCATCCGGTGTTGCCCTGAGAACGGGATATGTGCAGCTCCTATCGGGATGTCGGCGCATCGGGCGGCTTTGCTGGTCTTGTTTTACCATTGTCGAAATGTCTTGTAACCGGGATTCCAAGTCTGATCGGGTCTTCATGGGAGAAGGAATATCCTTCGTTGACCGTGAGAGCTTGTGATGGGCTATGTTGGGACACCCCTGCAGGGTTTTGAACTTTCGAAAGTTATGCCCACGGTTATGGGCAGATGGGAATTTGTTAATGTCCGGTTATAGAGAACTTGACACTTAACTTAATTAAAATGCATCAACCGCGTGTGTAGCCATGATGGTCTCTTTCTGGCGGAGTCTGGGAAGTGAACACGGTTCCTGTGTTATGCTTGAACGTAAGTAGTTTCAGGATCACTTCTTGATCACTTGTAGTTCACGAACGTGCTTTGCTTCTCTTCTCGCTCTCATTTGCGTAAGTTAGCCACCATATATGCTAGTGCTTGCTGCAGCTCCACCTCACTACCCCTTTTCCTACCCATAAGCTTAAATAGTCTTGATCTCGCGGGTGTGAGATTGCTGAGTCCTCGTGACTCACAGATACTTCCAAAACCAGTTGCAGGTGCCGTTGATACCAGTGCAGATGACGCAGCTGAGCTCAAGTGGGAGCTTGATGAAGATCGTGTTCGTTATGTTGTTTCGTTTCCAGTTGATCAGTAGTGGAGCCCAGTCGGGGCGATCGGGGATCTATGCATTTGGTGTTGTCTTTATTTTGGTTCCGTAGTCAGACCTTGATTGTATTCTGGATGATGTAATGCTATATTTATGTATTATGTGAAGTGGCGATTGTAAGCAAACTCTTTATCTCTTTCTTATTCAGTACATGGGATGTGTAAAGATTACCCCTCTTGCGACATGCCTACAATGCGGTTATGCCTCTAAGTCGTGCTCCGACACGTGGGAGATATAGCCGCATCGATGGGTGTTACACTGTGCAACAGCATTAGAATGCCTTAGCTGAAAAATCTTTAATACATCCACAATCAACAGCTAACCCTGAAATAATCCAATGACATTAAATGGCATTGCTTAAATTTATCGGTGGCATTAGACTGAGAGAGGCATTAGTTAAATGTGGCATCACTTTAGCAGTAGCATTGCTTGACTTGACTGCTGGTGTTATACTAACAGCAAAAAAAGTGGCAATAAGAGCATGGGAGGCCCATTCGGACAGTGGGCGCACCAGTACGATGTACCTCCACGGACGCAGAGTGGCGAGGGAGGTATGGTTGCCCAAAGCAACAAATATCCAGGTAGCATATGTGGATTACGTCCCATTTTTGTTCTCTTTAGCCACCTTTTTCCTATACAAGGACAACAAACCGATTGACCTGGTCATTCTCTATTGCGTTTTCATGCCTTTCTACCCTTGTTCAACCAAGAGACACGAGACTCATTCCTTAGCTACTGATTTCCCCTTTTCAACCTAGATGCGGGTTCGATGCCTACTCTCTTGGACAGTACAGTCTCCCTTCCTTTCCTTATTCAACCCAGACATGGATTAGTCTGCATGAAGTAGGGTTTCCTTTAATAGTGCAAATTATGGTTTTCGTCTGCGTGGCCAGCAAAGCAGAGGATAGCAAATTGGGAAGATGGTGGAGTGGAAAAAGATCCACATGCAATGACGTGGCAGATGGGGCAATAGAACAAGGTTATGGTTCGAAAAGAGGTAGCATACCTGAGGGTCGGCGGGAAGTGGCTTCGCTCGTGGCCGTCGTCCTCCGCACACACTACGGCAGCGAGCTTGGGGACGGAGGCCATACCGCGCGGGCGCTAGGTCTGAGAGGACGGCCTTGTCGTCAGTGCGTGACCTCGCTCGCCGACGATGAGTGCATCAACGCTGCATGTCCTTTTCTTCCCCGGCGGATCTGTGACCACCGGTGAGGAGGGAGAGAGGGGCCATCTTTTTTAGATATGGAGAGAGGGTGGTAGTGTGAGAAGCAAGTGGGCAGCCCTTAGCAAGAAAGCGCTCAAGCTCCAGCCTATATATCTTTTTTATACTACTAGTACTCGAGGTGGAGTAGTGGTGGAGTAGTTTATATTTTCTCTGCGTATAGTACCAGTTAGTCGTGCTTCAAAACTGATTGGCACGCCATTAAAAAATAAAGGTCGATAACTAATGCGGCACCTCGGGCCAACGCGGCCAGATCGCATTTTGCATGAGAAATTACACACCATGTTTCGTTGACATGTGGTCCCGTTCCAACATATCAGTGAGACGACGGCAAGTAGTAGGAGTATTTCTGAACGGACGTGTAGGCCGGGGCGCCTCTTCGTGAACCGTGGCAAACTCACAACCGTCCACCGACTCTTCGCCTTTCCCTCTCGATTTGGAACTGCTGTCGCACGCTCTTCCTCTCCCTCCTCCATTTTCCTTCAGCCCTTCATCCTTTCTTCTGCCATTGTTCGATCATCTTCTCCATGGAGGGAACAGACCGGAAACGACCCCGTTATTCTTGCCCCGATCTGAAAGATGACATGGTGGAGGAACTCATTGATCGGTGCGACGTCATCACCTCGGCTAGCATGGAAGGTTTGTTCAAGCCCATTCTCGACTCAACTAATAACATCATTACAAAGAACCCAAGAGTCAAGGAGCGGTTTGATCTCCCCTATCTTCTTTGCCGTGACCCTGATGACTGGCGCCGGCACGACGGAGGCCTCGCCCTGTGCCAGTTGATGCCGCTTGATAATGATACGTATGATGTTAAGATGCCATCGCTTGAGGGCAGGGCTTGGGCGGGCGCAAATGGAGATTGGGTTGTTTACATTGGGTCCAACTGCGAGTGGGAACTTGTGAATGTGTACACTCGTGACCGGGTTCCACTTCCAAAAATCTCAGCAGACTGCCCAGAGGTTGAGCACACCGGTATTGTATGCACGTTCAAATACGATCATGGTGACTGTCTTCTACGGAAGATAGCAATTTGTCGAGTTCCCAACCGCTCTTGGAATTACAACAACTATCAAGTTGTTGCTATCTTCGACAAGCTTGTTGCTGTCCTTCGTGGTTCGACTCGATGGATATTGCTCAAAAATCAGTTTCTGTACACGGATGAGTACTGTGATGCAATTCAATACGAGGGCCTTGTGTTTGCTGCCACCACTTGTGGCACTGTTTTTGCATGGGATCCTCGTAGTTTCAGTACGTTTGCCTTCCATCGTAATTATAATTGTTTCATCCACATGCATGTGGGTTAGCAAGTTTCCCTTTACTAATTAACCTTCTTCTTGTGTTTCCAAGTGTTGGGGAACATAGTAATTTCAAAAAAAATTCCTACGCACACGCAAGATCATGGTGATGCATAGCAATGAGAGGGGAGAGTGCTGTCCATGTACCCTCATAGACCGAAAGCGAAACGTTAGCACAACACGGTTGATGTAGTCGTACGTCTTCACGATCCGACCGATCAAGTACCGAACGCACGGCATCTCCGAGTTCTGCACACATTCAACTCGATGACGTCCCTCGAACTCCGATCCAACCGAGTGTTGAGGGAGAGTTTCGTCAGCACGACGGCGTGGTGACGATGATGATGTTCTACCGACGCAGGGCTTCGCCTAAGCACTGCTACGATATGATCGAGGTGGATTATGGTGGAGGGGGGCACCGCACACGGCTAAGAGATCAAGAGATCAATTGTTGTGTCTTTGGGGTGCCCCTGCCCCCGTATATAAATGAGTGGAGGAGGGGGAGGGCCGACCCTCTCTATGGCGCGCCCTAGGGCAGTCCTACTCCCACCAGGAGTAGGATTCCCCCTTTCCTAGTATAACTAGGAGCCCTTCCAAGTAGTAGGAGTAGGAGGGAAGGGAAGGGAAGGGAAAAGGAGAAGGAAGGAAGGGGGCACCCCCCCCCTCCCTAGTCCAATTCGGACCAGCCCATGGAGAGGTGTGCGGCCACCCTTTGAGGCCTTTCTCTCCTTTTCCGTATGGCCCATTAAGGCCCAATACGAATTCCCGTAACTCCCCGGTACTCCCGAAAATACCCGAATCACTCGAAACCTTTCCGATGTCCGAATATAGTCGTCCAATATAACAATCTTTATGTCTCGACCATTTCGAGACTCCTCGTCATGTCCCCGATCTCATCCGGAACTCCGAACTCCTTCGGTACATCAAAACACATAAACTGATAATATAACCGTCATCGAACTTTAAGCGTGCGGACCCGACGGGTTCGAGAACTATGTAGACATGACCTAGACACGTCTCCGTTCAATAACCAATAGCGGAACCTGGATGCTCATATTGGCTCCCGCATATTCTACGAAGATCTTTATCGGTCAGACCGCATAACTACATACGTTGTTCCTTTTGTCATTGGTATGTTACTTGTCCGAGATTCAATCGTTGGTATCTCAATACCTAGTTCAATCTCGTTACCGGCAAGTCTCTTTACTCATTCCATAATACATCATCCCGCAACTAACTCATTAGTTGCAATGCTTGCAAGGCTTAAGTGATGTGCATTACCGAGAGGGCTCAGAGATACCTCTCCGACAATTGGAGTGACAAATCCTAATCTCGAAATACGCCAACCCAACAAGTACCTTCGGAGACACCTGTAGAGCACCTTTATAATCACCCAGTTACGTTGTGACGTTTGGTGGCACACAAAGTGTTCCTCCGGTAAACGGGAGTTGCATAATCTCATAGTCATAGGAACATGTATAAGTCATGAAGAAAGCAATAGCAACAAACTAAACGATCAAGTGCTAAGCTAACGAAATGGGTCAAGTTAATCACATCATTCTCCTAATGATGTGATCCCGTTAATCAAATGACAACTCATGTCTATGGTTAGGAAACATAACCATCTTTGATCAATGAGCTAGTCAAGTAGAGGCATACTAGTGACACTCTGTTTGTCCATGTATTCACACATGTATTATGTTTCCGGTTAATACAATTCTAGCATGAATAATAAACATCTATCATGATATAAGGAAATAAATAATAACTTTATTATTGCCTCTAGGGCATATTTCCTTCACCAAGGTCCTGTGAACATCCCACCAACTATATTTGAAAATTTTTATAACCAAGGGGGAGATGACAGTGGTGATGATCACGAGCATGAGGAGGAGCAGAACTTATATACTTAGTGGCGCCTGGCAACTAATTCCGATGGATCACCTCTTCTTGTTTGTATACAGCCCACTGATGATGTTATTGCTAAGGAAGCAGGTGTAGTCTCCCATGGTCGCACTCTCCGGACCTATTCCAACACCCATTGCATGGTATTCGGGATGGATACTAGTGTGCTAGCGCCAACTCCTTCTCCCTGGTACAGAATTGATAGTCTTGGAGAAAACTCGCTCTTCCTTGGACAAAACTATCCGGTGATGGTGAAAGGCGATCCAACTGCTGTTGACATAACGTTAACAGTACCATTTATGAGAAGCAACTGTGTCTATACCTCAGACATTTGGGTGGTTCCCTACCCTGGTACTGATATAGTAGGCCGCTTCAGCCTAGATGATCAGTCCTGCGTTGGTTTCTAGATCGACAATCGATGGCCCGTCCCAGAGAATCACTTGTAGTTCAAAGGAAGTGTTTCCAACGCCAAGGAATGGTTGAGTTGAAGTTCATTTCATTGCTTGTTATTTGTTGTGTGGTGAAAACTTTAGTATTTATAATGTATCCTCGTTGTCGATGTGAGTTGATGACCTGTTGTATGTAATAAAATGATATGCCTGTGATAAACTTACTAAATTTATCAATGGCTTTCGAGTCGCTTCTCTGAGTGAGTGGTGCGACGAGGCAAAAAATATTTTCCGAATACATAATTGTACGTGCATTGCAACAGGTTATCGGATGAGGCCAATCAACAATAGTAGTACACTATTTGTACTAGCTTCACATGCTTCGCGCCTCGGGCGGGTGTTTTTATTGTAGCCATATGTTAATGTGTTCGCTGTATAACCAGCACCTCGAATCCTTGATACTAGTACTATATAGTAGGAGTAAGTAGTAGGAGTAGTAGGGTGGCATGGGCCAGAACAAGCATTCACGTCCAGGAGTATGGCACACGCCACCACCACGACATCCATCTGACACCATATTATTTCTTGGAGTCCGTGCTAGAGCAATCTCTTCAACCTCGTCGTTTCTCTAACTTCAGCCATCACGCGGCGGGCGAGGTGGGGGTTTGCCGATAGTCGGTTTCCTTAACTGCGGTCCCACTTGTAAGGCCAACTCCAACGCACGACCCCAAACGGACCTCCATTTTGCACGAACTCCAACGATAATTTTGACTAGAAAAGCAAGACCAAAGAAAACAAGAACCACAAGAATACATTTTACTAGTCCTCTAAGTTGGATTAGTGCCTTCTCGATGCATTCATTATTGATCTGCGGAGGCTCGATCTTGCGTGCTTCTTTCTTCTTCGAGTGTAAAGAAGTAGAGGTTGCTTCCTCGCATCTAGTCTCATGTCTAGCCTCTATTCTAGTAGGAGTATCAACAAGTGCACTAATCTCATCTCTAGCCTCTGTGCTAGCTAAAAGTGATAGAACATCTACTAAATTGCGCTCTATCAATATATGGATGTACTCTTCTTCCCAATACAAAAACTTGCATCCATTCTACTCCCTCCGTTGCACAATACATGCCTTCTATTTGTCAAAATATATATGTATCTAGACATGTTTTAGTATATAGGTACATCCATTTTTGGACAAATGGAAGTCAAGTATTTTGGAACGGAGGGAGTACACAATAAAATTTTTAAGTTAGCACAAATAGTCTAATCCGAGAGCACAACTGAAGATTTGGTCGGGTTCTTCCTCCTTTTGCCAACACGTGGGACATCTAGCATCCAGGTCGTGTCATGAAAGAAAATAGAGTGGTAGTTGAAGCCACGAGATGTGCATCTTGGGTTAAACTGTAAATAGAATCTTACTACTCTTGAGTAACTCCAAAAGCGGCCACCGAAGATCTTTATTGGATTTGTTTTTCATCACCAGCACGTCGAGGTGAAAGATGTGCAGGTTCAGTGGGTCCTCTTGCGTTTTCACTGACATGTGGGGCCACATGTGAGCAAACAGACGATGGGCTTCGCGCATCCGCTGGCTGGTTGAGAAGAGAGATAGAGGAGGGCTGAGCACGGACTGCAGGAAATTTGTTCTACGTACCTCGATATAGGCTCGATATAGTGGGGTGGCATGGGCAGCATTCACGTCTAGCAGTACGGCACACGCCACCCACACGAGTCCCATCCGACACCAATTTTCTTGGAGTCCATGCTACAACCATCTCTTCTCCCTCCTGTTTTCTCAGCCTCGCGCGGTGGGCGGGGTGGGGGTTTGCCGATAGTCGGTTTGCTCAACTGCGGTCCCACTTGTAAGTGAAAATGCAACACCGCACGCATTCCCGCTTGAGCGGTGTGCCGGACCAACCGTGTGGGGGTGCGATGTGAACATGGTAGGCTTTTCCTTTTGAACTCGTAACTTGTAAAATTTGGTTCTGCTCCATGGCGCGACCGATAGATAGTAAATAACGATTTTTCCTAGAGTAATGAGAAGTTTGGTTCTGGCGCCGTTCATGCATGGAGTACGTACGAAGATTGTGAAGTTGATGCGAAAGGTGAGATAATTACTGTAGTATCATATACTACTACATGGATTTGACAGAAAGATAAAAAATCCATATGGATCCATCAACGACATCCTCACGCCCTAGTGCGCCGGGTCACCAACCGACGTGTGAGGAGCAGCGGCATTGGCGGCGAGCTCAACGTGCTTCTGAACAGTGCCGTCCAAGGTTGCCCTGCGGTCCAAGAAGGCCAGCGTCCTATCGTCCTCCTCTTGCATGTAGTAGTCCTTATGGACGATTTGCGCGTAGACCTGGGTGATTATGTCGATGGTGTCTTGCTACTCCAGGCGCTGCGCGGCGAGCGCGACCTCGAGGTGGACATTCTCCGGCGCGACGGCGGGCAGTCGCAGGGCCACCAGTGCGTTGAAGAGGTTGTCACCATAGTGGTCGTTGAGGGTGGCGGGCATCGCAGAGCCTTGGCGCATCGGCTGGAGGCTTACGTCAAAGTCGTCCGCAAGCTTCTTGACGATGGTGAACTTGTCGAGGAAACCGACGAGGACCTCGCCGAACAAGGAGACGAAGCTGTCGTCCAAGCGGCCCCTCGGCCTGGCGGCCTCAAGCAATACTACCTGGAGGTGTTCCTCGGTGCCGGGCCGCAGGCCGGCGTCGTGGACCATCTGGCACAGTCGGCTGATACTCGCGCTCATCGCCTCCATGGGTCTAGCTTAGCTTCTAGTCAACTGATCTTGCGATTCGTAGGTGCGTAGGATTTCTTACTACTCCTCAGCCCTCTACTGCACCTGCCTTTGGCTGTATGATAGGTGGGCCAGCCACCCCCTGGGCCCACGTGTCATTCACCCAAAGGCAGTTGCCGTAAGTCAATGAAGCTGCATCCCCCTCCGTGCCGGTGCAGTATAGTCATCTCACCGGACCTCTAGTTGGGGCCAAATGAGAGAAGTTTGATGTTTACTGGTTTATTGGTCCCCTTTGCATTTTGCGCCAAATTTTGACCTTTGATTTAACTAATAAAATGTTAATGCATGTAAACAAAAATGTTGTGTAAGTCACCTTACGAAAACCAAATAATCCCAAAATACTTAGGCACGGTGCATTAACTCCCTCCTTGTTTCTTATTTCGTGACATATCAACCAATGAGAGATGTGGGCCATGCATGCTTTCAATGACTTGAGACTACCAAACATGACATGCAGTGTTTAGTTCATTGCATGTAATCCTATTAGTACTCTAGTTAGCAAAAAACATCAAGTTCTCTCGCCGATAGGAATAAAACACCATGTATTTATTTACAGAGGGAGTAGTACATTTTTTGTGACATGCATTACTAGATATTGCTAGTCAAATACTAAAATCCAGATGGATGTGGTAGTACTCCTAAATCCAGACGGTGGTGCTACTAGTACTAGTAGTAGTACTACCAATGTAGTAGTAGGAGTACTAGCACTGTACTACCCGTTGGTCAAATTATTATGTGCTGATTCTCACAGTGAAGTGACAAGACCCTGTGCCGGAGATGACACCTGAGTATAGGCGCCGTATTCGGCATACCATAGTCAGCCTCACCGTCTTCAGTCACTATCATCATGGATGTAGAGCTAGCCTGCTTACAACTAGCCCTGTTCGACATAATTTCCCGTGCGTAGATGCCCGTGCATTGCACAGAACACCAAGATTGGGGGTGGACGGCTCCGGCAGCGGCCATCGCACCAGATTTTTCCACGACCTTCTAGATGTGGTGGGGAGGAGATAAGGCTGATTGTGAGAGACAAGGAGTTGTTTGTAAATAGGGAACAAGTGCAGGCATCTTTTTGCGAAAATGGAGAAGCTTGGTTTGTATGCGTCAGATCTAGATCCGACGGCTATTGGTGAAAGATGGGAGGCACAACATCATCACCAACTCAGGACCTGTTTGATTCGCAGGATTTTGAAAATGCAGGAATAGGACACGGCAATATTTCAAGTTTCAAACTGATATTACAAATGTTAGGAGTAATGCTGCACCTACGAAGAGGGAATTACTAGGAAGTTTATGTAAGAACTTTCATTACTTTAGGTGGATGCAGCATTATCGTACAAACAAAAATCTACCGCCCTGACAAGTCACTAATGGGCAAATAAGTTTTATAGTCTCTGGCCACTTGATGTTTCAAAAGAAAATTTAGCTTCTGCGGAGACTTTGTCATTTATGCTTAGACGCTTGCGGTGATCAGCACGCCATTCATTGTTGCGCCAGAGAACGCCAAACCTCATTACCTTGAGCACACTTGCCTCCAGAACAAAGAACCTGGCCAATTGAATCTCAGATGTGCTACCTCGGTAGTCTATCAAATCAATTTCTGTAAGATGGAGATCAAGGCATTCGATGAGATTGTTATAGTGCAGCACATTTTTCACTTTCAGGTCTTTTTTTATCTGCAAAAGAAGAGAACATATTAGAGCAGCTGGCTGCATAAGATTGCCGTGTCATCAAGAGGTACCAATATCATTCGCTCATACGATAGGGTTGGCTGGCTAGTGATATTTTTTCACTACAAAATTGGAAGAGTAAACCAGGATGGAGGTAGTACTTGCTCTTAGGGTAACCATAGAGTTATTGGAGTAGTCTAAGTTACTTTCCACTATGATTAGCCTAGGCTACTATAGTAGTACAGCAAAAAAACGATGCAGGTGATCACGTGAGAAAAAAATACTAAAAACATTTCTTTCGGTGCAGTGCGTAGATGCAGTTTTGAACACTACACTTGTCATCGTAATTTGGGAAAATTATGAAAAAATTGATCCATTGTGATTACCATTTACTTATAGGAAAGAAGTTTCACCTTGATGAGTAGCTTCTCCGTGCACAGAAAGCATGTAAGGAATCCAACAACTTGATCCAGATTGGGTGTAACGCCCCGGACACACCCGCCGGTGGTCGTTACTCCTGGCGGGATCTAGACTGGCCCCACAGATCGATACTAGTCTTTTCTGTGCACTTTGTCCTCACTCATGCACACCCGGCACTACTCCAAGCTGAGCACGCTTAACTTTGGAGTTCTGTCTGAATGGGTTCCCAGAAAAGAAGGAATTCCTTATTGATATGAGTAGTCTATCATCCCTAATAAGCCAGGCCATCACATACACCCCCACTCAGAGGAACCGACGTCCTCGTCGGGCCACATGAACGTTCCCTCTTGGCACATACGTCGGTGCTTCCAGTCTAGTACATGTGACATGTCGTGTGCCATGACGGGTCACAAATGTCATGAACAACATGACCACGCACCCGTCCGCAACCATCCGTGTAACCATGAGAACCTGGCTCTGATACCAACTTGTAATGCTCCGGACACACCCGCCGGTGGTTGTTACTCCTGGCGGGATCTAGACTGGCCCCACAGATCGATACTAGTCTTTTCTGCGCACTTTGTCCTCACTCATGCGACGAGTCACAAACATCATGAACAACATGACCACGCACCCGTCCGCAACCATCCGTGTAACCGTGAGAACCTGGCTCTGATACCAACTTGTAACGCTCCGGACACACCCGCCGGTGGTTGTTACTCCTGGCGGGATCTAGACTGGCCCCACAGATCGATACTAGTCTTTTCTGCGCACTTTGTCCTCACTCATGCGACGAGTCACAAACATCATGAACAACATGACCACGCACCCGTCCGCAACCATCCGTGTAACCGTGAGAACCTGGCTCTGATACCAACTTGTAACGCTCCGGACACACCCGCCGGTGGTTGTTACTCCTGGCGGGATCTAGACTGGCCCCACAGATCGATACTAGTCTTTTCTGCGCACTTTGTCCTCACTCATGCGGCGAGTCACAAACATCATGAACAACATGACCACGCACCTGTCCGCAACCATCCGTGTAACCGTGAGAACCTGGCTCTGATACCAACTTGTAACACTCCGGACACACCCACCGGTGGTCGTTACTCCTGGCGGGATCTAGACTGGCCCCACAGATCGATACTAGTCTTTTCTGCGCACTTTGTCCTCACTCATGCGCACCCGGCAGCAACTTCCCGGTTGGTCACCCATCCTGACACTACTCCAAGTTGAGCACGCTTAACTTTGGAGTTCTGTCTGAATGGGCTCCCAGAAAAGAAGGAATTCCTTATTGATATGAGTAGTCTATCATCCCTAATAAGCCAGGCCATCACATTGGGGCCGATAGATTTTAGTGCTAAGATCTTCACTGTGCGCATGGACTGGGTCAAGCTTGTGGGAATCATTTTCTGGAAGACGGTCGTAAATACATCAAGAAGAAATTAAAAAATGTGAATTTCAAGAAGACGGAGAAGAAGATGACTGAGGTACTTGAACGATTACGGATCCAATAAAGAGTTCGGAGAATTTGGCAGACGAGTACACTAACGCCGTCAATTTCGGCGCGTCAATGACCCTGAGTTTTGTTGGATATTCTAGATCCGATACAAGAAATCTCTCAAGGAAAGGCGCATTCTCAATGACCATAACGTGGAACAGCTGGAGTGATCTCTTCCCAATTGGTGTCTTGTTGTGGGGCCAGCAAGACACATAAATCCATCGGAGATTCGTCGAGGCGATGTGGAGGCTAATGAACCCGTGGATCTGCTCAAGACAAAGGTACTCGAGCACAGTACAGCTGCGGAGCAGGTGCTCCATAGCCTTTTTCGAGATGACAATGTCGAAGAGGTCGAGCTGCTTGAGTTGAGGGAGAAGAAGGGAGGGCGCGGCATTAATCTGGGGAAGATAGCAGGAGCTGAAGCTGGCGCGGCGCAGCGTTGGTGTGAGGCGGAGCGCGGACGGCGGCAGAGAGCGACATCGTCCAGCTTCAAAGCTGAGCTCCTCGAGCTGATCTAGGGCGGGGGATAAGAACCACTCATCGAACTTGGGTTGGAACTTGCAGTTGGTACTGAACATGCGGATGTCAAGGCGTCTGGCTGGCCTAGGGTGCAATGAAAGGATCTTGGAGACTGTGGCCATGCGTTTGCAATCCCCGTCGCAGAGGCAGCTGTCGACGATGAGGTTGAAGGGGACGCAGCGCCAGAGGGGGCACCACCACCGGGAGAGCAGGGCGGTTCGCACGACAGATTTTGTGGGGAGGAGGCCGATGATGACGAGCAGCATGTCGTCGGGGAGGCTGCTGATGAAGTCCAGGCTCGCCGGATGCGGTTTTGGCTCGAGCCGCCTCCGCTTGTTGGCTGCCTCGCCGTCCATCTCAATCGGCGGCGACGCTGGTGTACACGTGTGCTAGTATGTGTTGTGTCCTGGGTGTGCACGAGTGCGTCCTTCTGTGCATGCCGCCGCACAGTGGTGAATTGTGCGCGAGTGCGTCCTTCGCGCGCAAGAAGTTTGTCCTCAATGCGCCCTCAATTTACTAGCGTGCGGGGTGCTACCCCGAGTGGTTTCAACTTTGTTTACTTCACCGCGTGTCAGATGAGCCTCTAGTTTACTTATTTTCACCCACTGCCACATGGGCCAGCACACGAAGATACAGAACACGAGCTGACAAGGCAACATGTGGATGGGTTGACCGGTTAACTAAACAATATACGAAGCTATACGCTGACACAGTGAGCGTATAATCCATCGGTATAGAGAGTTAGAGTGAGAGGGGAGGCCCGTGAGAGATAGCAGAGGGAGAGAGAGAGAAAGAGCTACTCCCTCCGTTCGATAATGTAGTTCCAACATTTTTTTAAGTCAAACTTTTGAAACTTTGACCAAGTTTATAAAGAAATTACTTATATCTACAATACCAAAGATAAATGATAGTATGAAGTAAGTACATGTTGTGATGAATCTAATGATCGTTCCAGATGTAAATGTTTTTCTCCACATATACCTAGTCAAACTTTTCTGAGGTTTGACTTTTCAAAACATCCATATGCTTATGGACGTGACAGAGTCCCTAACTAGAGAGAGAGAGAGAGTGAAAAAAGTGTGTGTGCGTGTGTGAAAGAGACATGGACAACACACGATAAAAGTACAGAAAAAGCATGTGTGTCTTATGCAAACATATCACACATGCATCTTCGACAACGGAGGCAAGGTGGGGAGATAGTGTGTGGTTGTTTGGAACCGAGAGAGCAAGACCCCTAGCACATGGCCAAGAGGGGTCTGACAAACAAGGGAGAGAGGTCGAGAGAGACGTACGGAGAAAATGCAGACATGGGGAGGAGAGAGTGTATGTTTGTCATAGAGAGATCCCCTGGAGATCGTGATGGGACTACATGGGTGGGAGATCGAGTGACAAGGTGTGTGCGTGATAGAAGATGCCCCGAGAGATATCGAGATAGACATATGGATGGAAGGAGACAATACACGTGTTCCTGATGGCTAGTAAGAGATAATCATACTTAGGAGGGGGGAGTGCTTGCGCCTATGATGGAGTGAGGGATTATGGTACTTAGGGGGTGCGTGTCACATGGAGAGAGAACAAGGGCAGAGAGTGTTGGATGGGTCTATATGTATAGCGCGAGCGAGACATGTGTATGTGTGAACCAGGGAGATATAAGGCCAGTTTGGCTTGCGTCCTGAGCATCTTTTGCCTGGCCTGGGGTTGTGGCTGGATTTCATGCACGCTTGTTCGGTTGCTACCCTGTGAAAAAGAAAGCCCGCCTGGCCTGGGTTCCCTTGCACTTTAATTAGCCTGGCTGAACTCCAGACACTGCAAGTAGCCTGGCCCAGGCGACCGATTTCGAACGCATGGCCGTGCCTGGTCGTGTGGCCACGAGGCTAACAACAACGTGGATGGATATTAGCATTAAATAATTGATGCATGGATTGATTGATGGGACGTTGATGCTTTGCCTGGCCCAGGCATGAACCAAACGCTTCAGCACCACACAAGCCTGGCCAGGCAGAAATATTTTACATCTCATGTCCGCACCAGGCAGTACCGGCCATCAAGGCATGAGGGTCAGGTCACGAACCAAACTGACCAATAAAGTTTGAGAGAGATTGAGCCCCGATAAGGCTGAGTGGTGCGCTAGATAGCTGAGAGGGGGGAAGAGATATTCCATCCGCTCGATAATGCAGTGCATGTAAATTTTTTAGAAGTCAAACTTTGGAAACTTTGATCAGGTTTACCCAAATGTCATTTATATCTACAATACCAAAGATACATCATACAAAACTACATCTCATGGTGAATCTAATGGTATATGTTTGCCGTACTAGATGTAATTTTTTTTCTCCACGTACATGGTCAAACTTTGTGATGTTTGACTTTTCAATAAATATATATGCTATGGACCGAGGAGAGTGCCTCAGTCAAGACAGATCAAGTGCATGTGAAGGAGAATGAGTAAGTGTGCAAAAAGAGTATGTGTGTGAAAGAGAAAGTGACAACAAACGATAAATTAGAGAGAGTGTGTGTTTTTCGTTTCTTATGCGAACATATCACACATGCATCTCCGAGATGGAAAAGCGAGGCGAGGAGATACACGAAGATAGCTAGTGTGTGATTGTTTGCAACGGAGAGAGACACCCCTGTAGCACATGTCCAATAGAGGTCTGGCCAACAAGGAACAAAGGTCGAGAGGGACACATGGATGGCATGGATGCATGGGGAGGGAGAGAGGGTGTGTTTGTGATAGAGAGATCCCGTCGAGATCGTGAGGGGACTATATGGGTGGAAGATCGAGGGAGTGTGTGTGAGATAGAAAGATGCCTCGAGAGAAATCGAGATAGACCATGCACATGTTTGTGATGGAGACTAAGATTAGCTAGTCATATACATATAGGGGGGACTACGTGTGCCTACAATTGAGTGAGAGACCATCATACTTGGCTAGCTGGGCATGAGATTGTGTGTGTGCACGCATGTGAGATGGAGAGAGAATGAGGGGGGGGGAGATAGAGTTTTAGATGGGCCTATCGAGTGCGAGTGAGATATGCATGTGTATGTGTGAAACAGGTGGATGGAGAGTTTGATAGAGGGGGGGGAAGAGCTCCGAGACGACATAGTGGTGCGTGAGAGAGTTACGGGCAAAGAGCCAAGGAATTTGTGTGCGTACGATGAGTGCACCCAAGATATCTAGCTTGGACTAGCTAGAGTATCATACATAGTGTGCGAGAGAGAGACCTATAGATGGTGTATATATGCATGTGAACTAGAAAGACCCCCCCCCCCCACACACACACACACAAAGAGAGAGAGATAGATGGGGAGAAAGGGAGAGGGACCAACAAGGTTTTTGTGTCGGATGCATGCGACAGAATTGAAGATTGTCGGCGAGAGAGAGAGAGAGAGACAGGGAACAGGAGTCCGGGAGAGGGGGAGGTCGCGTTTTATGCATCAAAGGCTGATATAAACCATGTTTCGATAAAAACTTGCATTCAAATATTTAAATTGGAAAACATGTTGTCTACAATCCACACATGAACGGATATATGAGTATATCAAACAAGTTCATTAATTTGACTTTCAACATGTTCATGGAGTACTATAATACTGTACAACATGCTACTCGATTGAGGTGTTCAATTTTGGATTTAGTTCACTATTTTGACCTACTGAACGAGCTATTTCATTGAATCGAGATATTTCATTTTGGGCTTGATTTGCGTTTTTGAGTGGGTCAACTATTTGTCATATAGTAAATCGCTAGCAACGAGCATGTAAAAACACATTACTCCCGAGCATCATCTCTCCATCTAAAAAAGAAGTGGCAAGCTAATATTTCAAAATTTGATCCAAATCAACTTGGTAAGGTAGACGTGGATGCTCGTTCTCCCAAAATTTGAACGAACCGTTAAACATCCTCTCTGCTCGGTGGAATTTGCCCGAGCAAATAAATGGGAGACGCGAAATTACCGTCCTATGTGGGACACGTATCAATTGGCCCGTTGTACATCGAGGATAGGTTCGTAACTTCATCCAAGAGCACCTTCTCCTCGGCCGAAATGACATGTGCCAAATAATTCATAAACCATGGTCGGCAAAACACGCTCTCCTCGCCCGAAATAGCTCGCGCCCACTATTTCAAAACACGCTCTCCTCGCCTGAAATCGCTCGCGCCCACTATAGTTCAAAACACGCCCTCCTCGCACGAAATCGCTCCCGCCCACTATTTGTGGAGAAGCAAAGTTACTCTACTATCCCCAACCCTCAGTACACAGACCCAAGACGAGAAGCCTATAGGAAAGGGTAGAACTGTAACTCCCCCTCACATTTCAGACAAATGCGTCCGTAAGACATGGTTCCACTCCCGTCCCAATTCCCGCCCGCCCGCCCCCATTCATACCTCGTGGGCGCCAAATCACCTTCTCCCCGGGAAGCTCCCTTCTCCCGAGCCGCGAAACCTCAGCCCCACCTCCATGGCGCCCCCACCGCACCAATTTCACAGCCGCCCTCCTCCCTAATGCCGGAGACGCTGTCCATTTGCCATCGTGCGCTAGGCCATGTGCCTCTTACTCCGTGCTGCTGGTATTGCCTCAAAGACGGCCGCGTGAACCGTACCGGAGCCGATTTACCCCCGCTGTTGGTCACGGCACTGGAGCGGCTCCAACTTTGGATCCGTCTAGAGTCCTGGCACTGCTTCCGCGTAGCCGTCAACCGTCGCGACATCGCTCTTTCCCTGCCACCGGTCGCCACCGCAACCGCGCCAGCCTCACCAACTCGGCCGCTGGACCTGCCTACTTCACCATGCCGCCAGATAGGTCACACCCTCATCTCAAATCACTTTATTTAGGCGTCAGTTATCTAAATTTTTATTCTGGGCCAATCGATTCCCAATGGGAAGCAGCACCCCTCGAGGCGGCGTTGCTCCTAGGCTGCCGGTTGGCTAGTGTCTAACGTAAGGGTGCGGGGCCGCAAGTTCGCCGCAGAAGCAGCGCTTAGATGGCTATATTTTAGAGTTGCGTGGGTTGAAGGTACTGCCGCCGCCGGATCTGGATGACGGGGAGTCTTTGTGGATTGGCCCGGGGGCGGCGCAACCACGGCAGTGCAGTGGGGCGGGGAGCGGGGTTTTGGCCGGGGCCACGGATGGCGGAGGCAGGCTGCTCTGCCATTGGTCGCTGGCTCTTCGGGGAAGATTCCGAACAGTGTCAGCCGGGAGGCACAAGACGGCCAGCCATCCGGCGTAGATCAGACAGTACCAAAATAAAATAAAATCGTGTGACCCCAATTTAGTCTTCAGCCAACAGACGTGTGACCACTCTCGTACCTTGCCGTTGATCTCTTAGTGTATTTTTTTCAGATCAAAGAGATATGTCGTTCTTAACATTATGCATTATCTGCATCTTCAAACACACCGTCTTCCAACTCACCGCAGCTGCTCCAACAAGGGAAGCATACACCAGAAGGGAGCTATAGTCCCCACTCAACAGTTCCCTGCATCGAATGCGTGTGCCTGACATGGACAGCCACAACAACTGCAGGGCCATCGACAAGTCATCACATGATGCTCACTCCTATGGATGGCAGCCAGATAGGTTGTACCCTCATATTACTTGTGTGCAACATTTATGGCTTTGTTATTCATCTAAGCATGGAAAATAGATCATCACATTTCACTGTATATTCATGCTGATCTCTTACGGGTCTTGTTCAGGAGTTAACACTGTTCCATAGTTCAACTAAGATACTTGTTCTTTAGGTAACGTTGTTCCATAGTTATCATCCATCAGCCATTGCTATCCCACAGGCTAGTGATTATAGTATTATACCACTTCTAGTATTACCTATGTTGTTCTTTAATACTTTTGTGTGCCATCTAGTTAATCTTGAGTACAAACGATACATATTCTGTACCTTTCATCTGTGTTCTCCCTTTAGTTTATGAGACCTGTTGCTGCTAGTTAACCTCAGTCCTACTATTTATGTCATCTCCTACAGGCACTCATTACATAAATTTAACTACTAGTTGTCTTCCATGCATGTCAGATATAATTGCACACACTGATATATCCACAAGAACCTCACGGAGCAATGTAAAGGCCAATAAACTTGATGTCAATGATACCCAATATGATGGAACATGTAAAGGCAGTTCTTCAGAAGACTTGCAGAAAGATGATGAATCCTCTTCACTCCACAAGGTCCTTTCTCTAACTTGGCCTGTGATATGGGTACAACATGCATATAATGTCCTGGAGTGTATCTACTTTGTTGCAATGCCATGTGCTTAGCATGCTGATCATGCATGTAAATATGTCATGCCTTCCTGTTTTTCAGTACCTATTCCATTCATGATAACATGTTTTCAAATTCAAGTACTGTCATTCTACTCTATCGCAATGCCATCTGCTTAATTTGGACATCATGCTTCTGAATATCTTATGCATTGTTATTCATCAGTATGTATTTCATCTATCTACCATACCATGTTTTTTTACATTGAAGTGTTGTTCTAGTGCTCTGTTGCAATGCCATCTTATTTTCCCAATCATACACGTGTATGTTGCCTTAGTTATTTCTGTACGTATTCCTCTAGCATACAGTTTTACATTCATCTAGTGTTTTTTGCTGTGTTGTCCTATCGTATCCCTAGCTCTTACACCATACTCCCTCCGTCCGGATTACATGTTGCCGAAATGGATTAAAAAGGATGTATCTAGAACTGAAATACGCCTAGACCCATCCATTTTTTTCCGGATGGAGGGAATACATGTCAATATGGCATGCCCTTCTATTCTTCAGTACCTATTCCATCTCTCTGTTGTCGCATGTTTTATAATTAAAGCACCATTCTTCTATACAAGGCATGCAAGGGGAAGACGACTATGTTAGACTCTGAAGGGTTACAAACAAGGCCTTTGCAAAAGATCCAAACGCCAAGAGATAATAAACCAACTCCAGTTTTATAGATACTGCTCTAGCACAGAGAAACCCAACTCCTACTGATAATAAGCAGATTCCAGTGGCCAAAGAACTAGTCCGCTCCAGTCCAGCAAAAATATGTCAACTCAATTCTAAGAAGCGTGTGTGTATCCTTGCATCATGAAATTTATAGCATGCTGATCATATTTTCTACATGTTTCTTACCCATCTATCTTTTAGAAAATAAGCTTAACAAATAGAAGAAATTTCTGCAATGGTATCGTTTATGAGGAAAGATTCTTGCAGGAATTCTCTGTGCTCCAATGTAGATGTAAGTACCTGTTGTATATCACTATATTTTTACATCAGCATGTATTTTGTTAATCGGCGTGAATCCAACCTTTATCTGATCTAAATTTAGTTGGAGCAAAATGTATGATTAAAGGCCACAATGTTGATTTTTGCAAGGAAAATTGCCTGGTAGTTTTGCATCCTGAGCTGCATGAGTGTACTATCTCATATCAGTGGGTTTGGATACTTTGGTTCTGCAGTGGGTTTTTCAATGTGTTTTTTACTGTGTTGTCCTGTCGTATCCCTAGTTCTTACATCATACTCCCTCCGTCCGGATTAAATGTTGTAGAAATGGATAAAACTGGATGTATCTAGAACTGAAATACGCTTAGACCCATCCATTTATTTCCGGATGGAGGGAATACATGTCAATATGCCATGCCTTTCTATTCTTCAGTACCTATTCCATCTCTGCTGTAGCATGTTTTATAACTGAATCACCATTCTTCTATATAAGGCATGCAAGGGGAAGACGGCTATGTTAGAATCTGAAGGGTTACAAACCAGGTCTTTGCAAAAAGATCCAAACGCTAGGAGATAATAAACCAACTCCATTTTTCATAGATACTGCTCCAGCACAGAGAAACCCAACTCCCACTGATAATAAGCAGATTCCAGTGGCCAAAGAACTAGTACGCTCCAGTCCAGCAAAAGAATGTCAACTCCATTCTAAGAAGCGTGTGTGTATCCTCGCATCATGAAATTTTATAGCATTCTGGTCATATTTTCTACATGTTTCTTACCCATCTCTCTTTTAGAAAATAAGGTTAAATGGTACAAGACTTCCTCCATTGGGATCGTATTCGAGGAAAATATCTTGCGGGAATTCTCTGTGCTCCAATGCTGATGTAAGTACCTATTGTATATCACTATATTTTTACATCAGCATGTATTTTGTTAATCGGCGTGAATCTAACCTTTATCTGATCTAAAATTAGTTGTAGCAAAATTTTAAAGGCACCAATGTTGATTTTTGTAAGGAAAACTGCCTGGTAGTTTTGCATACTGAGCTGCATGAATATACTATCTCATATCACTCACATTACTGAATTGTAGTGCTTCTCCGGTTGCCCATTCATTCATTGTGTCAATGTTGCTTTCAGATTACCTTACCTGGCTGATGATAGCTGTGCCATATTGTGTTAATTTGGTGTAGGCTAGTTGCCCAAACGTTCGTTGTGTCAATGTTGCTTTCCTATTATCTGACTTGGCCAATGATAGCAATGCTAGTGTGTTAATTTTGTGCAGGCTGCTGAAGATAAGAAGACAAACTCTGAAAACAGCAAGGCAACCCCATTGTTTCTTTCCAGTAAATCTAGGCCAGGTAATATGGCAATAACTCATGATTAATCTATTTGGTTCCCGTCCTAATTTATGTTATGATGCAGTGGTCGAGACAATCTCCACTATCAATAATACAAGCCTGCCAAAATCGCCATTTGAATCTGTTCAGTATCCTTTGTCTCGAATGCAACGGAATAAATGTATGTTTGTGAACCAATATGTTGGGGATATTACTACTGGACGTAAACCGGCCAGGAGTAGCCGGATTAACTTTATGAAGATTAGAAGCCTATGAAGATGTGAAGATGATGGTGCTTTATGAAGGCCCAAGGCCCAGAAGTGAGTTAAGGCCTATAGATATAAACCGACTTAATCATGTAACTTGCTTTGTAAGATAAGAAGTGTAGAGACTGAACCGAAAACATTTATGATCCGGCTTCGGGACTCTGTAAACCGACGGGCGCCACCCATGTATATAAGGGGACGACCCGGCAACGGTTCAAGGGAGAGATCACAACTCGAGAGCCAGACAAAGCGGATTCGCTCCCTGGCCTTCGAAACCCAAGCAATACCAATCACAACTAGACGTAGGCTTTTACCTTCATCGAAGGGGCCGAACTAGTATAAACTCTCTGTGTCCCCTTGTCCGGTTCAACCCCTTTAAGTTAACCCGTTGCGATGGCTCCACGACTAAGTCCTTTCACAAGGACATCTGCCTTGACAAATCCACGACAGTTGGCGCCCACCGTGGGGCTATCGCACGATGGTTTCGAGTTCTTGAAGGGCAGCTTTGATGGACTCAAGGGATACGCTGTGGGACAGATGACGAAGAGTCATCGCGGCAAGCTCTACATCGACAACGTAGGATGGGGTCCTGAGGCCGATTCAATTGAATATGGGTACCGGGTCCCCTTTGGTGGGATCCACGTCTTCATCGGCAAGATTGGCGAACCGGCCCCTGAGCCGGACACCTGCACCGACATCATCGAAATGGCTCAGGGTGCAAGTTCTTCGCCGGTTCGGCCCGTGACGAAGCGTGTTTTTGTAGGTGTCATCCATGGAGCAGACTACGAGGACGGACCGGCATCCGATGGAGAAACCGTTTTCTGTTCCGACGACGAGTCTTCTGGAGAGACTGAATCACTTTATCAGTTGCAGGATGGCTGGATTGATGGAGGATCCGAGGGCAACAGTATTCTGGACGCCCATGATCTGCCAAACCAGGCCGCTATCTTCATGGCCGGCACACAGTCGGCGCCTCACTCATCAACTGCTGTAGCAATACTCTCCGGTTCAGCAACGGCTACGTCAGTAGGAGCGGGAAGCTCTGCGCCGCCTCCGGCTCAAGTCCTGTCTGACCTGTTTGACGCTTTGGCAACATTGATGGCCGCAGAGGTGGATGCAGCAGCCCGGGATCAGCACAACGCGGAGATTGCAACGGTGAAGGATCAAATAGCTCAGGCTAAAGCGGACTTAGCGGCAGAGAACGCTAGGATGGCTACAGAACGGGCCGAGTTGGAAGCATAGGCCTACCGAATTAGGCTGGATCAGAACGCTTCCAAAGAAGTCATGAGAAGAAGGTACCGATCGCACCTCCCATCGGGTTATGAACCACGAAACCTCTTCAACACACCGGGAGCAGGAGCTAGTAACCAGCCAGTACTGAACCGGATGGAGGCACCAGGAACGGGAGCGCCGATTCAAACGCGCATGATGGACCCGCCTCGTCGGAACAATGTTGTACCGCAGTATGTATCAACACCTCCCGGGCATTATTCCAACCCGTTGGACAATATCGTGGCCGCCGCTTCACGCCTGGCAGCCCTCCCAACCGACGGCGAATCACCAGTTGCGATTGAGGCACGTCGGGCTAGAGACCTCCTTCAAACGGTGCTGAACCAGCAGCAGGCATACTCACACAGTCGTGAGAGGATTCATACCACTCCCCGTCCAAGCCGGAGCTATAGCAGACACGTGGAGGATGAACGGGCTATGTCAAGCAGTGCATGTCGCCGTAACTCGCCGCGAGGGCACAACCCGACAGGGGAGGTGCTAATGCGCAAGATGTTGTGGATCATGGCCGCGCGCGTCGGGAGGCCGAGTTAGCAGCCCGACATGGAGCGTGTCAACATACCCCGGTTCACCCTACCGCTTCAGTAGAACCAAGGGTGGTATTCACTTCCTTAGGGGTGCCGTGTCTCACCCCCGCTTTGCGTAATGTGAGACTGCCCAAGGATTTCAAAGGACCTCGTAAGGTGCCCAATTACACCGCTGATTTACAACCAGAGGTGTGGGTTGAAAGTTACGAGATGGCAATGGAGATGCTGGATGTGGACGAAGCGGTATGTGCGAAATACTTCACCATGATGTTAGAGGGAACAACTCGTACTTGGTTAAAGAACTTACCAGTTAATTCTGTCGGATCATGGGCCGATTTGAAGCACCGGTTTATCCAGAACTTCAAGGATACTTGTAAGCAGCTGATGTCAATCGTGGATCTGGCCGCTTGTGTCCAAGAGGAATGGGAGTCCACGACCCATTGGGTCAAGCGGGTCTCAACAATTTTGCACTCATCGGATCGTATCAATGCAGATACCGCAGTACTAACGTTGGAGGGCAATTGTCGTTTTCTGCCGCTCAAACAGAAGTTAGGAAGGCTTAAGCATCACTGCAATGATATGTCAACGCTCATGGCCGCTTTGGTTAAGTACTCTGATTCATATAATACCAAGGACCCGAATTCGGAGGAGGACAAACCGGGGAAAGGGAAGAAGAACGACAACGCCAAGGGTCAGCAGCATAATCCGGCAAGCCATGGGAATAGTGGTAAGCGCAAGGCCGACAACAGCTTGGACTTTGTAGCTAACACCAATGCTCAGGAGAATGGCCAGCGCCGCAAGGGCAAGCAGCCCCAAAGGGGTGGAGGTTCAGGCTCCAGTTTGGAGCGCCTGTTAAATCAGCCCTGTCCAAAGCATGGATCAAAGGAGAAGCCAGCGTCGCATCTTTGGAAAGACTATTACATCATGCGGGATTTTAAGATCTCCAATATGTTCCAGTATGATAATGGCCCGCCCGGCAGTTCAGGAGGTTGTTTCCACGGACCGGGTTACGGAGGTGGCAGTTCCGGTTCAGGATTTAAAGGCAATCAAACCGGGCACATCAATCAAGGGCACCAAGGCAACTAGGGAGGTTACAACCATCAGGGGAACCAGCAGCAGCAGTCGGGTTACCAGAGCAATCCCAAGCAGCTAAATAGTGGGCAATATCATGTCTTTACTACTAGTTTGTGTAAACTTGATCAGAAGCTTCACAAGAGGGCAGTAAACTCTGTGGAACCAGCAGTGCCTCAGTATTTGCGCTGGTCTGAGCAACCCATTTT
Organism: Triticum urartu; assembly: GCF_003073215.2. NCBI lineage: Eukaryota > Viridiplantae > Streptophyta > Magnoliopsida > Poales > Poaceae > Triticum > Triticum urartu. The sequence continues at coordinate 454,848,216 of NC_053023.1, read as the reverse complement.
GTGGAGTAGAGAGGATCACCCACCCCGGGTTGATAATCCGGGTCACTTGGCCCTAGTAGTGGCCCCTCAGGTTGGGGGATATAAGTTCACTAAAGTGCTCATGGATGGAGGAAGTAGTATCAACATTCTGTATTATGATACATTCCGCCGAATGGGGTTGACAGATAAGAATCTTAAACCGTCAAATACAGTTTTTCATGGTGTGGTGCCTGGTAAGTCTTCATACCCAGTGGGCAAGATAGCTTTAGAGGTGGCCTTTGGGGATGATTATGATTCAAGGTCAGAAACATTGACTTTTGAGGTGGTGAAAATCAAAAGTCCGTATCACGCCCTCTTTGGGCGGCCGGCTTATGCTAAGTTCATGGCAAGGCCGTGTTATGTTTATCTACAGCTTAAAATGTCAGGTCATAAGGGGACTATCACAGTACATGGAAGCAGAAAGATTGCTTTGGAATGTGAGGAAGGTGATGCGGCTTATGTTGAATCGGTTTGTGCGACGGAGGAGTTGAAATTCTATAAGGAGCAAGTTGATTCGACAGACATGACTTCTTTGCAAAAGCCAACTACGGAACACGATCCAGTGTTGAAGTTTAAATCGGCCACAGATACTAAGATGGTTGACTTTTTTCCTGACGATTCATCCAAACAGTTCAGCATCAGCGCTAACCTGGATCCCAAATAGGAAAGCGCGCTCATCGAGTTCATCCGTGAGAACCGGGACATCTTTGCATGGAAACCTTCTGACATGCCAGGTGTACCGAGGGAACTCGCTGAGCACACACTCAACATTGATCCTAAGTTTAAACCGGTCCGGCAGTTTCTCCACCACTTCAATGAAGAAAGGCGTAAGGCTATCAGTGAAGAGGTAGCTCGGTTGTTGGCCGCAGGGTTTATCATGGAGGTCTTTCGTCCAGAGTGGTTGGCTAATCGAGTGCTGGTTCTTAAGAAAAACGGCACTTGGCGGATGTGTGTGGATTACATAGATTTGAATAAAGCTTGCCCTACAGACCCCTTTGCCCTCCCTCGTATTGATCAGATCATTGATGCTACGGCGGGTTGTGACCGTTTATGTTTTCTGGATGCTTACTCTGGTTATCATCATATCAAAATGGCAGTTAAGTACCAGGAGAAGACATCCTTCATCACTACTTTTGGAGCCTTCTGTTATGTCTCCATGCCCTTTGGACTGAAAAGCGCCCAGGCAACTTATCAACGCTGTGTTCAGAATTGCCTTCATACACAGATTGGGCGTAATGTTCATGCATATGTGGATGATATTGTGATCAAGTCCAGAAAGGAGGAAACATTGATAGATGATTTGAGAGAAACCTTTGCCAACCTCCGGGTTTACAAGATGATGCTTAATTTGGAGAAGTGTGTCTTTGGTGTTCCGGCAGGCAAGCTCTTGGGTTTTCTGGTGTCAAACCGAGGCATTGAAGCTAATCCGGAAAAAATTTCAGCAATTATATCTTTAGCTAAACCGGCGTGTATCAATGACGTTCAACGCCTGGCCGGCCGGATTATAGCTTTAAGCCGGTTTATCAGTCGCCTTGGAGAGAAGGTCATCCCTTTATATCAGATGCTTAAGAAAACAGATAATTTTTTCTGGAGCGAGGCAGCTGATAAAGCGTTTGAGGATCTGAAGAGGCAGTTAGCTAAACCGACTGTGCTTGCAGCACCGATCGATAAAGAGCCGTTATTGCTATATGTGGCTGCTAATGCCCGAGATGTTAGCGTGGCTATTGTGGTAGAGCGCAAGGAAACTGGCAAGGAATATCCGGTTCAACGGCCTGTTTATTATATCAGTGAGGTGCTCATTGAGTCAAAGCAGAGGTATCCACATTGGCAGAAAGCTGGTGTATGGAGTGTTTATGGCAAGCCGGAAGCTTAAACACTATTTTTAGGGCCATCCCATCATAGTGGTCAGTTCAGCCCCTCTGTGAGATATCATTCAAAACAGAGAAGCAACTGGCCGGATTGCCAAGTGGGCTATTGAGCTTGGACCTCATGGGCTTAAATATATACCCCGCACAGCAATCAAATCCCAGGCACTCGTGGACTTCATCAATGATTGGACGGAGTTACAGGCACCTGAAGAGAAACCAGATAATACATATTGGACTATTCATTTTGATGGATCCACACAGTTGGAGGGCTCGGGGGCTGGAGTCATACTAACTTCCCCACAAGGTGACAAGTTTTGTTTTGTCCTTCGCTTAATGTTCCCTTGTACTAACAATGCAGCTGAATATGAGGCTTTGCTCCACGGTCTTAGGATGGCTAAAGAAATGAATTTAAGCCAGGTTAAGTGCTTCGGAGATTCAGATCTGGTGGCTCAATAGGTGTCTAGCACTTGGAATTCTAAAGACCCACTCATGGCTGCATACAGGTGAGAGGTGGATAGAGTGGCTGGTCACTTCAAAGGTTATCAGGTGGACCATATAGACCGGCGAAAGAATGAAGCGGCAGATGCTTTAAGTCGTCTTGGCTCTCAGTGTAAACCGGTTCCACCAAATGTCTTTCTTGACGTATTGCATAATCCATCAGTAAAGATACCAACAGAAGAAGAGTTGGCTAATCCTGAGGCTCAATTGGTGGCAGCTTTGCACGCCATACCGGATTGGACAATCCCATATCTAGCTTACATGAACCAGGGCGAGTTACGAAACGATGAAACGTTGGCTCGACAGATAATCCGGCGTTCCAAGTCCATGACCATACTCAACGGGGAGTTACATCATTATAGCGTTTCAGGAGCAATTCAGCATTGTGTTTCTCCTCAAGAGGGTTGTGAGATTTTGCGAGAAATCCATGAAGGAGATTGCGGTCACCATGCCGGTTCAAAATCTTTGGTTGCTAAAGCTTTTCGCCACGGTTTTTACTGGTTGAAAGCGCATGCTGATGCGGAGGATTTAGTCAAGAGATGTGACGGTTGTCAAAAATTTGCCCGCCGTGCGCACATTCCGGCTCAAGAGTTGAGGATGATTCCAATAACTTGGCCGTTTGCGACTTGGGGGCTTGATATGGTTGGACCCTTCAAGCGATCCAAGGACAAAAATACCCACCTGTTAGTAGCAGTTGATAAATTTACCAAATGGGTGGAGGCAGAACCAGTCAGTAAGTGTGATGCGGCCACAGCGGTTAAGTTCATCAACAAGGTGATATTCCGGTTTGGCTTTCCACACAGTATTATAACTGATAATGGTACTAACCTGTCAAAAGGGGAGATGGAGGAATTTTGCCAACGTGAGCACATCTGGCTCGATCTAGCATCAGTGGCTCACCCCCAGTCTAATGGTCAAGCGGAGAGGGCAAATCAAGAAATTCTACGAGGTATCAAACCCAGGCTTATGGTTCCTTTAAAACGGACACCGGGTTGTTGGGTTGAGGAGCTACCTTCTGTGTTATGGAGCATCAACACCACACCCAATAGGTCTACGGGTTACACACCTTTCTTCATGGTTTATGGAGCGGAGGCAGTTCTTCCTAGTGACATCCGTCACGACTCGCCCCGTGTGGCAGCCTACGTTGAAGCTGATAATGAGAATGCACGTCAGGATTCCCTGGACCTGTTGGATGAAGAGCATGATCTTGCAGCAGCACGCTCGACGATTTATCAACAAGATCTCCGCCATTATCACGGCCGCCGGGTTAAGACCAGAACCTTTCAAGAAGGCGATTTGGTGCTCCGGCTCATCCAGGATCAGACTAATATGCACAAGTTATCCCCACCTTGGGAAGGACCCTTTGTGGTCAGCAAGAATCTACACAACGGGTCTTACTACCTCATTGATGTTCGAGATCACAAAGACTCATGTAAATTGGAGGAGGAGACCAAGCAGCCATGGAACATAGCTCTTCTTCGGCCTTACTATAGTTGAAGCCATAGGCTCTTCATATGGACATATTTATGACGATGTATATATTATATAATAAACGGAGCCTCCGTTACAGCGGGGTATCTGTTCTTTTTACATCCTGTGTGTGCTTACGAGAGTTTACTGACAAAGTGGAGTTTTTGTTAATCCGGTCTCAGCAGCCGCACGGATATAAAGAAAATCACTAGGGGGCTTGGTCATATCTGAACCATAGCTACACCTCTTGATCGGTTTGAAACCACGAAGGGATATCACTAGGGGGCTTGGTTGTTGTCACACCATAGCTACACCTCTTGATAGGTGTTTAAGCCACAAAAGAAAAATATGTGGAGCCAAAGAGAGTGTTGCACAAAGCACGAACTCAAACATGGGCACACACTGAGCACAGCTCATAAAGTTACTCAGGGGCTCTTTTTGCAAAGCAACAAAGAGTTTGAAAGGACCCTTGTAATTGGCAATCAAGCCACGGCTTGGAAGCTTGGTGTATTCACCTAAAACCCCGGGTTAAACTACCTTCATCAAGTAAGCCACTCCTGTCCAGGTAATCCTGGCATGACCCGCCGAACGTTTGACAAGTCAATCTTTTACAGACCCTGAATTTGTTAAAGTTAAAATGACGATTGGTTAATTGGAGGCCCATCTTAAAAGGCTTTGTTAAATGGTTTAACTCAGAGGCCTGGCAGCCCATGAAAAGCCTCGATTTGGAGCCTGGCAGCTCATAAAAAGCCTTGCATAGTTCCTTTTTTGAGTCGTATTTATTGAAGATTTTTTACTTTGTAAAAGTTCATAAGTGTTTTCTGCTAAACCGGCATCCTTGACCCGGCTTGCCTTTCAACTACAAGTTGTCGGCACATGATCAATTATAAACCGGTGTTCGTTGACCCGGTCTGGTTTGACTAAATCGCCAGTGCTATAAAGAAAACCCGATAATTATTATATCCCGGTACGGTTTAGTATAATAATCCGGCATTATAAGGATGGGGTTATCAACGTTCCGGATTGGTATTGACACCTTTGCCATATACGTCGTTGGTCAACCAATGAGGTATGTTGTACATATTGTGTTTCTATGCAAACACTTTGATTATTCATCTACGTATTGTATACTTGTTGGGCATCATGACCCGTCTAGCGGTAAACTGCTAGATACTTTTAAGTTGCTGTACCCAGGAACACAATTCATCATGGGCTATGCATAAATATATCCCAAAAGGTGGAATAAGTTGTCACAAGGTATTACAAAACATGCTCGATGGCATGGCAGATAACGGAGTTTTGGCTATCCTATTACAAGAGGCTTTCAAAGCGGCTCCAATTGCATAATTGTTTTTCAAAGTATCGGTACACAATAGCCAGTAAACCGGCGACCGGTTTAAGATGCTTCACCTGGACGGTTTGATGGTTGAGGGTCAGTTGGTGTTGGCACTTCTTCATCCCTCCCCAGACGCTGGAAATCAACCGTCGACCAATCGATTCCAGTTAAACCTTGAAATACTGCCTCTTCATGGATAAGATTGGATGGGTTAATATCAGGAGCGTAAGTGTGCTTACGAATCGGAGGCACAAGTTCTTCAACTTCATGGATTTCGGCAGGCTGTCTTTTCCCTTCAGCGTCATAAGCCGGTTGAAAATGGGACAAGTCTGTGTCTTCGGCCAGCTTGCTGGCTATTGGCCGCATCTCTTTGGTCAGCCGGCGAAGGTCATCATTGTCGAAGTTTGCACCGTCCTCCTTCACGCCTGGGTATCCTTTTATGATATCCTCCGCTTCAAGGTCTGCAATCCAGGCTTTGGCTCGAATAAGTGTGGTTAAAGCTCCTGCTCTTGCAGCTGCCTTCTTCAATTCGACAATCCGGGCTGGTAACATGGCCAGTTTCTCAAGTGTTTCTTTGATCAGGGTTGGTGCCGGTTTGTTGTAGGCCACTGTGCAAATAGCCCGCTGAGACCCAGAGTATAACTATTCAATCAAAGTATACGCCGCTTTGAGCTTCATCTGCATGTCTGTACCAAGATGAGCAATCCGCGTGCCTGCCAAGGGTTTATATCAACATTCTGGTCAATGATAAGGTCCATTGAATTGAGCAAAACACATAAGGAGATACCTACCAAAGATAGTAGAAGTCATAGCGTTGATTTGCCGTTTCAAGCTAGTTAGTTCATCTACAATTGGTTTCAGGGCTGCCTCGGTGTCTTCAGCTCTTTTGGTTAAACCCAGATTTTTTGGTTTCCCAGTCAGCACAATCTTTGTTGAAAGATTATTTCAGCTTTTCCATTGCGGCCAGGGCTTGGGTCATCTCCTCTTTCATTTTTGCAGCTTCTGCTTGTTGTGATTTCACATTCTCTTGCAAGTCAAAGTTTCAGGCATCTCTATTCCTCAGTTCAGCCTGCAACATTGAAGGTATATCAAACAACGGGATATATATATGTTCTAAGTACAAAGCGTATAACAAGTTATGCACTTCATACTTGGGGGCTAATGCCTACTTGCTCTCAATTACTACATTTTATACAAGTCTCCAGAACAATGCAAGCATTATCCTTGACACTTGGGGGCTAATGTACGTCTGTTCTAAAATGGATGCATGGATTAAAACCCGGATTAACTTGCCAAGTTAAACCGGCCTTTTGGGGGCTACACGGCAGAAAGCTATCTAATTGTTAAAAGAGGAGTCTTGGTTCTTATTAGAGACCTGACATTTTGAAGGTCAATGACGAGAAACTTAAAGTGCTACAAAGACCCGGTTTATGATTAACATCATAAAAATGGCCCTTGGGGGCTACTTGGGCTAGTATTTCAACTTTGAATCAACGAACAAAGGGAGATGAAAATACCTCATATCGCTCCTTCATCAAGTTCACCAAACCGGCTTCATAGTCCCGGTTTGAATGAAGACGGTTCAAGAAGCCAGAATGAAGTTCTTCAACATTGAGATGAGCATAATTCGAAAAATCACTACTCCATTTGCCTTTTTTCCTAGCAAACTGCTCTTCCTTGGCACTATGTTGAGCCAAGATTACAGGATGGCCAGGAGAGCTGTGGCCCATTCCAGTAATAATAACATCGTCTCCTTGGCCTTCAGTGTTTTTGGCTGGTGATAATGGAGTCCCAGTATCTCTCACCGGACTAGCCCGGTTTGGCTCGGCCGGTTCAGTGTCAGGAGCGGCAGGCTCAGCGTCTGTTGGTTCATCAGTGTTTTGGCCATGAAGGGGCGGGTCATCAGAGGCGGCTTCAGGATGAAGGCCCTCCGGTTCACGAGTCTGGTCCGTATCACCTCTTGGTTCTTCTTCAATAGTGGCTGGGTCTTCGGGCGGATTGTTGACCCGAGATTTCTTGCTGGGTATGGCTTTGGCTCTGCAGACAAAATTAAAAGGAGGGTTAACATTTTATTCTAGATTTACAACACATTGAGATGAAAGATTACAAAGCATACCCAGCCATAGTTTTCAGAGGGGGGAGTTGAGTTGCTGTTGATTCACCAGAGGATGAAGGAGGTGTCACCTGATAATTTGAATCGGACGGATTAAGAGGTCGTATGAAATAACATGCTTTGGGGTAAGAATTGTCAGGAGTAGGAGAGACCTCAGACTGGCGCTTCCGAACCGGGGTGTCAGGTAAACCGGTTGAAGCAACCTGTTGGCCATTGTGTCGGGTTGTTCGGCGAGCTTCATGTTGCCGAGTCTTCAAAATAAATGTTGGATCCAAATGAGCAAGAGGATGAGAAAAGCTTACTTTCCGGATTGCTTGACGGGATTTTTGTGTTGGCTTAGAGTCTGAACCGGAGAAAAAGGTAATTACCTCTACATCATCAGCTTGACTGCCTTCTGCGTCCTCCTGAGGAAAATCATTGTTAATGAGATGCATGAAAAGGGAGCCAAGTGAGTCAAGTTCTACCTCAACTTCCGGATCATCAGTATCATCATCAAGTTCCATGGTGATCCGGTCAGCTGTTTTCCGTTTTGACGTCCGTTTGACGGCTTTGGTTTTGGGGCGAGATGGTTTGACCGCTTTATCCCCGGTTGGCTTTACTGCTTTTTCTACGATTTTCCGTTTCCAGAAGGGATCATCACCCTATACATACATACACAGAAGAAGGATTACAAGTTGCAAAAATTAAAGATGTCAAAGATGAAAAGGAGGTATAGTGCTTACAGCAGGCGGTTTGTTCTTGGTATAGAAGGGATTCAAGCCGGTTTGACTATAGACTAGTTCCGATTCATTCAAAATCTTCTTTACACCTTCAGTGACTTCTTCATCAGTCACTTGAATGTTGCAATGGCATTGAGGGTCTTCAACCTCACCGGTGTACTCACACATTAAACCGGACGCCGGCTTAGCGGCAAGATGCTCCAAGATATCCAACAACGCACGGAGTTTGGCGAGTTGAGGGGCATATTTCGCCCTTTCTGAGGAACTTAAACGTTGCGGCATCGGATGGGTATTGGAAAGCCAGTGATCACAGAAACCTGGGAGGGGATTCTCATCTTCAGGAGAAGTGTCTCTGCAGTAAAACCAAGTCCGGTTCCATTCCTTTGGGTGGCTGTGCAGTTTGGCATGAGGGAATTCAACTTCTTTCCGCTTCTGAATTGAGACACCACCAAGTTCAGTGTTGGGGCCGTTTACAAATTCTGTGCGCCGGTTTAAGTGGAAAAAATCCCGGAACAGCTTCGCAGTTGGTTCTTCCTGTAAGTACACTTCACACAAGACCTGGAAGTTGCATAGATTGGCTACTGAGTTGGGCCCGATGTCTTGAGGATGGAGTTGGAAATTGGCAAGCACATCTCGGTAAAAATTTGACCCTGGCGGTTTGAAGCCATGGCTTATGTGGTCAACAAAGACCACCACCTCACCCTGCCGTGGGGTCGGAGGATTTTCTACTCCTGGAACTCGCCATTTAATTTTAGTTTTCTTAGGCAAGGAGCCGATGCTGACCATATCATTCAATTGTTCCTCGGTGACCCGGGAACGAGCCCAGTTGCAAGCGGTAAATTGTTTGGCCATTGCGAAACAAACAAGCTGGAAACGAATGGCCGGTTTATAAATCACTCATGATGATATACAAGATGCAATGGAGTAAAAGATATACTGATATGTGAAATTGCATAAACTGGAGGCCAATGCAATAATGGATAAAAAGGCAATACCGGAACAGGGGTACCCAGACACTGTTAAACCAGAGTACAAATATGAAGGTAAAAGGTTCCTCCGGTTTATCAGAGGGCTAATGGTATAGATTACTTATACAAAGTTAAACCGCCTATATTGGTGTGAGGGGAAACAGATCTCACAGGTTTCTATAAAAATTTCAGATCTACGGTATGACAGAAATTGGAATATATTCAGGTTCAAGCTTCAGGTACTTAAACAGTTCAGTAGATCCCGATAAGTTGTTCTTGATAAAAAGAGGGAGATTAATGAGGAAAATACGATTATGGCTACAGTCGCGCAAGAGTAACAGGTCTAGCCTAGCCTCGAATGCTACAAATAAGAAAAAAAGAGTAATAGCACTGAAGCTTTCGATGAACTCCAACAAACAGTGAAACCCTAAAAGATAAGATCTGGGGTGGAAGTAAAAAAGGGTTACCAATGTCATAATAACGGCGGAGATGTGCTGCGGTTTTCTGGTTCGATCAGGGTGATGCAGCGGCCAACGGCGAGGCAGAGGCGAGGCTTGTCGACGGCGGCGGCGCTCAGGAGCAGATACCTCGCGAGGAATAAGAAGAAGGGACGAAGGGGTAGCAGGAAAGAAAAGAAAAAGGGTCCCCTGCCCCTATTTATAAGGAGAAACGATACAACGGCAAGTGCGGGAATCGAGGAGCTCAAAAAATGGATAAGTAATAATGGTGCTGCTTCGATGACTGGATATGCGTTAATGAAGGTAATCTTCAGCTTTAATGAACAGATGACGTCAGGGCGGTTTATTAAAGACCCAGAGCATGACATCACGGCGGTTTACAAGATCAAGGTGAAAATGTAAAAGAGGAATTTTTCTAAGTGATGGAGATTGACACGAACCAGTTCAAATCAATCTGGGGCCTAATGTTGGGGATATTACTACTGGGCGTAAACCGGCCAGGAGTAGCCGGATTAACTTTATGAAGATTAGAAGCCTGTGAAGATGTGAAGATGATGGCGCTTTACGAAGGCCCAAGGCCCAAAAGTGAGTTAAGGCCTGTAGATATAAACCGACTTAATCATGTAAGTTGCTTCGTAAGATAAGAAGTGTAGAGACCGAACCGGAAACGTTTATGATCCGGCTTCGGAACTCTGTAAACCGACAGGCGCCACCCATGTATATAAGGGGATGACCCGGCAGCGGTTCAAGGGAGAGATCACAACTCGAGGGCCAGACAAAGAGGATTCGCTCCCTGGCCTTCGAAACCCAAGCAATACCAATCACAACTAGACGTAGGCTTTTACCTTCATCGAAGGGGCCGAACTAGTATAAACTCTCCGTGTCCCCTTGTCCGGTTTAACCCCTTTAAGTTAACCCGTTGCGATGGCTCCACGACTAAGTCCTTTCACAAGGACATCTACCGTGACAAATCCATGACACAATTAATGGATGAAGCAATGATGGAAATGGTGGATGAATCAGAGGTGCAGAGTCGTGCGACACAACAACTGATCAATGTTTTCAGAGACAGTGTAGCAAAGCAGCAAGAACTTGCCCACATGCTTATGGGCGTCATCTGTGCTGAGGTTGCAGATTGTGACGTTGTAGATGGTTAGGTTCTGCTCATTTATTTGCACTGGCATCAATCTTTGATTGCCCAGTGGATGTAATTTCCTGTAATATATGCTGGATGTGCAACGTTATTCCCTGTATGCAGTACCTTTGCTTGATCGGTTTTGGTCCTGTGCATAATTGCTCGTCGTAATGGGCTCAAATTATCAAATTTGGCCTAAAGACATGAACGAACTTTAGTGGGCCCATTAAGTTAATGGGTCGTTACTAGGACGAAAGTTAATGGTCGGCCCTCTTACCTCCCGGGTCGTTAACAGGCCATTACTAAGTTTGGGCTACATATGGCCCAACTATACTGTAGGCCTTTAGCAGGCCGAAAGAGACAGCAGGCTTGTACTGGACCATGAAGAGCATGGGCCGCTAAGAGGCCGAAAGTCAGGTCGTATTATAAACGGCCCAACTGTGTTGTGGGCCTTTAGCAGGCCGAAAGAGAAACCGGGCTGGTATTGGACCATGAAGGGCATGGGCCATTAAAAGGCCAAAACTAACGTCCGACTACAAATGGCCCAACTCATTTATGGTCCGTTAACAGGCCGAAAGGCACACAGGGCCGGGAATTGGCCCAACACTTAAATGGGTCGCTAAAAGGCCAAAACTCATGTCCGACTACAAATGGCCCAACTGATTTATGGGCTGTCAACAGGCTGAAAGTGACACTGGGCCAGAAATTGGCCCAACACTTAAATGGGCCGCTAAAAGGCCGAAACTCAGGTCCGACTACAAATGGCCCATCAGATTTATAGGCCGTCAACAGGCTGAAAGACACACCGGGCAGGAAATTAGCCCAACATTTAAATGGGTTGCTAAAAGGCTGAAAGATGTACATCCTGAAAATTGGCCCATCCATTAAATGGGCCGTTAACAGGCCGAAATCTCATCGGGCCGATATTGAGCCCAAATATATAGCGGGCTGTTAACGGGCTCGAACTGACGATGGGCTGCAATGGTGTGAAATCTTTAACGGGCCATTGACGGGCCGAATTGGCACATCTCGTATGGGTCGTGGGCTTAAATGGACCTGACACAAGTAGGCCTTATATGGGCCGGCCTGCTAATTTTTACTGGGCCGGCCTTTTTCACGAGAATGGGCCACTGTTGGGCCGTGCCACGTGTCGACCTATCATAGGCGCCTCCTGTCCAATGAGTGGATGACATCTGTCCCAACGGTGAGGCAACACGTGTTTCCTTCGGCCAATCAGAATTTTACACGTGGAAATTTCCCATTGGTCAGGGCTGTTAACGGGTTATCAGATCCAAAATCCGACCCGGTAGCTTAACGCCGTTTTGTTACGGTGGATGCCACGTGTTGGTTACCCTTGACGAAAGCACTTCTGTGACGCGTGATTTATCGTCATGGAAGTGGACACTTCCATGATGATAATTTTGGTAATGTCATGGAACACTTCTACGACAGCACAGGTATGACTATCTTGATTCTATCATAAAATTGTCATGGATGTACATGCATGACAAAAAACGCGACCTACTGTGACAAACACGTATCATCACGGAAGTGTATTTTTTTTGTAGTGAGAGCATTCTTGTGTGACGAAAATGGAGCATGACCAAACTATATGATTTTGTAGGGATGAACTTTCTTTGGCCATGTTATTTTGAGAAGACATGACTGCTTAGTTAGTATGCTTGAAGTATTATTATTGTTATGTCAATATTAAAATTTTATCTTGAATCTTTTGGATCTGAACATTCATGCCACAATAAAGAAAAATTACATTGAGAAATATGTTAGAAATCATTCCACATCAAAAATTCTTCTTTTATCATTTACCTACTTGAGGACGAGCAGGAATTAAGCTTGGGGATGCTTGATACGTCTCCAACGTATCTATAATTTTTGATTGCTCCATGCTATTATATTATCTGTTTTGGATGTTAATGGGCTTTATTTTACACTTTTATATCATTTTTGGGACTAACCTATTAACCGGAGGCCCAGCCCAAATTGCTGTTTTTTTGCCTATTTTAGGGTTTCGCAGAAAAGAAATATCAAACGGAGTCCAAACGGAATGAAACCTTCGGGAACGTGATTTTCCCAACAAACGTGATCCAGGAGACTTGGAGTGGGCGTCAAGAAATGATCGAGGAGGGCAGGAGGCAGGGGGCACGCCTACCCCCCTGGGCGCGCCCTCCACCCTCGTGGGCCCTCGTTGCTCCACCGACGTACTTCTTCCTTCTATATATATCCACGTACCCCCCAAACATCCAGGAGCACCACGAAAACCTAATTCCACCGCCGCAACCTTCTGTACCCGAGAGATCCCATCTTGGGGCTTTTTCCGGAGCTCCGCCAAAGGGGGCATTGATCACGGAGGGCCTCTCCGGTCATGTGTGAGTAGTTTACTTCAGAACTTCGGGTCCATAGTTATTAGCTAGATGGCTTCTTCTCTCTCTTTGGATCTCAATACAAAGTTCTCCTCGATCTTCTTGGAAGATCTATTCGATGTAATCTTCTTTTGCGGTGTGTTTGTCGAGATCCAATGAATTGTGGGTTTATGATCAAGTTTATCTATGAACAATATTTGAATCTCCTCTGAATTCTTTTATGTATGATTGGTTTATCTTTGCAAGTCTCTTCGAATTATAAGTTTGGTTTGGCCTACTAGATTGATATTTCTTGCAATGGAAGAAGTGCTTAGCTTTGGGTTCAATCTTGCGGTGCTCGATCCCAGTGACAGAAAGGGAACCGACACGTATTGTGTTGTTGCCATCGAGGATAAAAAGATGGGGTTTATATCATATTGCATGGTTTATCCCTCTACATCATGTCATCTTACTTAAAGCATTACTCTGTTCTTATGAACTTAATACTCTAGATGCATGCTGGATAGCGGTCGATGTGTGGAGTAATAGTAGTAGATGCATAATCGTTTCGGTCTACTTGTCGCGGACGTGATGCCTATATACATGATCATACCTAGATATTCTCATAACTATGCTCAATTCTATCAATTACTCGATAGTAATTCGTTTACCCACCGTAATACTTATGCTCTTGAGAGAAGCCACTAGTGAAACCTATGGCCCCCGGGTCTATCTTCCATCATATTAATCTTCCAACACTTAGTTATTTCTATTGCCGTTTATTTTACTTTGCATCTTTATTTCTCTTTATCATAAAGATACAGAAAATATTATCTTATCATATCTATCAGATCTCACTCTCGTAAGTGACCGTGAAGGGATTGACAACCCCTTTATCGCGTTGGTTGCGAGGTTCTTATTTGTTTGTGTAGGTGCGTGGGACTCGAGCGTGATCTCCTACCAGATTGATACCTTGGTTATCAAAAACTGAGGGAAATACTTACGCTACTTTACTGCATCACCCTTTCCTCTTCAAGGGAAAACCAACGCAGTGCTCAAGAGGTAGCATCTACCTATCATACACGGTTTATAATCATGAACTGTTTGTGATGTGCCAGGCATCATAAATCTCTCGTGCCTGGAATCTGCCTAGAATCTGCCTGGAAAGCTCCCGTTCCTAGAATCTGCCTGGTTTTAGGCAGCACCACAAAACTCCAACTGCGATGGCAATCAAGATATCGGAAACGACAACTGTATGCATCAAGGCTCCCTATCCCCGACGGTTTCTGGGTCGTGTGGGAAGGACCCCCCTATCGCCCACACTCACTTGCCGATGGTTCCAAATGTTGTCGAGGGAAGGGGTAAAAACCGTTTGTTTAGGACTGACGCGCACCAGGGTCTTATCATGATCATCTTGGGTCCCATAGACCACGATAATTGACTGGGATGAGCCATCAGACTTATCTATTATATCTGCCGAAAGGGGATGCCGGCCCGACACCGTGGTCATGGTCGCAACAGAAAAATCCTGAGAGCATGCAATGATAATGGCTCCCCTCTTGCCATCGACAACTTTGAAAATGAAGTTATCACAAAATTTTGGGCTGACCTTTTCACACACAAGGGATATCAAGAAGTCAACTATCTTGTTTTTTTGAAGATAAATTAAGTTGTACTTTATGTTTCTCATCCGATTTTGGATGGCATGCCGGCAAGTTGGGTTGTTCATATCCCAGACATTTCAAATTGAGGAGGCCTAAATCCATATGGAAACAATATTCAACTCATAACCATCTGATGCAACTCTGAACAACAGGCAGTGGCAGCAATAGACAAATCTTGCCATCAGGTTCACATCAGTAATACAATAGAACATACCGATCCAACAACCACAAGAATGCAAAATGAAACCACATGCACTAACAACACACTGAACCAACATAGACAATAGACACTAGTAGCACAACTAAACCCACAGAGAGCACAAACATAGACAACACGAATACTGACAGGGGAAACAAAATCTCAGAGCCATGAAGTAGTTTGTAGATGGCGGATTGTAGGAGGCCCTAACCTGATAAACCACTGGGACACATTTATAACAACTTTAATAAGGTAAATTATGAGACACATGAGTTGAGAGAAGTTTAAATCTGAGCTTATCCTATATACCTAAAAAATTCATCTCCACTATCTTATTTATCTTGGCATGCAACCTATCCACATCATCAAGTAGGCCCACCAAATAAGTGATCCCCACTAACTCACTTATCTTAACACGCAACTATGCCAACTCACCATGCCACCGTGCATGCCCCACTAATTTAGTTATCTCAACATGCAATTATGCCAACTCAACATGTCATTATGCACGGAAAACTCACACTAACATGCCTCATGCATGCTACTCCTATCCAATAAATATTGAGTAAAATGCATCACAAGTCCTAAAACTATCGAAGGTGTGTCAGTTTACTCCTATGACTTCGAAACTGCAGTTTTGGGTGCTAAAACTATCAAAGGTGTGTCAGTTTAGTCCCGTTACTTTGAAACCGTAGTTTTGGGTCCTAAAACTACTTGAGGTGTGTCTCTTTAGTCCTATAACTTCAAAATTACAGTTTTGGGTCCCAAAACTATATAAGTTTGTTCATCTCAGATCCCGAGCTTGCATGACCAGCATCTATGGTTCATTTTTTTCAAATGAGCTCTTTATATGTATTTTACTTCCCCAAACATGGCCCATACGCTTCCATCTGGCAGTGTGTGCTGCAACCTGCCTGGGCATGAGCTGCAGGGCAGCCTCACTGAGAGGTTTGGGTAGTCGCCAGGAGACCACGAGCAAGTCGGCATGGAGGATGACATCCCTCTCCCTCGGCACGGCCGCTAGGGATATCCTGAGCCAATCTGGATGGAGGACGCCATCCCACTCACCTCTCTCTCTCTCTCATGACATCGTCATTGACCCGACACCCTTGCCGTAGAGCTAGTTGTGCAGGTTGTTGTTTGGGCACGAGCATGGGCACAAGTAGGGAATTGTCGTTGTTGCCGGACGACACGGAGGAGTGCGCAGAAACCGTAGAGCTGGCTCAAAGGTCGGCGAGGGTGACGCCCAACAACAGCCACATGTGGGTAGCAATTGGACGTTGTGCGACGTGTCATTCTGCTACGGTTGGGTGAGGCTGAGATGACCGGTCTACTCTTCTCACTGGAGCTCAAGCCATCATGCCACCGATGGCCTCCGTACTATCGCCTCTAAACATTCTGTGCATGGGAGAAGACAAGGGCGTGAGAATGAGGCGAGACAACGCTCTAGGGGTTTTCTTGCATATTTACCTTTCATAAGTTAATCTAGTGGGTCCACTGGGTCAATGTGGCAACAATCCAAGCATGTCCAAGCGACATGTCGATGGTTCAATGCTGGCCATGCAAGCCTAGGAGCTAAGATGAACAAGCTTACATAGTTTGGGGACCCAAAACTGCGGTTTCACGGTTATATGACTAAAGTGACACATCTCCAGTTTTAGAATCCAAAACCGCAGTTTCAAAGTTATAGAACTAAACTGACACATCTTCAATAGTTTTGGGACCCAAAACTGCGGTTTCGCAATTATATGACTAAACTGACACACCTCCAATAGTTTTAGGACTTATGATACATTTTACTCATAAATATTCTACAAATGTATAATAATATATTGTATTTGTACGTACTTTAGTTTCTATTCTCGTAGTGCTAATACAAAAACTAAAGTTTCATATTGTCAATCTTGTAGAAATAACTGCATCCAATTCTCGCAGCAACACGCGGGGTATCATTTCTAGTTATGTTAACGAGTCCAGCCAAACCGACATTTTATCTTTTTTTTTGCGAGAAACTTCCAATCTATTCATTTTCAATCATGGTAGTACAAAGAACAACAGAGGTGATAACAATTACAACCATGTCCGTGGACCACCTAGCGACGACTATAAGCGCTGGAGCGAGCCGAAGGCGCGCCGCCGTCACCGCCCCTCCCTCATCAGAGTCGAGCAAACCTTGTTATAGTAGACAGTCGGGAAGTTGTCGTGTTAAGGCCTCATAGAACCAGCGCACCACAGTAGCAACCATCGCCGATGAAGGAAGTCGTAGATCAGAAGAACCAAACCTGTAAACAACTAAACGAAGACGAATGAAGAACGGATCCAAATAGATCCACCGAAGACTATACGTGGCCAAACCTCAGGTCGGGTCGGGCCTAACCAAGCCCGAGGCAAAAAACCTAGGCCCGGGCCCAAGCCCGGCCCGAACACATAAAAGCCCGCCGGGCCTCTGGCCGGGCCCCTTTAAAAAATTGCAAAAACTATGGGCCCGGCCTGGCCCGACCATCGGGCTCAAAATCTAGGCCCGAGCTCGGCCCGGGAGCAGCGTCAGGCCAGGCCGGGCTTCCCATGGCCAGAACTACCGAAACCAACATCGACTGAATCCCGCAAAATCCGACATTTTATCTTAACAAACTCTAACGAGTCAAGCCGAACATGTTTGGCTCTGCTCCAAATCCAGCCCCAGTTGCGAGGGAGTGTATTGGGGATGGGGAGGAGTCGAGCTGTGACACTGGGATTGGCCGCTCGTTTTGTCCGGGACAAAACAAGGCGATATGGTTTTTTTCCTAACCAGGTGCCATACGTACGTGGTGACTAATCAAATGATGCCGAAAGCAAATGCTTTTCCCTGTTCAAGTATCCATGTTTTTCACCTATTTTTAGGATTATGTTTTTTAGATGGATTTTTAGGATTATATTGATTGGGCGATCGAAAGAGACCCCAAATACTTCGATATCTCCCTAGAGTTTTGTAAAATTCGTGGAGTACCGTTTGAATCTGATGCATATTTATACGTACGGACGGGGTTATCTTCACATTTCCCCTTAGCCGTCTTGATTTTTTTTGAGCATCAGTACAGACACAAGCGCTCATATATACGCGCATACACTCACCCCTATAAACGTCTCCTCCCACTGAAAGCGCATCGCCGGAATCCTGAAATAAATCCAGAAATAATGCAAGCACCAGAATTTGAACCCTGGTGGATTGAGGATACCACTGTCCACCTAACCAACTCAACCACAGGTTGATTCGCAGCCGCCCTGATTTTTGTGAGTACTATAATAGAGCAACAACCCTCGTGCACACAGCGTGCCCATCTTCTTGGTACCAGTCCAAATAAAGTGGCCAATGAATCCCCGAGAAACTGCGCCGGACGTAAACAAAAGGATGCGCGGATCTCGTGGCCCATCCGCAACAATAATTCATCGACATAGCGCCAACGGTTGCAGCGCCCAGCCAGTGACTACTCACTCAACTGGAGATCCAACAATATGTGAGCACGCGGAGACGTCTACGGCTCCGCCCACGCCCGCCGTATTATATACCACCGCGTCAGGAGCTCATTTGCCACAGCCCCACTACACGGCCACGCGCGCAACGTGGTGACCGAGAGCGCTACCGGAACCAACACGGCGACGCAGCTAGCTAGCAAAGCCATGGGGTCCTTGCCGCCGGGAGAGAGGCCGCACGCCGTGATGATCCCCTACCCGGCGCAGGGTCACATCACGCCGATGCTGAAGCTGGCCAAGCTGCTCCACACCAGGGGCTTCCACGTCACCTTCGTCAACAACGAGTTCAACCACCGCCGCCTACTGCGCTCGCAGGGCGCGGACGCCCTGCATGGCCTGCCCGCGTTCCGGTTCGTTGCCATCGCCGACGGCCTCCCGCCGTCCGACCGCGAGGGCACGCAGGACGTCCCTGCGCTGTGCTACTCCACCATGACCACCTGCCTCCCCAGGTTCAAGGAGCTCGTCGCCAAGGTCAACGAGGAGGCCGAGACCTCCGGTGGCGCGCTGCCGCCGGTCACCTGCGTGGTGGCCGATAGCACCATGACCTTCGCCCTCCGCGCCGCGCGGGAGCTCGGCCTCGGCTGCGCCACGCTCTGGACCGCCAGCGCCTGTGGTTTCATGGGCTACTACCACTTCAAGGATCTAGTCCACCGCGGGCTCTTCCCTCTCAAAGGTAGTATGTCTATATTCATATATACATATTTTGTAAGTTGGATTTTTATTTGATACTATGTGTCTACTCTCTTATATATTTTGCACAGTAATTAGTTTGTTACTGGTGCAGAAGAGGCTCAGTTGAGCGATGGATCCTTGGACACGACCATCGACTGGATACCGGCGGCGCCCAAGGACCTGCGGCTGCGTGACCTCCCGAGCTTCTTCCGCACCACCGACCCCGATGACATCATGTTCAACTTCTTCATCCACGAGACGGCCGGCATGTCGCAGGCGTCGGGGGTGGTCATCAACACCTTCGACGAGCTGGACGCGCCACTGCTCGATGCCATGTCCAAGCTCCTGCCGTCCGTCTACACAGTGGGGCCGCTCCATCTCACGGTTCGCAACAATGTGCCGGAGAAAAGCCCCGTCGCCGGCATCGGGTCCAACCTGTGGAAGGAGGAGGACGCGCCCCTTCGGTGGCTCGACGACCGGCCGCCGCGCTCCGTGGTGTACGTCAACTTCGGGAGCATCACGGTGATGTCGAACGAGCATATGCTGGAATTCGCGTGGGGGCTGGCCAACACTGGCTACGCCTTCCTGTGGAACGTGCGGCCTGACCTCGTCAAGGGCGACGGGGCCGCACTTCCGCCGGAGTTCTCCGCGGAGACGGAGGGGCGGAGCATGCTGTCGACGTGGTGCCCGCAGGAGAAGGTGCTGGAGCACGAGGCCGTTGGGGTGTTCCTGACGCACTCCGGGTGGAACTCGACGTTGGAGAGCATCTGCGGCGGCGTGCCGATGGTGTGCTGGCCGTTCTTCGCCGAGCAGCAGACCAACTGCCGGTACAAGTGCACGGAGTGGGGCATCGGGATGGAGATTGGGGACGACGTGAGGAGGGCCGAGGTGGAGGCCATGATACGGGAGACCATGGGGGGGAGAAAGGCCGAGAGATGCGGCGGCGCGTGCTGGAGCTTCGCGGGAGCGCGGTGGCCTCCGCACGGCGTGGCGGAAGGTCCATGCGCAACGTTGATAGGCTCATCGACGAGGTGCTGCTGGCTTGACACAAGCTGGTAAATGGTTTGGCGAGTCTATTTATCACAAAGGTAGTTTTGTTGCTTACTACTACATGGATCACGAAGGATTTATCTCTAAGATAGAGACGATGGATTTATTACATGGGCATTTGTAGCATTGTTTACATCCTGCATAACATTGCTTCTCAGAAATGGCCTTCTGCATGTTTTTTCTAGGATTTAGTTTCCTTTTCTAATACCGCTCTATGAAGAATACGGCATTTTGGAGATCGAGATCCATGAAGTCTTTAATTTTGAAAATTTCAAAATTCAACCTTCTCAGTTTCAAAAAATTCTGAAAACAAATACACATGTATACAAAGATGAAATGTGTAAGTGTGTAAAATTTCAGGATGAAATACCTTGAATTGCGAGCTGAACAAAAATAAATAAAAATCATGGACTTTGAGGATGAACAATACATATGCTAAAAAGCCACAGTTTTCTTTCATTTTAACGTATTTCAACCTGAAAATGAAAATTTACACACATGTACATTATGTCTCTAGGTATTAGTGATTTTTATAGAATTTTTTGAAACTAAAAATTTTGATTTTTAAACTTTCCAAATTTGAAACCAGAACATGTTTCACAACCTGATGTGCACAACTAAATCCTAGTCATTATTGCACCTTTAGATCCATGACATCTACTCGTCGACGTGTACAGTGTGTTCTCATTTTTACAAGTATCCTTCATTTTCATAGTAGAGCATGTCTTCGATTTTTTAAAGGTTTTTTTTTTTCACATTACAACTCGTATTAGATCAAGTGTGGTAAGCCAGCACATGCAGAACATTTTTATAACCGATGTCTCCATTAGACAATACATGAAGTCTAAACGATCACTCTTCTGTAGAGGAAAAATAAATAAATTTTACCCGGGGTCTCACCTACTTTTATGTGGTACCCAACAAAAGTCCATGCCACATGACGCCGAGTCCCTATACAACAGCTACTATTTTAATCCTCTCGACGATTCCATCAGTGGTGAGTTTCCCTCAGATCCGATATGGATCAGCTTTTGAATGGTGATATCATTGGGGCCTAGGGCAGAGGTCTCCGTCTCGCTTTCCTGAGGTTGCACTAACACGAAGGCTAGGGTTTGCATGGCGGCTGATTGAGAAAACGTGGTAATGGTGGCGACGTCGGATGTGTAGTCTACAACGAGTGACGGGTCGCGGAGTGGAGTTCCTAGGGAACTTGATGTAGCCTTCGAACTGTTGGACCTCCAACGGGAAAACTTCGACGTTGTGGAGATAGATGATGAAGATTCGATGATCAAGGAAAATGTGTGTTGGCTCGCGCTAGCAAAGGTCAACACAAATAAATATTTCAGTCAATCAACTTTCTTCAAGGAGATGCGGATGGCCGAGAATCTAGCGCAAGATGTACGACTCTGAACAATTGGAACGAATCTATTTGTGGCACAAGTTTTCTGCTTATGCGGTTGGGATAGATTATAAAATCAGGCACCATGGATCTTTAGGTTCTGGGCTATGTTACTTGAGCCATATGTTGGTTTCACAAAGGTTGGAGAGGTTGAGGTACATTCCATAAGCGCCCGATGTTCTTTGTTACGAGGAGTTAGTTGAGAAATTTATTATGAAAGCTAGCAATATCTTAAGACATCAAGCTTACAGGGAACAAACAAGGTCACTATACTCGTTTTAGGGCGACGCACGATGCCAGGGAGTCCCTCACCAAGTTTGTGAGCATTGTCCTAGCGAAGTAGAGGCACATTTTACCTAGTGATATGGAGCAAGCCATAGGGGTGGCCTGATTTTCATGATTGGAGGTGGAATTGAGGAAGAACACGGAGAACACATGGAGAATTCAGGGAAAACACAAGAGGGAATACAAGGGATAAGTCTCACCACCAAATAATGAACAAAATTACAAGACGATACAAGAGGTGCATCTAGATCAAAGAACAATAAAGGACACAAGTAACTAGGTGAAAGTGCAAATGTCACTCAATTATGATTTTGGTGTTGATCACAATACAATTTGTGTGAACTAATGTCGGTTTTCAAGTTTATCTCGAGACATTGGCTTCTCCTTTTGGTCTATAGACTTCACAATCCCATCTATTCAAAAAGGGCAAAAGACGGTGTTCTTCGTGGCTCGGAAAGTTTTTTCGGTTACTTTTTGAGTCGTAGGAACATCCGTACCATTAAGAGGGGTTGCAGAGATTAGGGAGTTAGGGAACTCAATAAAATTCCATATGAAATGTTTCTCCACATATTTCATGATTTTCGGAAGGGATTTATCATCGAAGAAATGACCCCCTCCAAAGGTCCGGGTGCCCGGAGGCACCAGAGAATCTGCCTTGGCCTCGGCCTCGTCCGGTTGCCCGGAGCCCCCGGGGCCCGGTTACCTGCGATCCCGCGAATTCTCTCTGGACGATCCGGGTGCCCGGGGTCTTGGACCTCCGAGTGCCCCTGCTGACTGGCGACTGACCTGTCTAGGTACCTAGATCCCTGTAGTCTGGGTGCTTGGAGGTGCAGTTGTGCAACAACCATCTCTCCCGCGTGGGGTATAAATACCCCCCTTATTCTACCTCCCAACCCTAATCTTCCTCAAGCTTTTTTGTACCATTTCCAAACCAGAAAAAGCTCGATATTTCCATCCCCAGCCACCCAAACTCTTCAATACTTTGGGGATTGGAGGAGATTCACCCAACCTACATTCCTACCAAACCGATTTGCCTTCTCCCGGCTCTTTCATCTTCATCAACTTGTTACTCTTGGGTGTTTGAGCGCCCTAGACGGAAGAGGTCACCGCAGATCCATATTCCATTTTGGTGAAGCTTCGTGATGGTGTTGGGAGCCTCCAAATTTAATTATGGATATTGCCCCAACCTTATATGTAAAGGTCCCGGTTGCCACCTTCAAGGGATCTGCTAGTGGATTCAAGTGCACGACACCTTGCATCATGCGAGGGCGTGAGGAGAATAAGGCGAATCCAGGGGATAATTGGGGAGCATTGATCCTCCACACCTCTGCAACGAAGATGTACCTTCCCCAAAGGACGGAACTTCGAAAAAACATCCTCGTGTCCACTTGTGGTTATTTCTATCCTTTAGACCTTTAATTTGTGCAAGCTATTAACTTGTGTTTTCCATTGCTTGCACTTGTAGTGTGTCTGTCATATAGGTTGTCCACCTAGTTGCATACTTGGACAACCTATTTTATTGTTGAGCCTAATATTTGCGAAGAAAGTAAAAAAAATGTGGCCATCCTGGACTTGAACCAGAGACCTTGCCCGTGAAGTAAATCATCGCCCCTACGATCCAACCAATTGGGAGAGAATCAATAGACTCCTTTTCGGGAGCGATTCATCCTTCCCGAACGCAGCATACAACTCCCCGTTAGTCTCATATTCAAACCCCCTACTTCTAGTCGACCATACTGATCTTTTCAATTGGTATCAGAGCCTCGTCTCTTTATGAGGGTTTTACCGCCTAAAGAGTATGGTCGGAAAAAATGAAAATGTAATTCAAGAGGTTGCACCTATCATGGAAAACATGATTGTCGTGCACTCAAAACATCTATGTTGGACAACGTGAAAAACTTGTTGAAAGAATTCCTAGCAGGCTTGCCCACCATCACCGCCATTCCCGAGGATGCAGTTGATGCTTCCTCCTTGGGATTGTATGTCGATTCCTCCAAGGATACGACTAGTGTAGCGACCCAACCTCAGACGGTCAAGTCTCTGTGCTTAAGTGTCATACCTGGATCGGTATTGCCGACACACACAGTACTCGAGGATTTATAACATAGTTCAATCACACACTTATTACATTGAATGTCTCAAAAGAGGACTTATTACAATAATATGGCTAAAGGCGAACTAAATAAGATAACAACGGAAGCTTCGAAGGTAGAAGAGTCCATCCAACTCCACGGCAATACTGAGTGCATGACAACGACCTAGCGCACCTTATCTTCGTCTGAAAACTCTGCAACATAACACCTTGCAGCCTGTGTAGGTCAGCACATGGAATATGCTGGCAAAGATAACACTATAGAGCAATGAACAAATATCAACTATCACTACATGCATATATGGCTGGTGGAGACTCTATGGTTATTAGTTTGCATAAAGCTAGTTTTTCCCTACAACAAAGGAATATATTTTATTTAACTACAAAGTCTGTTGAAAACATTGAGAAGGTAACCCCAAGTCAATCCCAAAATTAAAGTTTAATAACCCGACAAATTAATTAAGTAGAGTGATGAGATCAACATAATAATTCAAGCACCAGATACTCAAGATGTCCATAACCGGGGACACGGCTAACCATGATTAGTTTGTACACTGTAGAGGTTTGCGCACTTCTCCCCACAAGAATCGATCTCCTCCATTGAATTTCTCGCACTACATGAGGTTTGAGAAATGGATGACCGAGACCCAGTCTTTCAAAAGCATTAACTCCTTACGATGGGTAGACCGTACCACCTACATCCTCTACATCTGCTAGTCTACCACTGAAAGAGGTCACGCAACATACTCAACTATGTGAGAGCCCATAATGGCTTGTGGCTGCACACGGAAGTTTCCAGCATGAATAACATTATGATCCCTTTGAGCCTGGGTGGCAAACCATAGGATGATCACACGGATACCCCGGGATCTCCTTTGGACAACACTGGATTCCCAGGTGCCCACAAACAATCCACCCGGATGTGTATTAAAGTATCCACCTTAAGTTAAACCTTAGTTAACAATGATCTCTCACATCTTTCATGAATTCTCTCAAACCAAACCACGTCTACGAGCATAGCATAGCAGTATAAGCATAACGTAGTAAATACCCAGCGTTTGATATAAGACAATAGGTTCTACCTCATCAACTACTTCCCAATACCCACATGTTAACAAATCCTACTCATGAAATGTTTGAGGGTTGAAACTAATGCATAAAAACTGGGTAATAAAGGGATATGATCAAAGTGTTACTTGCCTTGCTGACGATCGGATATCCCTAGTGATTCGTAGTAGCAAGCCTCGCACTCCTGAAACTCTATCGTGAACAAACAATAACATGCATAAGCACTCAAGCATAAGATACAAAGGTGAAACCAAGAGAAAATATTTGAACAGAAAGTTCAAGTGAAGAGCTTCAATTTGCAAAAAGAATCAATCGAATCAGAGCTACGAAACTCAAACTAGATCAAAAGAAGTTAGAAATCAAATCTGCTTGAAACCAAATTTTAAATTATCAAAACCATGTTCAAGTTGATTGTCTGGACAGAGGGGAATAAGAAGAAGATTTTGGCGTTCGTTTCACTCGATTTGGATAAACGAGCAAAAAGTGGCGAAGGTTTGAAGATCAGGGTCTAATCTGCTATAAAAGTTACGCATAGGTCCCTGGATGAAAAATAAACAGAAAAAGAAATATCTACGAAACGAATGTTCGCTAACAGAGGCAAACAAACGAAAATCGTTTGTTAAAACGATCTAACCAGAGAACATTTACTAATTAGACTAAAACAAAGACGGAAAACCGATCTAAAAACTACACCGAAAAAACAAAGAGAACCGACCGGTTCTTATCGGTCAATGGCGTCGGCGGCGGGATCCGGTGGCTCTGGCGACGGGCGTCGGTGGCGAGGCGACGGCAAGGCAGGCGGCGATGCGGGGTGGCGGCGCGAGGCGGCGCTGCGGGCTGGCGGCGCGGGTTGGTGGCAGCGGCGGCGAACGGCGGCGGTGGCGCGGCTCGGCTGCTGGGCGGCGGTGGTGCGGGCGATGATGAGAAGAGGGCGGGGCGGCGCGGCTTATAAGGAGGCCCCGAGGGGGTCCTCGGCTTGCGCAAGGGGCCGCGGGGAGGCCAACCCGGGCTCCTCCTCGCCAGAGTCCGGCGTCCGCACGGGAGGAAGGCGGTGGCGGCTCAGTTGGGCCGGCTGGGCTTCGGCCCAGTTCGGTCCGGAGTTTTTTTAAAAAATAAATAATTTCACCGTAGAAAAAAATCCTAATAAATTAAAAAAATGTAAAAATTCCAGAAAAAATTCACCGTCCAAACCTAATATTTAGGACAAGATGAACATTTTTTTCTGGACTAAAATGCAATTTTTTCAAAGATGCAAGTTTTCTCTAATTCAAATAAAATAGCAAATAAAATACAAATAAAATAATAATTTGATTTTTAAAAATTTCTTCTCCAATATTTCTCTTCTGTTGAAGAAGTCATATTATCTTCTCTCATTTATTTTTATGGTTGGAAATAATTAGAGAGAACCTATTAAAGTCAAATTGATCATCTTTTCAAATTTGAAATAAATTCAAATATGAACATTTAGTGAAACCTACAACTCTCTCCTTGGGTCCTTGAGTTCCTTAAGGTCTCTAGGATCAAATTGTCCAAATAAAATTCAATTAAAAATGCAAAGAGCATGGATGCATATGATGACCTAGTGATTAACATCCAAATTGAAAATTGGGATGTTACAAACCTACCCCCTTAAAATGAATCTCACCCTCGAGATTCGGGTTGGCTAGAAAATAGGTGTGGGTGGTCTTTCCGTAGGTCTTCTTCTCGCTCCGAGGTGGCTTCTTCCTCGGTATGGTGGCTCCACTGAACTTTGCAAAAATTGATAACCTTGCTGCGAGTAACTCAGCTGGCAAACTCGAGAATCTTAACAGGTTTCTCCTCGTAGGTTAGGTCACTCTCCAATTGAATTGCTTCCAGGGGCACTGTATCTCTCAGAGTAATATCGGCCACCTCTGCATGGCACTTCTTCAACTGGGAAACGTGAAACACATCATGAACTCCTGACAATCTTTTGGGTAATTCCAATTTATAGGCCACTTCTCCCATACGTTCCAAAACTCGGTATGGTCCTAAAAATCTAGGGGCTAACTTTCCTTTGACTCCAAATCGTTTAACTCCTCGCAGTGGTGACACACGGAGATATGCTATGTCTCCGACTTCATAGACTACCACCTTGCGTTTAGTATTGGCATAACTCTTCTGCCTGGACTGAGCTACCTTCAGTCTATCACGAATCAACTTAACCTTCTCTTCAGAGTCTTTGATTAAATCTGGTCCGAACAACTGACGGTCTCCAACTTCATCCCACATCAATGGTGTCCTGCACCTCCTTCCATACAAGGCCTCAAATGGGGCCATCTTCAAACTAGCCTGGTAATTGTTGTTGTATGAGAACTCTGCGTAAGGCAAATTATCGTCCCAACTAGATATATAGTATAGCGCACAAGCTCTCAACATGTCCTCCAGAATCTGATTGACTCTCTCGATCTGTCCATCTGTCTGCGGATGAAAGGTTGTAGTGAACTCTAGCTTGGTACCCAAAGTCTGGTGCAACTGATTCCAAAACTTCAAGGTAAACTATGTTCCTCTATCTGATACGATGGTCCTCGGAACTCCATGCAGACATACAGTCTTGGTCATATATATCTTGGCCAACTTCGCGCTCATATAAGTGCTTTTCACGGGGATAAAGTGAGCCACTTTGGTCAAGCGATCTACTACTACCCAGATGGAATCATATCCTGATAGGGTCCTGGGTAATCTGGTGATAAAATCCATGCCAAGTTTATCCCACTTCCATTAGGGTATCGGCATAGGGTGTAGTAACCCTGCTAGCTTCTGGTGTTCTGCCTTAACTCTCTGACATACATCACATACTGCTACATACTCGGCAATATCCTTCTTCATACCTGTCCACCAGAAATGTTCCTTCAAATCAAAATACATCTTAGTGTTTCCGGGGTGAATCGACTATGGCGAGTCGTGAGCCTCCTGAAGTATTAAGTTCCTGATCTCCGCAACATTGGGCACATAAATACAATCCTCAAACCATAAAGTTTCGTGCTCATCCTCACAAAAACCTTTGGCTTTTCCTTTACTCATCTTCTCCTTTATCTCTGCAATTTCCTTACCAGTCCTCTGGGCTTCTCGTATCTTTCTCAACAGTGTGGACTGAACCTCCAATGCTGCAACAAAACCTCTCGGAACTATCTCCAATCCAAGTTCCCTGAGGTCTTCGGCTAACTCCTATGGTAGTCCTCCGGTTAGGAGATTATTGACATAACTCTTGCGGCTCAAAGCGTCTGCTACAACATTGGCCTTCCCGGGATGATAATGCACTTTCATATCATAATCCTTTATGAGCTCCAACCATATCCTCTGCCTGAGATTCAACTCCTTCTGCGTGAAGATATACTTCAAACTCTTGTGATCCGTGTATACATCACAACGGTTTCCAATAAGGAAATGTCTCTAGGTCTTGAGCGCATGCACTACGGCTGCTAACTCCAAATCATGTGTGGCATAATTAAACTCATGAGGTCGAAGCTGACGTGAGGCATATGAAACAACTCTTTCGTCTTGCATAAGTACACCTCCAAGTCCTTGGCGAGAAGCATCACAATACACTTGGAAATCGTTACGTATATCCAGAAGAATTAGCACTGGGGCTGTAACTAAACGTTTCTTCAAGTCCAGGAAACTAGCCTCACATTCCTCCATCCATTTGAACTTGGCGTCCTTCTTCAACAACTCTGTCATGGGCTTCGCAATCCTGGAAAAATTCTCAATGAATCTCCTATAGTATCCTGCGAGTCCAAGAAAACTGTGGATCTCTCCAACTAAGGTGGGTGCCAACCACTCAGTGACAGACTGAACCTTGGTAGGGTCTACTTGAAGGAAATATGCCCTAGAGGCAATAATAAAGTTATTATTTATTTCCTTATTTCATGATAAATGTTTATTATTCATGCTAGAATTCTATTAACCGGAAAACATAATACATGTGTGAATACATAGACAAACAGAGTGTCACTAGTATGCCTCTACTTGACTAGCTCGTTGATCAAAGATGGTTATGTTTCCTGACCATAGACAAAGAGTTGTCATTTGTTTAACGGGGTCACATCATTAGGAGAATGATGTGATTGACTTGACCCATTTCGTTAGCTTAGCACTTGATCGTTTAGTTTGTTGCTATTGCTTTCTTCATGACTTATACATGTTCCAATGACCATGAGATTATGCAACTCCCATTTACCGGAGGAACACTTTGTGTGATACCAAACATCACAACGTAACTGGGTGATTATAAAGGTGCTCTACAGGTGTCTCCGATGGTACTTGTTGGGTTGGCGTATTTCGAGATTAGGATTTGTCACTCCGATTGTCGGAGAGGTATCTCTGGGCCCACTCGATAATGCACATCACTATAAGCCTTGCAAGCATTGCAACTAATAAGTTAGTTGCGGGATGATGTATTACAGAATGAGTAAAGAGACTTGCCGGTAACGAGATTGAACTAGGTATTGAGATACTGATGATCGAATCTTGGGTAAGTAACATACCGATGACAAAGGGAACACCGTATGTTGTTATGCGATCTGACCGATAAAGATCTTCATAGAATATGTAGGAGCCAATATGGGCATCCAGGTTCCGCTATTGGTTATTGACCAGAGAAGTGTCTCGGTCATGTCTACATAGTTCTCGAACCCGTAGGGTCCGCACGCTTAACGTTCGTTGACGATATAGTATTTATGAGTTATGTATGTTGGTAACCGAATGTTGTTCGGAGTCCCGGATGAGATCACGGACATGACGAGGAGCTCCGGAATGGTTCGGAGGTAAAGATTCATATATTGGATGATATGGTTAGGCCAAGGGGCCAGGCCCACGGGGCTATAAGTCGGTCCAAAAGGAGTTTTGCGGAGGCCAGGGGGCCAAACACCGGAGACCCTGGCGTCTGGCCCTGGGCCAGATGCCGAGGCCCATGGCGTCTGGGCCATACGCCAAGGATTCTGGCATTTGGTCCTGGAGTCCGAGTGGGACTCTTGCCTTTCGGGCAAAACCGACTTTGAGGAGGCTTTTGCTCCAAGTTTCGACCCCAGGGCTCAACATATAAATAGAGGGGCAGGGCTAGCACCAAAGAGACATCCATAAACACCAAGCCATGTGCCGGCAACCCCGTCCCCTCTAGTTTATCCTCCGTCATAGTTTTCGTAGTGCTTAGGCGAAGCCCTGCGGAGATTGTTCTTCACCAACACCGTCACCACGCCGTCGTGCTGCCGGAACTCATCTACTACTTCGCCCCTCTTGCTGGATCGAGAAGGCGAGGACGTCACCGAGCCGAACGTGTGCACTCGGAGGTGTCGTGCTGTCAGTACTTGGATTGGTCGGATCTTGAAGACATACGACTACATCAACCACGTTGATATAACGCTTCTGCGAACGGTCTACGAGGGTATGTAGACATACTCTCCCCTCTCGTTGCTATGCATCACCATGATCCTGTGTGTGCGTAGGAAATTTTTGAAATTACTACGTTCCCCAACAGTGGCATCCGAGCCAGGTTTTATGCATAGATGTCATATGCACGAGTAGAACACAAGTGAGTTGTGGGCGATATAAGTCATACTGCTTACCAGCATGTCATACTTTGGTTCGGCAGTATTGTTGGATGAAGCAGCCCAGACCGACATTACGCGTACGCTTACGCGAGACTGGTTCTACCGACGTGCTTTGCACACAGGTGGCTGGCGGGTGTCAGTTTCTCCAACTTTAGTTGAACTAAGTGTGGCTACGCCCGGTCCTTGCGAAGGTTAAAACAACACCAACTTGACGAACTATCGTTGTGGTTTTGATGCGTAGGTAAGAACGGTTCTTGCTAAGCCCGTAGCAGCCACGTAAAACTTGCAACAACAAAGTAGAGGGCGTCTAACTTGTTTTTGCAGGGCATGATGTGATGTGATATGGTCAAGGCATGATGCTATATTTTATTGTATGAGATGATCATGTTTTGTAACCGAGTTATTGGCAACTGGCAGGAGCCATATGGTTGTCGCTTTATTGTATGCAATGCAAACGCCCTGTAATGCTTTACTTTATCACTAAGCGGTGGCGATAGTCGTAGAAGCATAAGATTGGCGAGACAACAACGATGCTACAATGGAGATCAAGGTGTCGCGCCGGTGACGATGGTGATCATGACGGTGCTTCGGAGATGGAGATCACAAGCACAAGAAGATGATGGCCATATCATATCACTTATATTGATTGCATGTGATGTTTATCTTTTATGCATATTATCTTGCTTTGATTGACGGTAGCATTATAAGATGATCTCTCACTAAATTATCAAGATATAAGTGTTCTCCCTGAGTATGCACCGTTGCGAAAGTTCTTCGTGCTGAGACACCACGTGATGATCCGGTGTGATAGGCTCTATGTTCAAATACCACGGGTGCAAAACAGTTGCACATGCAGAATACTCAGGTTAAACTTGATGAGCCTAGCATATAACAGATATGGCCTCGGAACACGGAGACCGAAAGGTCGAGCGTGAATCATATAGTAGATATGATCAACATAGTGATGTTCACCATTGAAACTACTCCATCTCACGTGATGATCGGACATGGTTTAGTTGATATGGATCACGTGATCACTTAGAAGATTAGAGGGATGTCTATCTAAGTGGGAGTTCTTAAGTAATATGATTAATTGAACTTTAATTTATCATGAACTTAGTCCTAGTAGTATTAGCATATCTATGTTGTAGATCAATAGCTCGCGTTTAGCTCCTTTGTTTTATTTTTGACATGTTCCTAGAGAAAACTAAGTTGAAAAATGTTAGTAGCAATGATGCGGATTGGATCCGTGATCTGAGGATTATCCTCATTGTTGCACAGAAGAATTATGTCCTTGATGCACCGCTAGGTGATGGACCTATTGCAGGAGCATATGCAGACGTTATGAATGTTTGGCAAAGCTCGGTATGATGACTACTTGATAGTTTAGTGCACCATGCTTAACGGCTTAGAATCGGGACTTCAAAGACGTTTTGAACGTCATGGACCATATGAGATGTTCCAGGAGTTGAAGTTAATATTTCAAGCAAATACCCGAGTTGAGAGATATGATGTCTCCAACAAGTTCTATAGCTAAGAGATGGAGGAGAATAGCTCAAGCAGTGAGCATGTGCTCAGATTATCTGGGTACTACAATCGCTTGAATCAAGTGGGAGTTAATCTTCCAGATAAAATAGTGATTGACAGAATTCTCTAGTCACCATCACCAAGTTAGTAG
Source organism: Triticum urartu (assembly GCF_003073215.2). NCBI lineage: Eukaryota > Viridiplantae > Streptophyta > Magnoliopsida > Poales > Poaceae > Triticum > Triticum urartu. The sequence continues at coordinate 454,816,089 of NC_053023.1, read as the reverse complement.
AACTTCGTGATAAACTATAATATGCAAGGGATGACGTAAAAAATTCCCAAGCTCTTCGCGATGCTAAATCGGCGAAGGTAGAAATCAAGAAAAACATCAAGTGTTGATGGTTGACAAGACCACTAGTTTCAAGAGAAACAACAAAGGGAAGAAGGGGAACTTCAAGAAGAACGGCAAGCAAGTTGCTGCTCAAGTGAAAAAAAACCAAGTCTGGACCTAAGCCTGAAACTGAGTGCTTCTACTACAAAGGAATTGGTCACTGGAAGCGGAACTACCCAAGTAATTGGCGAATAAGAAGGATGGCAAAGTGAACATAGGTATATTTGATATACATGTTATTGATGTGTACGTTACTAGTGTTTATAGCAACCCCTCAGTATTTGATACTAGTTCAGTTGCTAAGAGTAGTAACTCGAAACGGGAGTTGCAGAATGAATAGAGACTATTTAAGGGTGAAGTGATGATGTGTGTTGGAAGTGGTTCCAAGATTGATATGATCATCATCGCACACTCCCTATACTTTCGGGATCAGTGTTAAACCAAAATAAATGTTATTTGGTGTTTGCGTTGAGCACGAATATGATTTGATCATGTTTATTGCAAAACGGTTATTCATTTAAGTTAGAGAATAATTGTTGTTCTATTTACATGAATAAAACCTTCTATGGTCATACACCCGATGAAAATGGTTCAATGGATCTCGATCGTAGTGATACACATATTCATAATATTGAAGCCAAAAGATGCGAAGTTAATAATGATAGTGCAACTTATTTGTGGCACTGCTGTTTAGGTCATATTGGTGTAAAGCGCATGAGGAAACTCCATGCTGATGGGATTTTGGAATCACTTGATTATGAAACACTTGATGCTTGCGAACCATGCCTTATAGGCAAGATGACTAAAACTCAGTTCTCCGGAACAATGGAGCAAGCAACTGACTTTTTGGAAATAATACATACTGATGTATGCGATCCGATGAGTGTTGAGGCTCAAGGCAAGTATCATTATTTTTGACCTTCACAGATGATTTGAGCAGATATGGGTATATCTACTTGATGAAACATAAGTCTGAAACATTTGAAAAGTTCATATAATTTCAGAGTGAAGTGGAAAATCATCGTAACAAGAAAATAAAGTTTCTACGATCTGATCGCAGAGGCGAATATTCGAGTTACGAGTTTGGTCTTCATTTGAAACAATGCAGAATAGTTTCGCAACTCACGCCACCTGGAACACCACAACATAATGGTGTGTCCGAACATCGTAACCGTACTTTATTAGATATGGTGCAAACTATGATGTCTCTTACCGATTTACCACTATCGTTTTGGGGTTATGCATTAGAGACAGCTGCATTCACGTTAAATCGGGCACCATCTAAATCCGTTGAGACGACACCGTATGAACTATGGTTTGGCAAGAAACCAAAGTTGTCGTTTCTTAAAGTTTGGTGTTGCAATGCTTATGTGAAAAGGTTTAAACTGATAAGCTTGAACCCAAATCGGAGAAATGCGTCTTCATAGGATACCCAAAAGAAAATGTTGGGTACACCTTCTATCACAGATCCGAAGGCAAGATATTCATTGCTGAGAATGGATCCTTTCTAAAGAAGGAGTTTTTATCGAAAGAAGTGAGTGGGAGGAAAGTAGAACTTGATGAGGTAACTGTACCTGCTCCCTTATTGGAAAGTAGTTCATCATAGAAATCTGTTCCTGTGACTCACCAATTAGTGAGGAAGCTAATGATGATGATCATGTAACTTCAGATCAAGTTACTACCGAACCTCGTAGGTAAACTAGAGTGAGATCCGCACTAGAGTGTTACGGTAATCCTGTTCTGGAGGTCATGTTACTTGACCATGACGAACCTACGAACTATGAGGAAGCGATAATGAGCCCAGATTCCGCGAAATGGCTTAAGACCATGAAATCTGAGATGGGATCCATGTATGAGAACAAAGTGTGGACTTTGGTTGACTTGTCCGATGATCGGCAAGCCATAGAAAATAAATGGATCTTCAAGAGGAAGACGGACGCTGATAATAGTGTTACTATCTACAAAGCTAGACTTGTCGAAAAAGGTTTTGACAAAGTTCAAGGTCTTGACTACGATGAGATGTTCTCACTCGTAGCGATGTTTAAGTCTGTCCGAATCATATTGGCAAATTGCCATATTTTATGAAATCTGGCAAAAGGATGACAAAACTACATTCCTTAATGGATTTCTTAAAGAAGAGTTGTATATGATGCAACTAGAAGGTTTTGTCAGTCCCAAAGGTGCTAACAAAATGTGCAAGCTCCAGCGATCCATCTATGGACTGGTGCAAGCATCTCAGAGTTGGAATATACACTTTGATAAGTTGATCAAAGCATGTATAGTTTTATACAGACTTGCGGTGAAGCCTGTATTTACAAGAAAGTGAGTGGGAGCACTACAACATTTCTGATAATATATGTGAATGACATATTGTTGATCGGAAATAATGTAGAATTATTCTGCAAAGCATAAAAGAGTGTTTGAAAGGAGTTTTTCAAAGAAAGACCTCGGTGAAGCTGCTTACATATTGAGCATCAAGATCTATAGAGATAGATCAAGATGCTTGATAAGTTTTTTCAATGAGTACATACCTTGACAAGATTTTGAAGTAGTTCAAAATGGAACAGGAAAAGAAAGAGTTCTTGCCTGTGCTACAAGGTGTGAAATTGAGTAAAGACTCAAAGCCCGACCATGGCAGAAAATAGAAAGAGAATGAAAAGTCATTCCCTATGCCTCAGTCATAGGTTCTATAAAGAATGTTATGCTGTGTACCAGACCTATTGTATACTTCACCAAGAGTTTGTCAAGAGGGTACAATAGTGATCTAGGAGTAGATCACTGGACAGCGGTAAAAAATTATCCTTAGTGGAATAAGGAAATATTTCTCGGTTATGGAAGTGATAAAGAGTTTGTCGTAAAGAGTTACGTCAATGCAAGCTTTGACACCGATCTGGATGACTCTAAGTCTCGATCTAGATACATATTGAACGTGGGAGCTATTACCTAGAGTAGCTCCGTGCAGAGCATTGCAGACATAGAAATTTGCAAAATACTTACGGATCTGAATGTGACAGACCCGTTGACTAAAATTATCTCACAAGCAAGACATGATCACACCTTAGTACTCTTTGGGTGTTAATCACATAGTGATGTGAACTAGATTATTGACTCTAGTAAACCCTTTGGGTGTTGATCACATATCGATGTGAACTATGGGTGTTAACCACATAAAGATGTGAACTATTGATGTTAAATCACATGGCGATGCAAACTAGATTATTGACTCTAGTGCAAGTGGGGGACTGAAGGAAATATGCCCTAGAGGCAATAATAAAGTTATTATTTATTTCCTTATTTCATGATAAATGTTTATTATTCATGCTAGAATTGTATTAACCGGAAACATAATACATGTGTGAATACATAGACAAACAGAGTGTCACTAGTATGCCTCTACTTGACTAGCTCGTTGATCAAAGATGGTTATGTTTCCTGACCATAGGCAAAGAGTTGTCATTTGATTAACGAGGTCACATCATTAGGAGAATGATGTGATTGACTTGACCCATTTCGTTAGCTTAGCACTTGATCGTTTAGTTTGTTGCTATTGCTTTCTTCATGACTTATACATGTTCCTATGACTATGAGATTATGCAACTCCCGTTTACCAGAGGAACACTTTGTGTGCTACCAAACGTCACAACGTAACTGGGTGATTATAAAGGTGCTCTACAGGTGTCTCCGACGGTACTTGTTGGGTTGGCGTATTTCAAGATTAGGATTTGTCACTCCGATTGTCGGAGAGGTATCTCTTGGCCCACTCGGTAATGCACATCACTATAAGCCTTGCAAGAATTGCAACTAATAAGTTAGTTGCGGGATGATGTATTACGGAACGAGTAAAGAGACTTGCCAGTAATGAGATTGAACTAGGTATTGAGATACCGACGATCGGATCTCGGGTAAGTAACATATCGATGACAAAGTGAACAACGTATGTTGTTATGCGGTCTGACCGATAAAGATCTTCGTAGAATATGTAGGAGACAATATGGGCATCCATGTTGCGCTATTGGTTATTGACTAGAGAAGTGTCTCGGTCATGTCTACATAGTTCTCGAACCCGTAGGGTCCGCACGTTTAATGTTCATTGACGATATAGTATTTATGAGTTATGTATGTTGGTAACCGAATGTTGTTAGGAGTCCCGGATGAGATCACGGAGATGACAAGGAGCTTCGGAATGGTCCGGAGGTAAAGATTCATATATTGGATGATATGGTTAGGCCAAGGGGTCAGGCCCACGGGGCTATAAGTCAGTCCAAAAGGAGTTTTGCGGAGGCCAGGGGGCCAAACGCCGGAGGCCCTGGCGTCTGGCCCTGGGCCAGACGCTGAGGCCCATGGCGTCTGGGCCAGACGCCAAGGATTCTGGCATTTGGTCCTGGAGTCCGAGTGGGACTCTTGCCTTTCGGGCAAAACCGACTTTGAGGAGGCTTTTGATCCAAGTTTCGACCCCAGGGCTCAACATATAAATAGAGGGGCAGGGCTAGCACCAAAGAGACATCTAGAAACACCAAGCCGTGTGCCGGCAACCCCGTCCCCTCTAGTTTATCCTCCGTCATAGTTTTCGTAGTGCTTAGGCGAAGCCCTGCGGAGATTGTTCTTCACCAACACTGTCACCATGCCGTCGTGCTGCCGGAACTCATCTACTACTTCGCCCCTCTTGCTGGATCGAGAAGGCGAGGACGTCACCGAGCCGAACGTGTGCAGAACTTGGAGGTGCTGTGCTTTCGGTACTTGGATCGGTCGGATCGTGAAGACGTATGACTACATCAACCGCGTTGATATAACGCTTCCGTGAACGGTCTACGAGGGTACGTAGACATACTCTCCCCTCTCGTTGCTATGCATCACCATGATCCTGTGTGTGCGTAGGAAATTTTTGAAATTACTATGTTCCCCAATGCTACTGCTATACCTTCTCCTGGTATAACATGTCTAAGAAATTCAAGTTCCTTCAACCAAAAATCGCATTTGCTGAATTTGGCATATAGCTGATGTTCTCTGAGCTTCTCGAGAACTAATCGCAAATGTTCCTTGTGTTCCTCTTCATTCTTCGAGTACACCAATATACCATCAATGAACACCACAACAAACTTATCCAAGAACTCCATGAACACCTTATTCATCACACTCATAAAATAGGCAGGGGCATTAGTCAATCCAAATGACATGACCGTATACTCATATAGCCCATACCTTGTGGTAAAAGCTGTCTTGGGTATATCCTGTTCTCGGATCTTCAGCTGGTGGCATCCTGATCAAAGATCGATCTTGGAGAATACTATGGCTCCCTGTAGCTGGTCAAACAAATCGTTGATCATCGGTAGTGGGTACTTATTCTTGATCGTCACCTCATTCAGTGCACGATAATCAACAACCATTCTCAAAGATCCATCCTTCTTCTCAACTACGAGCACTGGGATCCCTAAGGTGATGAACTTGGTCGAATGTAACCTTTCTCCAATAACTCCTTAATCTGTTTCTTAATTTCCTCGAGATCATTTGCGGGCATCCGATACGGTCTCTTCGATATTGGTCCGGTGCATGGAAATAGCTCTATGAAAAATTCTGTATCTCGATCTAGTGGCATCCCTGGTAATTCCTCTAGAAAAACATCAGGGTAATCCTTCACGACTGGAACTTCTTCCGGAACAACTCCCAAGAGGGAGTTTACTTGAGTCTTCCTTGGTGCATGCCTAGATACATACTTGATCCTCTTTCCCTCAGAGGTGGTGAGTAGTATCGACTTAGTAGCACAGTCGATGTTTCCTCCATACTTCGATAACCAATCCATACCTAGTATTATATTCAATCCTTGTGACTCCAGAATTATTAGGTCCAAGGGAAAAACATGGCTACCAATGGTTAATGGTAACCGATCACACCATCAGCTGGCCATATACTCCGCTCCTGGCGAGCTTACTAACATGGGTGACCTAAGGGCTAAGGTTGGCAATTTAAACTTGTCCACAAATCCTCTTGATATGTATAAATGCGATGCACCGATGTAAAAAAGAACGAGAGTGGTAAATGACTTAATAAAAAACTTACCAATCACTGCGTCATGCTGCTCTTCAACTTCCTCCACGTTAATGTGGTTCACCTGTACTCTGGTGAAAGGGTTGGGATTCTTCCCAGAACTTCCATTTCCGTTACCATTCTTCAACTCAGAACAATCATTAGCGTAGTGTCCAGTATTCCCGCACTTGTAACAAGTGACATGACTTAGATCCTTCTTAGCGGGTGTTGCTGGGTTGGAACGGTTCTGGTTGTTGTTTCCTCCATTCCCATTTCCATTCTTAGGTCCACTGTGGTTATTTGAACTTCCTCCATTGTGAGTACAACCTCCATGGTTATAATGGGTATGACATCCCGAGTTTGGGGTAAAATGAGGCTTCTGCTGAGCTCCAGAGTTGTACTTCCCCTGTCCTTACTTCCTTTTGCAGCTCTCTATCTGCTGCTACTTGCCTTCAATCATAAGAGCCATGTCTACCAACTCCTGGTAGTTGGTGAATGTTGCCACCACCAACTGCATACTTAGCTCGTCATTCAGCCCTTCCATAAACTTCTCCTGCTTTGCGGCATATGTGGCCACATCATCTGGGGCGTAGCGAGCTAACTTGCTAAACTCATCCACGTACTGTGTTGTAGTATGATTTACCTAGCGTAAGTTGTGAAACTCATGCTTCTTCATACTCATAGCTCCAGCTGAGACATATGCAGTGCAGAAAGCTTGCTGAAACTGATCCCAAGTGACATTGGCCACATGGAAAGTGGCAGTGTAGTTCTCCCACCATGAGGCTGCGGGTCCATCCAGTTGATGTGCGGCAAAGCGCACCTTTTCATCATCTATGCAGCCTACGGTGGTCAGCTCCCTTCCAATCTTGCGGAGCCAGTCATCAGCAACAATCAACTCGGTGCTACTAGAGAACACCGGCGGATTCAACCTCAGAAAATGGGCTAAGTTGTCAATTGGAGGAGGTGGTGGTGGGTTGTTGTTGTTGGCTTGGTTCTGGACTAGCAACTGCATCAAGGCATTCTGTTGTTGGATCAACTAAGTGAGCTCCGGTGGAAAGACAAATCCGGGGTCATGTCTCGGAGGCATCTAATAGGTTATAGAGGGGTGAGAACAGAATAGAGTGAGGTCTAAAGAGAAATTCACTACCCATATGCACATGAGACAAACACATTCATTTCACACCACTCAATTCAAACAAGATCATACAATCAATCTAAACTATCGTTACAAAATGCTCGGACTATTACTATATACAAGGGGGAATACTACTGATAATATGGTGGTCGACTAGAAATTTTGATCGGTGGATGACTCCATGATATCTGCTCCAGCTTCATCTTCATAATCATCATCACTATCGGGGTCGGAGTCGGTGTCGTCGATTATGATGTAGTCTTACGGATGGTTGTCCTCCTTAGGTTCAGGATCTCCCATGAATATTCCTAGCTTCTTCTTCAGGTCTTCATTCTTCTCCAGTAGTAGGGAAATTTCTTCTTCATATCCATCACGTGTAGACTTGAGTTCCTCTTCTAGCTCCAGGTTCCTGGTCATCACCTTCTTCATGTCTATCATGGTGGCGCACATCTGGTTCTCCTGACGACGAATGTGCTGATTTAACTCCCAGATGTAGGCTGCAATGGATTTATCCCTCCTGGTGCAAATCATATCCCATTGCTCATCTCAGCGCCCACATATCTGGTAGATGGTGTCCTTAAGATCCTTGTTGTATACCTCACTGATGCGTCCCATGGCGATGTGGGCGGCCATGCTCTTTCCTAGGCTCCAGGTTGGTGCTTCAAAGGAAAACTCTATGGGCTCAGTAACTGGTGCGAACGTCCTTCCTGGAACATGTACTCGAATCGTCCAACGCTCTTATTCAGGTAGAGTGGCGGTGTAGGTTCCGGTGAAACTTGGTATGCCGATGCTCAGGTAGCTAGTGACTTCCTTCAAGTGTCGTCCGAAAGGGGTGTCGCAATCTGGTTGAGTGAACTTGTTCCTTGGGTCCGCCATCTATAGAGTGGAAAATGGAGAAGAGTCAGAAATGAGTAGAGAAGAGTATCCTATGGCTTATCCTAGTTGTCACGTCCTACAGTCAGCGTGTGCTCTGATACCATCTTGTAGCGACCCGACCTTAGACGGTCAAGCCTTTGTGCTTAAGTGTCATCCCTGGATCGGTATTGCTGACACACACAGTACTCGAGGATTTATAATAGAGTTCAATCACACACTTATTACATTGAATGTCTCAAAAGAGGACTTATTACAATAATATGGCTGAAGGCCAACTAAATAAGATAACTGCGGAAGCTTCGAAGGTAGAAGAGTCCATCCAACTCCACGGCAATACTGAGTGCACGACAACGACCTAGCGCACCTTACTCTTCGTCTGAAAACTCTGCAACATAAAACCTTGCAGCCTGTGTAGGTCAGCACATGGAATATACTCGCAAGATAACACTATAGAGAAATGAACAAATAACAACTATCACTACATGCATATATGGCTGGTGCAGGCTCTATGGTTATCATTTTGCATAAAGCTAATCTTTTTCCTACAACAAAGGAATATATTTTATTTAACTACAAAGTCTGTTGAAAACATTGAGAAGGTAACCCCAACTCAATCCCAAAATTAAAAGTTTAATAACCCGAAAAATTAATTAAGTAGAGTGATGAGATCAACATAATAATGCAAGCACCAGATACTCAAGATGTCCATAACCGGGGACACGACTAACCATGATTAGTTTGTACACTCTGCAAAGGTTTGCGCACTTTTCCCCACAAGACTTGATCTCCTCCATTGAATTTCTCGCACTACATGAGGTTTGAGAAATGGATGACAGAGACACAATCTTTCATAAGCATTAACTCTTTATGATGGGTAGACCGTACCACCTACATCCCCTACATCTGCTAGTCTACCACTGAAAGAGGTCACACAACATACTCAACTATGCCAGAGCCCATAATGGCTTGCGGTTGCACACGGAAGTTTCCAGAATGAATAACATTATGATCTCTTTGAGCCTGGGTGGCAAATCATAGGATGATCACACGGATACCCCGGGATCTCCTTTGGACAACATTGGATTCCCCAGGTGCCCACAAACAATCCACCCAAATGTGTATTAAAGTAGCCTCCTTAAGTTAAACCTTAGTTAACAATGATCTCTCACATCTTTCATTAATTCTCTCAAACCAAACCACGTCTACGAGCATAGCATAGCAATATAAGCATAACGTAGTAAATACCCATGGTTTGATATAAGACAATAGGTTCTACCTCATCAACTACTTCCCAATACCCACATGTTAACAAATCCTACTCATGCAATGTTTGAGGGTTGAAACTAATGCATAAAAACCAGGTAATAAAGGGATATGATCAAAGTGTTAATTGCCTTGCTGACGATCAAAAAACCCTAGTGATTCATAGTAGCAAGCCTCGCACTCCGGAAACTCTATCGTGAACAAACAATAGCATACATAAGCACTCAAGCATAAGATACAATGGTAAAACCAAGAGAAAATATCTTAATAGAAAGTTCAATTGAAGAGCTTCAATTTGCAAAAACAATCAATCGAATCAGAGCTACAAAACTCAAACTATGATCAAAAGAAGTTAGAAATCAAATCTGCTTGAAACCAAATTTTAAAATTTCAAAACAATGTTCTAGTTGATTATCTAGACAGAGGGGAACAAGAAGAAGATTTTGGCGCTGGTTTCACTGGATTTGGATATACGAGCAAAAGTAGCAAAGGTTTGAAGATCAGGGACTAATTTGTGATAAAAGTCACACATAGGTCCCTGGAGGAAAAATAAACAGAAAAAGAAAAATCTACGGAAAGAACGTTCGCTAACAGAGGCAAACGAACGAAAACTGTTCATTAAAACGATCTAACCAGAGAACGTTTACTAATTAGACTAACACAAAAATGAAAAACCAATCTAAAAACTAAGTCGACAAAACCGAAAAAATCGAAAGAACCGACCGGTTCTTACTGGTCAACGGCGTCGGCGGCGGGATCCGGCGGCTCCAGCGACGGGTATCGGCGGTGAGGCGACGGTGAGGCGGGTGGCGGTGCGGGGTGGCACTGCGGTGCGGCGGCAGTAGCGGCGGCGGCGAATGGCTGTGGCGGCGCAGCTCGGCTGCGGGGTGGCGGTGGTGCGGGCGATGAGGAGAAGAGCGCGGGGCGGCGCGACTTATAAGGAGGCCCCGAGGGGGTCCTCGGCTTGCGCGAGGGGGCGCGGGGAGGCCAACCCGGACTCCTCCTCGCCGCAGTCCGGCGTCCGCACGGGAGGAAGGCGGCGGCGGCTCGGTTGGGCCGGCTGGGCTTCGGACCAATTCAGTGTGGAGTTTTTTTAAAAAAATAATTTTGCCATAGAAGAAAACCCCAATAAATTAAAAAAATCGAAAAATTCCAGAAAAAAATTTCACCGTCCAAACCTAATATTTAGGACAAGATGAACATTTTTTCTGGACTAAAATGCAATTTTTTCAAAAATACAAGTTTTCTCTAATTCAAATGAAATAGCAAATAAAATACAAATAAAATAATAATTTGATTTTTTTTAAAAAAATTCTTCTCCAATACTTCTCTTCTGTTGAAGAAGTCATATTATCTTCTCTCATTATTTTTATTGCTGGAAATAATTGGAGAGAAACTACTAAAATCAAATTGATCCTCTTTTCAAATTTGAAATAAATTCAAATATGAAAATTTAGTGAAACCTCCAACTCTCTCCTTGGGTCCTTGAGTTTCTTAAGGTCTCTAGGATCAAATTGTCCAAATAAAATTCAATTAAAAATGCAAAGAGCATGGATGCATATGATGACCTAGTAATTAACATCCAAATTGAAAATTGGGATGTTACAATTAGTGGCGTGGAGCCTAATCCTTCCCAAGGGAAAATGGGTCGGGCACCCATGCCAAGGTTACCCCTCCTCCAACCTATGGTGGTCCGGTTCCCTCGCCTCACGTGTCGCATCATGGCCTTCGCTTGATTTGACTAACTACTCTAACTGGTTTTTTTCTAATTAAGTCTCATATCAACAGTTTCTGGACGCACTTTGGAGGATAATTGAAGAAGGTTATCATCATTATGATCCAAGAAATTTGTCACCAAAAGAAGAAGTGGACAAGCAACTCAATGCATCCTCTTTATTCATTCTCCAAGAGGCTTTGCCCCCCGAAGAGCTTCAATACATCTTTCCTTTCGTGCTTGCCAAAGATGCATGGGAGCATATCAACTCTTTCTACAAGGGAAGCTCGAGCATTCAATGGTCCAACTTCGATGTCATTCTTGATGAAGTTGAGGAGTTCGTCATGACAATTGGGTCAAGCGCAAGTTTCTTAAGGCGGTCATGCCTTACGACAAGAGCATGTCTTCCGTGATCCGCCAAAGACCAGACTCTCACTCTTTGTCCTCCAATGATGCATTGGATTAATTTTTTACTATCAACATCTTGAACGAGACTGCCGACAACGCTCTTGCTCGCATCCGTGGATTGAAGAAGCCCAACATTGCTTTGAAGGCCAAGGTTGCCCGAGAAGAGGAAGAATTACAGAAGAAGAGAAAGAGAGTTGCTCGAGGACACCAAATATGCTTATCACAGGCACATGGCTCTTGCGTCGAGGCAATTTTGGGGAAACAAGAGGAACTTCAATTCCAACAACTCAAGTGGCTTCAAGCCACAGAGTTAGCGAGTGAGAACTTGGCACAATTGTGGGAATGTGTCACTTAGCCGCCTTGTGTGTCCTTATGAGTAGAGGGAACACAATGGAGGCGAGCCTATTCGCAAGGATAAGACCAAGTCTTACCCAAGCAAGAACAAGAACTTCATGAATAAGAAGCCTTACAAGATATTGGTAGCACAAGAAGAGTACTTATTCAATGATGATGAAGAGACAAGTGGTGAAACGGCTGCAATAGCTTTCATGGCCATTGCCACTGGTTTTCTCCATCGGGGTTAGCATGCTATGACCGAAACAAGGTACTATGCATCGAGAGGCAACCGTTTACAGCCGCAACAGAGTCTTGTTCAGTGATAGGCAATGGCTTTGGAGTTGGGCTACCATGCAATGGCCACAACGGGGTCATATGCATCGCGACTTCACGAGCCAATTGGCAACAACCACAACGGGGTTCTATTCATCGAGCGCCAACTGGCTGGGGGGGGTATGTTGGGGAACATAGCAATAATTCAAAAAAATTCCTACGCGTCACCAAGATCAATCTCGGAGATGCTAGAAACGAAAGAGAGAGGGAGTTCATCTTCATACCCTGGAAGATCGCTAAGCGGAAGCGTTACAAGAACGTGGTTGATGGAGTCGTACTCACGGCGATTCAAATCACGGAAGATCCAATCAAGCGCCGAACGGATGGCGCCTCCATGTTCAACACACGTACAGCCCGGGGACGTCTCCTCCTTCTTGATCCAGCATGGGGATATGATAAGTTGAGGGAGAGCTCCGGCAGCACGACGGCGTGGTGGTGGAGCTTGGAGTTCTCCGGCAGGGCTTCACCAAGCACTACGGAGGAGGAGGAAGTGTTGGAGAGGGGGAGGGCTGCGCCAGGGAAGGGGTGCTGCTGCCCTCCCACCCCCTCTATTTATAGGGTGAAGGGGAGAGGGGTCCGGCCCCTTTAGATCCCATCTAGAGGGGGCGACGACCAAGGGGGGGACTTGCCCCCCAAGTTTGGTGGGAGGCGCCCCCACCCCCCAGGGTTTTAAACCCTAGGCGCCTTGAGCCCTTGGGGGAGGGGGGGGGGCACCAGCCCACCAGGGGCTGTTTCCCACCCTTGTTCAACCCACTTGGCCCACCGGGGCAGGTGGCCCCACCCGATGGACCCCCGGACACCTTTCAGTGGTCCTGATACAATACTGATAACCCCCAAAAATTTTCTGGCGACTGAAACTAGACTTCCCATATATAATTCTTCACCTCCAGACCATTCTGGAACTCCTCGTGACGTCCAGGATCTCATCCGGGACTCCGAACAACCTTCGGTAACCACATACTATTTCCCATAACAACTCTAGTGTCACCAAACCTTAAGTGTGTAGACCCTACGGGTTCGGAAACCATGTAGACATGACCAAGACATCTCTCCGGCAAATAACCAACAGCCAGATCTGGATACCCATGTTGGCTCCCACATGTTCCACGATGATCTCATCGGATGAACCACGATGCCGAGGATTCAATCAATCCCGTATACAATTCCCTTTGTCTATCGGTATGTTATTTGCCCGAGATTCGATCGTCGGTATCTCTATACCGTGTTCAATCTCGTTACACGCAAGTCTCTTTACTCGTTCCGTAACGCATGATCTCGTGACCAACTCCTTAGTCACATTGAGCTTGTTATGATGATGCATTACCGAGTGGGCCTAGAGATACCTCTCCGTCATATGGAGTGACAAATCCCAGTCCCGATTCATGCCAACCCAACAAAAACTTCCGGAGATACCCGTAGTGCACCTTTATATCCACCCAGTTACGTTGTGACGTTTGGTACACCCAATACATTCCTACGGTATCCGGGAGTTGCACAATCTCATGGCCTAAGGAAATGATACTTGACATTAGAAAAGCTTTTAGCAAACGAACTACACGATCTTGTGCTATTCTTAGGATTGGATCTTGTCCATCACATCATTCAACTAAGGATGTGATCCCGTTATCAACGACATCCAATGTCCATGGTCAGGAAACCATGACAATCTATTGATCAACGAGCTAGTCAACCAGAGGCTTACAAGGGACATATTACGATCTATGTATTCACACATGTATTATGGTTTCCGGTTAATACAACTATAGCATGAACAATAGGCAATTATCATGACCAAAGGAATATAATAATAACTACTTTATTAATGCCTCTAGGGCATATTTCCAATAGTCTCCCACTTGCACTAGAGTCAATAATTTCGGATTTCGGGTTCCGGCAAAACCCTTGAGGTTCGAACACTGGGGTGCTCACGAAGATCTCCCCCCTCTCTAGCTCGCACACTCAACGATCTCACGGCGTAGCTTGACGGACCCAAAGAACATGAGACACAAGATTTATACTGGTTCGGGCCACCGTTGTGGTGTAATACCCTACTCCAGTGTGGTGTGGTGGATTGCCACTTGGGCTGAGGATGAATAGTTATAGGGGAAGAACAACCTCCTGAGGAGAGGTGTTCTTGTGCTTGGTGAACTTGTGTGAGGCTATGGATGGAATGGCTCCGATCCCTGATCCCATCTCTTAGCTATGGTGGTGGCTAGTCCTATTTATAGAGGCCTTGGTCCTCTTCCCAAATATTTGAAGGGGGACAACTAGTACAAGCTATCCTGACAAAAGTAATCTTCGCCTGCCAAAGTCTCTGGTGGTGACACCGTCTTGGGCTCCACGGTGACCTCTATCCTGCCATCCTGCTGGTCTTGGTCTTGTTGCCCTGATATGGAAACCTTTGCCTGATGCCTTGGAACTCCTCGCCCGCGCTTGCCTCCTTAACACCAAAGAGGAGACGAGGACACTGTGCATGGTGGCGCCCTCTTGGTCTTGATCATCATGGCTTGCGTCATTTGAACCTCGCGAGGTTCGCCTTGCCTTGATCTCTCCACCCCTCGCGAGCCAGCCTGGTGAGGCCGCCCCTAAAGAGGTCTTGCATCACCCGCCTCACGAGGCTTGGCCCCTCGCGATGGTCTTGGTTGTTTGCTGGTGAAGATGGGCCGTACGAAGCCGCTGGGGGAGCCACGTTGCGGGCCGCAGGCAGGCAAGTCTGGGGACCCCCGTTCCCAGAACGCTGACAAATAATCTGTTGGGGAACGCAGTATTTCAAAAAAATTCTTACGATCGTGCAAGATCTATCTAGGAGATGTATAGCAATGAGAGGGGGAAAGTGTGTCTACGTACCCTCGTAGACCAAAAGCGGAAGCGTTTAGTAACGCGGTTGATGTAGTCGAACATCTTCGCGATCCAACCGATCCAAGTACCGAACGTACGACACCTTCGCGATCTGCACACGTTCAGCTCGGTGACATCCCTCGAACTCTTGATCCAGTTGAGGCCGAGGGAGAGTTTCGTCAGCATGACGGCGTGGTGACAGTGATGATGAAGTTTACTGGCACGGGGCTTCGCGTAAGCACTACGACGATATGACCGAGGTGTGTAACTATGAAGGGGGGCACCACACACGGCTAAGAGAAACTTTGGTGTGCCATTGGGGTGCCCCTGCCTCAATATATAAAGGAGGGAGAGGGGGAGGTAGCCGTCCCTAGGGGGGTGCGCCAAGGTGTGGAGTAGGAAAGGGGGAAAGGAGAAGGAAAGGGGGGGGCCTTCTCCTAGTCCTAATCGGCCTCCTGCCCAAGGGGGGGGGGGCGCACCAGCCCCTTGTGGGCAGGTGTGCTTCCCTCTTATGGCCCATAAGGCCCATAACTTCTCCCGGGGGGTTCCGGTAACCTCCCTGTACTCCGAAAAAATGCCCGAACCACTCGGAACCATTCCGATGTCCAAATGCAACCTTCCAATATATGAATCTTTAGCTCTCAATGATTACGAGACTCCTCGTCATGTCCGCGATCTCATCCGGGACTCCGAACAAACCTCGGTACATCAAATCACATAACTCAGAATACAAATCGTCATCGAACGTTAAGCATGCGGACTCTACGGGTTCGAGAACTATGTAGACATGACCGAGACACATCTCCGGTCAATAACCAATAGCGAAATCTGGATGCTCATATTGGTTCCTACATATTCTACGAAGATCTTTATCGGTCAAACCGCATAACAACATACGTTGTTCCCTTTGTCATCGGTATGTTACTTGCCCTAGATTCGATCGTCGGTATCATCATACCTAGTTCAATCTCATTACCAGCAAGTCTCTTTACTCGTTCCGTAATGCATCATCCCGTGACTAACTCATTAGTCACAATGCTTGCAAGGCTCATAGTGATGTGCTTTACCGAGAGGGCCCAGAGATACCTCTCCGATACATGGAGTGACAAATCCTAATCTCGATCTATGCCAACTCAACAAACACCATCAGAGACATCTGTAGAGCATCTTTATAATCATCCAGTTACATTGTGACGTTTGATAGCACACAAGGTGTTCCTCGGTATTCGGGAGTTGCATAATCTCATAGTCTGAGGAACATGTATAAGTCATGAAGAAAGCAATAGCAATAAACTAAACGATCATAGTGCTAAGCTAATAGATGGGTCTTGTCCATCACATCATTCTCTAATGATGTGATCCCGTTCATCAAATGACAACACATGTCTATGGCCAGGAAACTTAGCCATCTTTGATTAATGAGCTAGTCAAGTAGAGGCATACTAGGGACACTTTGTTTGTCTATGTATTCACACATGTACTAAGTTTCTGGTTAATACAATTCTAGCATGAATAATAAACATTTATCATGATATAAGGAAATATAAATAACAACATTATTATTGCCTCTAGGGCATATTTCCTTCAGTCTCCGACTTGCACTAGAGTCAATAATCTAGTTCACATCATCATGTGATTTCACACCAATAGTTCACATCTTTATGTGATTAGTTCACATCTTCATGTGACTAATACCCAAAGGGTTTACTAGAGTCAATAATCTTGTTCTAATCCCTATGTGATTAACACCCAAAGAGTGATCATGTTTTGCTTGTGAGAGAAGTTTAGCCTACGGTCTGCAACATTCAAATCCGTATGTGTTTTGCAAATTTCTATGTCTACAATACTCTGCATGGAGCTACTCTAGCTAATTGCTCCCACTTTCAATATGTATCTAGATCGGTGTCAAAAGCTTGCATCGACATAACTCTTTATGATGAACTCTTTTATCACCTCCATAACCGAGAAATATTTCCTTAATCCTCTAAGGATAATTTTGACGTTGTCCAGTGATCTACACTACAAAAAAAGACACATCCGTGACATTTTGGGCCGAACGCAATTTTTTTCTATCATACATATGACACTTCTATGACGATAACTATGACAAAACCCGGTATCATCATAGATGTGGTGGGCTCCTACTTCTATGACAAAAAATCATGACAGAAAGTGGGCTTTTCATCCTGGGCGGGCCGGAGACGCAGCTGCATGACATTCTTTGGGCCATCCATGACGGAAAAAACCATGGTAGAAGCGAGGGCGAGGAAAATTTCGGGGAGTTCCCGGTTACTGTGGGAGGTCGGGGGCCGAGCGATGCGCGTTTCTCTCGTACACGTACGCGCATGTGTGCGAGGTGTTGGCTCTAACTAAACCCGAGCGAGGCATTGGGCTCTAACTGAACCCGAGCGATTGCACTGCAGGCTGCGCGTTACTGAACCCGAGCGATCGATCGATGGCTATTAACTGAACCCGATCGAGCGATTCCTTCGCTACTGCTGCTAACTGAAGCCGATCGATGCTGCCTCTGGATGAACAGTGAGCGTTGCAGGGGGGGGGTCGATGAACAGTTCCCGGTGGGGGTGGATGAACAGGACCCCGTGGTGTTGCCTCTGGATGAATAGGACCCCGATCGATCGAGCCAGTTGGGGCTGGATGAACAGGACCCCGTGGAGGGCTGGATGAACAGGACCACCCCGTGGAGGGTAGGATGAACAGTAGACGGTGGAGGGCAGGATGAACAGTAGCCCGTGGAGGGGTGGTTGAACATGAGCCCGTGGAGAGGGCTGGTTGAACAGTAGCCGGTGGAGTGGCGCGCGGTGGAGGCTGGATGAACAGGAGCCCGTGGATGAACAGTCGCAGGTGGAGGCTGGAGGAGGTCGAGGTGGATGAACAGTAGCTCGTGGAGGCTGGAGGGGGTCGACGGTGGAGATGAACAGTATCCCGTGGAGTCCCGTTTTGTGGTACGCCACACCCCTCCCGATGAACACGACCCCCATTTCGACCGTAGCGCTCCAACACAAGTCCGTTTCGTTCGTTTTGCGGTACGCCACACCCCTCCCGATCAACAGGACCCCCGTTTCGACCGTAGGAGGTCCGTTTCCTCCGTTTTGCGGTACGCCAGACCCCTCCCAATGAACAGGATCCCGTTTCTAACATGGCCAGTCGAACACAAGGCCGTTTCCTCCGTTTTGCGGTACGCCAGGCCTCGTTTCCATCGCTTGTTCCGTCCAAGCCCTCCCGATGAACACCACCACGCATTCCGTTCCGACCCAGCCGGTTGGCTCCCACGCGTTCCGTTGCCTCCCCATGAACACTACGCATTCCGTTGCCTCCCCATGAACACGACGCATTTCGTTGCCTCCCCATGAACACGACGACGACGCTGTTTCTCCGTTCCGACCCAGCCATGTACACGAGCCCTGGCCGTACGTATGCGCGAGTAGGCATTTGAGACCCCTTCCGTATGTACACATACGTGGCCGTATTTTCTTTCTTGCACCCTGGCCATTGTACGTACGTGTACATGCTATGTGCATGCCTCTACTACGACACATGCGCGCCTCTACTACGACACGTGCACGCCTCTACATCGACCAGTATGTACGTACACGTTCGCGACCAGGATGACAACGCTACGTACGCTTCGACCAGGTGGGTCCCGACTGTCAAGCACTTCCTTGCCTGCGAAGATGTAGCTGGTGGGTCCTAGCAGTCAGGGGGCGAATCGTTTTTTTTCCCGGACGCACTTCCTTGCGTGCGAAGATGTAGCTGGTGGGTCCCAGCAGTCAGGGGGAAACGTTTTTTCGCGAAATACAGTGGCCCGTCCGGTGGGTCCCAGCTGTCAGGTGGAGGAATCATTATTTTTTGCGTAATAAGGAGGCACTTCCTTGCTGCGGCCATGGACCCAGCTTTCAGCCTCTCCACATATAGTCCACGTCCGATGGAAGCTGTTCCTTGACCACGTTGACCACGCCGCGCCGAGAGCATCAGGGCGGTGGACGATGGCGAGGCGTAGGAAGGGGACGACACGGATGCAGGGAAGACTCGGCAGTTGTTTCCCACGCGGAGGGGAGTACGACTGTACGAGGGTTTACTAGTTCGTCTGCCGTCGCCGGAGAATAACAATAGGTCTGGGTGAGTAGAGGGATGGCTAGGCCAGCGATGGGAGTACGATCGGGCGGTGAGGCTTGCGCAGCAGCACAGCCGGCCGCGAGGAGGAGGGAGCAGGCAGTCCCGCCGGCGCTTGTTTGAGCGGCTGGAGCAGGAAGAGCAGAGATTGAAGAAGCACGACGACCGTTGGATGGACATCCAATAGTCAGTGCTTGTGCATCAACCTTTTTTTAGGAAAGCCTCAAATCTATGGAAAACAGCATACAACCCATCTTCCATTATTTCTAATAATTTACAGCCCATTTGCTAATTCTTAAGGTTTTTTTGGAGCCCATATTCTTTTTGTTAGCATTACAGCCCATATTGTGGCAACGGTTAAAAAATTATACAAAATTTTGCATATTTCTGTGCGGTCCGAACTGTTTTTAATCCCGAAATTTCGACTCACACTCAAACTGATTTTAAAAATAAATGTATATCAATATAGAATCCAACAAATTCTCCATGCATAAAAATTAATGTAATTTAAAATCTTGAAATGAAAAAAAGATATTTGAAACTAATTGCCATTTTGATGTGTTTTAAAAATGTACAACCCATTTCTCATTACTGATGGGCCATTTTCTCGGCCAGCCGAATGAAAGCTCTCCTCGTCTTGAAAGATTTGCAGCCCAACAGGCCTTACAAAGTGACTTACTTGGCAAATCACAAAAAAAACTGGGATGTGGCCGTGGACCCAGCTGTCAGCCTCTCCACGTACAGTACTCTTCCGATGGAAGTCATTCCTTGACCACGTTGACCACGCCGCGCGGAGAGCACCACGGCGGTGGACGACGGCGAGGCCTAGGAAGGGGACAACGCGGCAGTGGAAGCCCGCGCGGAGAGGACCACGAGGGTTCACTGCTTCGGCTGCGGTGTGAGGCTGCCGTCGCCGCAAGGCCTGGCTAGCGGTGGGAATAGTAGGGGGCGGTGAGGCCTCTGCGGTAGCACAGCCGGCCATGGGAGGCAGGAGCATGCGGCACGACCGGCGCTGCTTTGGGCGGCTGGAGCAAGAAGACCAGAGGTTGAAGAACCACTATGGCTGTTGGATGGACATCGTACGGTCACTGGAGCTACAATCGTTCATATTGACTAAGTTGACAAAGCCCTTCGTCCCCGTCAACTTAGTAGGCCCATAAGTCAGCCTCCCAGCAAGGTGGGTCCTAGCTAGCCGAGGGAGTATTCATTTATTTGTGCGTAATAAGGAGGCACTTCCGATGGGTCCGAGCTGACGGCGGGAGGAGCGTTTTTTTCGTGAAATACGGCGGCCCATCCGATGGGTCTCAGCAGTCAGGGGGAAACTATTTTTTCGCAAAATACTGGTGGCCCGTCCGGTGGGTCCCTGCTGTCAGGTGGAGGAATCATTATTTTCCACGTAATAAGGAGGCACTTCCTCTCCACGTACAGTCCACGTCCGATGGAGGTCGTTCCTTGACCACGTTGACCACGCCGCGCTGAGAGCCCCAGGGCGGTGGACAACGGCGAAGCCTAGGAAGGGGACGACGCGGAGCCGGTGAAGATGCGGTAGTGGATGCCCACGCGGAGAGGAGTATGAGGGTTCACTCGTTCGGCTGCGGTGTGAGGCTGCCGTCGCCGCAGGGCCTAGCCAGCGGTGGTAATAGTAGGGGGCGGTGAGGCCTCCGCGGCAGCACAGCCGGCCACGGAAGGCAGGAGCAGGCGGCACGACCGGTGCTGCTTTGGGTGGATGGAGCAAGAAGACCAGAGGTTGAAGAAGCACTACGGCCGTTGGATGGACATCGTACGGTCACTACAGCTAGAATCGTTTATATTGACTAAGTTGACAAAGCCCTTGGTACGTCAACTTAGTAGGGCCACAGGTCAGCTTCCGAAACGGTGCGCCCCAGATGTCAGGGGGAGGAATCATTTTTTGGGCGGGTGAAGCTAGAATATCCGAGATTGAAGAAAAAGCACAGCATCCATTGGATGGACATCCAACGGCCACTGCTGCTAGAACCGTGTGTTGACTATAAGTTGACAAAGCCTTGCATACGCGTCAACTCTCTTTTTAGGGGACACGTCAACTTAGTAAGGCCAGAAGTGTGTGGCAGAGAACTTATAGCCCGTTTGAGATTTGTATGAATGTGTAGCCCATTTTTGAATTCTAATGGAATTTACTACAGCCCATTACAGTTTGTTAAAAGTACAGCCCATTTCAACCAACCGTTCAAAACAGAATTCAATAAAATTTCCCACATTTGATGGGATCTGAAATATTTTTATCCTGAAATTTCTAGTCAGATTAAATACAATTTCAATATAAATTTATATTACGTAAAAATCCAACGAAACATTGCGCTCACAACAATTAATGAAATTAAAATTTTCAATATCCAAAAATAATATTTTATAAAGTAATCACGTGTTTGGTGCATTTTTTTATAGTTACTGCCCTGTTTTTATAATTACATCCCATTTATTATTTCTTAAAGCCCATTTTCTTATTAATCCTAATGCATCCCTCCTAGGAAAGATTTGCAGCCCAGCGGGGCGGAGAATAACAACTTGACCTTGCCTGGGTATTCCTAAAAAAAGTATAGCTGGGCTAGCCATTTTCAGCTTGAAAAAAAATTAATATCTGGGCTGGATATCTGGCCTGGGATAGACGGGCCACAGCCCGCCCAGTTAATACCTGCAACGATGTTTTCATTGTTGTTCAGAGGAGAAAAATTAATATCTGGGCTAAACATCGAAAAACTCTGCAGTGCTCACACCTCAAAAACACAAATACTGCTCGAGCTGCTTGGTCCCAGCTGTCGGCCGCTTCTTGTGCAATTCTCTCGTTTATTGACTACTACATAAGTTGACAATGGTGTGGGACCGTGATGTCAGGAAACCAGGGGGAAGCAAAATAAATTACTCCAGCGAGCGCTTCCACCTCTGCCTCGTTGTCTCCCGTGGAAACCCCTTTCCTCCCTTTTTTTGCTCCGGCAAGGACCAATGCATGCAGCACATCCATGCGGTTATTAGGCAAGAAATAAAAGTGCTTTGCATACTATGAATTACGATGGCCTGCATGGGTAGCTAATAAGGCATCCTCTTAACTGGTGTGATTAAATGTTGTGATTAGAAGAGATAAATATTCTTCTTTTCCACCAATCTGCTTGCACCTAAGTCGTGATGCACCTTCTAATACGACTTATTCACCTAGACGGAGGGAGTATAGTTTTATACATATATATATAATAAGGAGGCACTTGCGTACGTGAGGCTATGGACCTGGTGGGTCCCCATTGTCATCCTCTCCAAGTAAAGTCATCTCCTCGCCCGCGCGCGCTTTCCGCCCGAAATAGTCAGCGCTACCCCTCCCGCTTCCCGGTGCAGGCAATTGCTCCGCCTTCAAACGACACAAGTGTCGTCCGTCCGTCCATCTGCCACCCACATTAATGATACGCAGTTGCCGAGGCGGCTACTCCGGCGCCACATGTCCGTCCCTCCGCCCGCCCACCATTGCTATATAAACTGCTGCGCCGGCCATAGCCGCAGTCATCCGCATCCGTTCCCTTTCTCGTGTCCACACCACTACTGCCGACCATGGCTTCCTCACGCTCCAGCGCTCCTCGGGACGGGCGGACGACGGACCACAAGGAGATGGCAGCCATTGCTGCCGACCGGCTGGCCGGCAGGCAGCCGGAGGACGACGATGTCCCAATGGAGAACATGGTAGTCGACGATCCGGCGCCAACCCCCTCCTCCGCGCCATCATCGCCGGTGCATTGCACCATGACCATCGGCGAGGCCTGTGCCCAATATATGGACAGTGTGAGGCAGATGCGTCAGGAGCAGTTCCGGGAGGCGCAGGCCAACGCCGCCTACAACCACCATCTCCTCCAGGAGCACCTACAGGCGGAGGAGCAGATCGCCGCGGAGCGGGCGGAGCAGGAGGCGCTGCTCGACTCGTACTGCTCCGCCCGCAAGGGTCGCCTCGAGCGCTGGCGGTACCGCATGCAAGTGGCGGAGCCTGCGGCCGCCTACAAAGAGGCTGGCAAAGAGGGCGATGAAGCGGGCGAGGCGCTGTTTGGCGAGACCGAGGACGAGGCAGAGGACAATGCCGGCTTCGACGAGTCCCCGCTCCACTGGCGTCGACGAGGCCCTGCTCTGTCGAGGCCCCGCGGCGCCAACAACGAGGCAGAGGACACCGCCGGCTCCGCCGAGGCCCTGCCCCGCCAATAACGAGGCAGAGGACATCACCGGCTTAGCCGAGGCCCCACCCTGCCGGCAACGCGGGGGAGGATTTCCACCGCTCCGCTGAGGCGCCGCCCGCCGGCAACGAGATAGAGGACATCGCCGGCTCCGCCGAGGCCCCGCCCCGCCGCCAACGAGGTCGCGCCACACAGAAAACGAGAAAGAGTAGAACACGGTAGGTCACCACCGCTCGGGTCCAAGTAAGGCCACCGCTGCTACCCTCCTATTGAAGCCAAGCTAGGCGGGTTGACCATTGACGGCCGGTTAGCTTCTTGGCGGCAACGTGGAGTCGGGGAGTTCTGCTAGAGAATAACGCTGCTTCTACTTAACTGCTGGTGCAGTTGGCTGACTGACACGTGGGCCCAACATGCCACATGTCAGTTACGCAACTGCACCTACAGTTAAGTCACTGAAGCTTCTGTTCGGCTCAGCGGGACACAGGTGGGTAGCTTCGGTTAATTAATTATACCTCCAATGCACCCCTTTTTAGTTGAAGAATGTATGAAATGTAATGAAATCTGGCATGTTTATATGAAATCCGACCGTGTATGAATGAATTTATTTTGATTAGTTCGAATTCCTGTATCACTGGCATTGGATGAACATGCAAAACAATACGTACTAGCATTATTCCCAGGGTGATCACCTCGTTTGCAGCAGTTTCACATGTACTCCCTCCGGTCCTTTCTAGTCTGCATACAAATTTTGTCTGCAGTCAAAGTATCTCTACAAAAAAGTATGCACTTTCACAACGTGCGAAGTAAAAAAGGAACAAAAGGATTACAAAGAGTTTGAGCAGCTTTTTAGCATTTCTGTACATTGGAATCAAACACACAGGCCTGGCAATTCATAGAGAACATTCAAAACAATCGATGATTATGCATCTCAGCGACTCACATGTTAGAGGCAATATTTACTTCACAACTAAAGAACAAAGAAAAAATTAATTGACGCTGCTGACAGCAAAGGGCGTCCCATTCAAAAATATCAAACGCATGTCTTGCTAAAATCAATGAGCAAAATTTGACAAGGTTGTCCCATTCCAAAATATCAAATGCCTACGATTGTGGAATGGGCAGGGTTTGCCATCAGTTCGGACATTGACATGGCACCTCGTGATAAATAAACCAGCCGTTCTTTTTGTGCAGTTCCACCAAAATCAACCAAATTCGCACGTAGCTTGCATGATTTCGCCCTTATATGTTGCAACGCCTTGAACTTATTGGCACCTCCTTTCTTGTGGTGGAAATGAATGATTCGATGTATTCATGAACATTTTGTGTAGTTCCCATTGAAATCAAGCTGAGCACCCCTGTTTGCAAAAATAGAATAAAGTGATTAGTATAGAGCAAATTGTACTATGAATTGACAGTTTCAACAGGCACATACATGGTCCATGTAGAGCACACTTTTAGAAAAATGGAACTCACCAGAAAGAATCCTAGAACAACATTGTACTCGCGCATCACAACAAAAAAATGGAGATTTTGTCGGTCCTTCTGAGTTGAAGTTAGTTTGGTCTTGTGGGGAGTAATCTAACCATCCTTCAACTGCTCCTTTTGATGATAAGATAGACAGGGCTTCTTCATCCTGGCATAATCGGAACTAGTCACTTCACATACTCCATATTCTTCTTCAGAGGAAGATGATCCTGTTGTGCAAAGACAAGAGGACTACTAAATGCTAGCATCACTGTTTTCTCGAAAAAAAGGAAAGGAAATATTTAAAATAGCACAGATGAAGCACTTCTCAAGGACAATACCACTTTTTCATGACAGTATCTAAACAGTAGCACAACACCAATAGAGATGACAAAGCTCAATCATATGGATGAAATCAGTGGGCGAGTACCAACCTTTGTTAGGAGGCTTATTGTGTAGAGCATACAGATGAAGCAATTCTCCAGAACCATCTGTTGCTGTCTACGGTAGTGGCCGTGCTTACTATATACACCTCGATTAGTTTAATGGTTCCAACATCTTCTTGTGCAGTTCCACTAAAATATATGGTATCTTCAAAGAAGATCCCTGTTTGCACAAGTAGAGATAATTACATATTACATTAAGAGTGGCATCAAATCAGTGGCAAAACAATTGCTCATTCCAGCCATAGCAATAAATTAAGATGCAAAACTATATCATTACTTGTGTCATCACAGTTCCAGTGCTTCATTACAACACCAGGAGTTGATTTTTGTTTTTCTTCCCCTTGTTCTTCCCCTTCATCACTTGGTTCAATAACAAACAAGCTTCACCTTCAATATAAGATTTGGCATGTCAATTAGGGAGCACAAGTATAGTACTAAACTTAATTTTCTGATGAAAGTGGCAAAATACAGGCCAGCAGTTGTGAAATATCCTTATCTTACCTCAATGGGATATTATGGTGCACATACAAATTGGAAGTCTTGTCTCCATTTGTGCAG
Organism: Triticum urartu; assembly: GCF_003073215.2. Lineage (NCBI taxonomy): Eukaryota > Viridiplantae > Streptophyta > Magnoliopsida > Poales > Poaceae > Triticum > Triticum urartu. The sequence continues at coordinate 454,790,286 of NC_053023.1, read as the reverse complement.
TTCACTAAAATCAAGCAACATTATCATACAAGTAGCACAACATATGAATGCACACTGCAGAATCATGTGAACGAAGGCTAGTACTGACCTCTCATGATGCGGAATTCAAATAACTCACAAGAAGAAGATCTGAACCAAATTCACCTTAACGGATAGGAAGTAATATCTCCTCTTGTGCAGTTCCACTAAGATCAAGCAATTAGGCAACGTTGTCGGTGTGACATTTTGGTTGAACTGCACAAAACACTCTTAAAACAAAAGTGTTTTGTGTAGTGCAACAAAAGGTCACAATGGCAACAAGGTGAAACAGATAACCCTGTTTACACAGAGGTGCAAAGGAAACAATTAGTGGTCAATAACGGTGGATGACACAGAAGCCAACAAAAAGAAGAATCTAGCTTATCTAAATGGGAAAGAAAGCAAGACAGTAGCATTTCTCAAACGGTGGCATTGATTAATATTAACATAGAGATTACATTAACGATAAAATTCTTTAAACATGTAATTTGCTTTTAACTATGGCATTGCATCAATTTTCTAGCGGCATTATTAGAGGGTGTTTGTTTACAAGGACATTTTGGTGTAGGGACTAAAAAACTCCGTGTCAATCCCATCTAAACCAAAGAGGAGGGACTTTTAGGGACTAAAAGTGGGCATTTGGGACAAAGAAAGAAGACCCCGAGGGAGTCTTTTTGGGACTTTTTCCAACAGTTGCCCCTGCCACGCATCGCACCTTGTCTCTATTAGTTCATTACTAGGGGTAACATGGTCTTTTAGTATGTCATTTAATAACGTCTAGTCCATGTTTAGTCCCTGGAACCCAGCAGGTAGGGACTAGGGAGTTTTTAACCAAATAGGGCCTTATATTAACAACAGCTAATGAGTTGCACGGGATAGTGGACGCACCAGCACCATGTGCATCTACCGATTACTGTGGTCATGCACAGTCTGTTGCAACAAAGAACAAACAACCAAGGAGCATATTTGTGTTGGTCCCAGTTTTGTTATCTTTAGACGCCTTTCCCTATGTGAGCGCAGCAAATCTAGTCCTGCTCAAACTCTACAGCCTTGTCCCTTCCTTTCCTTTTTGAACTAGTACTTTCGCCCCTTCCTTTCCTCTTTGAACCACGTCCTAGATTTATGCGATACAACTTTCCCCACTACTTTCCCCCATTCCTTTCCTCTTTGAACCACGTCCTAGATTAATGCTATACAACTTTCCCCCTTCATTTCCTCTTTGAACCACGTCCTATATTCATGTTATATACAACTTTTCCCACTACTTTCCCCCACTCCTTTCCCCTTTGAACCACGTCCTAGATTCATGGTATACATGCAGCTAGAGCAATGAATGTGGAGTAAGTAAATTATACCTTAAGGTTCTTGGGGCGTGGTTTGGTGGGCGATGGGACGGCGACAAAGAAGAAGGGGTCGGAGGCCCTCCCGCGCTGCCGCTGGGTGGAAAGTGAACAGCTGCGCGGGTAGTCCCTTGCCGACGGCGACAGCGTTAAGCCTCCTTCCCTTCCCGGCGGACGGATCCTGCCGGCTCTTTGAGCAGCAGTGAGGGGAGAGAGAGAGGCCAACGAAGTCTTGTTTAGATCTGGAGAGGGCGAGAGAGTGTGAAGAGAGCAACTACAAGCACTGAGGCTCCAGTGGGAGAGGGCGAGAGTGTGTGAAGAGAGCAACTACAAGCGCCGAGGCTCCAGCGTGTATATATACTGGAGAGAGAGTGTGAAGCGTGCAAACCCTAGAAAACATTTTGAACAGTCAAAGAATCCTCCTGGCACAAATTATGCTCAAGTGTAGTTATCGAACCCGAGACCTCAAGTTTGATGAGCGAACAAGCTAACCAGCTACACAATCCTCCCGTTATGTTCAACGAGAGGGAAATAACCTTTTATACATTCCTGCATTCCTGTGACAAGCATGCCGTGTTTTTTTGTGTGTGTGGGAGTCATTGGGATTTCAATCATAATCGTGTCATGTGGCTTTGGTAGTAAGACTATCCACAGTGGTGCAGAAATAATGCAGCCTTAGTCACCTTACCTCTCTCCACGTAGTACGTTGGGTCCCACCAGTCAGAGGGTGAAACAAACAAATTAATAAGAAAAATTAAAAGCGCCAGCGGTGTATCTTACCTCACACATCTCGCTACTGCTCGGGAACACTGTCCAATTGATCCCTCTGTTCGCTCACGTACTATTTTAAGTGAATCCTTATTATAACATGCACACAAATTTTGGGCACTTGTATTCGACTTAAGTCAGTGTGGCACCGTATCTCGTATACTGACCACTCCCTCCGTCTAGGTGTAATAAGTCACGTTAGAAGGTGCAACGGGACCAAGGTGCGTGTGTGTGTGTGTGTGTTTAACACCATGTGTGTGTTAGAGAGAGCGACAGATCGACCTACTCCTACAGAGAGATGTTGTGTAGTGTACGATTTTAGCCGCGAGAGTCGGTGCATCCTCTCGTATCCGGCCGTGTCCGGTAGGGACATGCGGACAGCTGCCACGCCCGCTCCTGACCAGCCTGGCCCACCCAAAGCCCCTCCATCGCCCGCATGCGCTTCCCGCCCGAAACGGTCAGCGCCGCTCCAAAGAATCGGTGTCGCATTCATGCCCGGGCAGAGCAGACGCGACCTCTCACTGGCGCAAGAGTGATGGTTGCTTCGTCCGTCCAACTTACTGCTGGGTCTATGTGATTTGTCGGCTCATTGGTCTATGCAAAGAAGTAGAGAAATATCCACAGGGAGTGATGTGGGCAGCTGGAGCAGTGGTGTAAGCCGGCTGTAAAGGGAGTTGTACCTGAGGGACGTAGCTCAACCTTGAGGAGGGCGGCGGGAGGCGGCAACTGCCCACGTCGCGGCAGTGAGCAAGGGACGAAGGCAACCTCACTGTCTTTGTGAGAGAGAACGGCGGGGACCCTTGATCGGGACGTGCCGATAGTGGGTTTTCGCCGTCGGCGACGGCCACCGCATCTACACTAAGCATCCACCCCTTCCCCAAGAGGACGTGATCTGCCAGGATGTTAGAGATGTGGCCACAGTCGTTTTGTGCGAGAGAGAGCATGAAGAGAGCAATCCCAGCAAGCAACCGTGTAGGCTAGCTCGTCCTGACTATGTATAGTGGAGCGGTTTCCTTTTCTCTCCATATGAACCTATCATATTATGTACGTGCCACTGAAGAAAAAAACTTTATTTATAAATGACGCGGCATCTACTACTCGTTCTCCTATAACCTTGCGCTTGGCATCTCCAAAATATTAACCTTGCGATTGGCTCTTCGCCTCTTCGGGAAGTCGAGCCATAATGATAGTGCAGTATATATCGTTCTGGCTATATGAGACCGAATGAATTGCTGCACGTCCACCACGTGGGCGAGGGTCGAGGGGCGAGGGAGAGTGCTACATACGGAGCAAAATGAGTGAATCTACACTCTAAAATACGTCAATATACATCAGTGTTTGGAGTATGTACTAGCAGTTCATAGTGAAATCTACTAAAGGACATATATATTCCAAACAATAAGATATAATCTCTATAACCAAGGTAGTAGGGACGAGGAGTAAACGGAGGGAGTAGTAAATTTTTCTCCTCGTCCTGCGAGCCACCGTGCGCATGGGCGAGGGAGCGGGCGTAAGGCATAGTAAGCAAGCTTCACCTCATCCTGCGAGCCACCGCGCCCGTGGGCGGGGGAGATGGCGTACTAAGCAAGCTTCTCCTCATTCTGCGAGTTGACGGGACACATCAAAGTACTCCAATGTATAGAGCCTTGCCTCTAAGGTAGGCCCCACATGGTTTGCCTCTTTTTTTAACATAACACGTCAAGTCGCAATTTGTTTGTTCACCCATGGTAGACGATCCTCCCTCCACCAAGTGGACAACGAGTACACGTGCCAAATTACCACATGGGCTGCCTTTTTCGTACAGAAATGAGCTCCACCGTGTACCCGTGCGGGTGTGGTTGGGAAAGAGACGGGAGTACGTGCGTCGTGCATGCACCTCTTCTCTTCATGCATGTCCCCCACCTACGTGGGTGTGTGTGAGAGATACAAACCTCGTTCGTGAGTGTTTTTTGTTTTGGGGTGGGGGTGGGGTGGGGGTTGATTTCGTGAATTATTTGTGGGAATATGTGTCGATGACATCTCAAACAAAATTTTGCATGCAATGTGTGTGAAATGGAGGCCTATCCATATCATACATAGAGGGTCGGGCAATCCACAAGAAGAGAGGGAGGGGTCATAGCTATTGATAGAGTCGAAGAGAGGATCAAGTGGGTGGGTGCGAGATCGATGAAGAGAGCCATCGAAATTGTGTGTGTGTACAAGTCAAAGATATAGGGCGACTGGCCTACCGGAACATTAGAGGGCACACGTCAAGTTTGTTTGTGGCAGGGAGACATGACTAGAGCGCTCGATGTATCGGTGTGTGTGGGGGGAGGGGGTAGTGGGAGGGGTAGGCAGAGGCCTAACTATAGAGGTAGAACCACTCGTATATGTGTTGAGAAGGAGAGACCCAGCTATGTCTTGAGGGAGATCGGTCGACATCCATACATAACTGAAGGACGGGAAATATGATGGGAGAGAGAGAGGAGAGAGAGAGGGAGGGAGAGGGAGGGAGAGGGGTAGAGTGCTGGATGGGTGATGGAGTTGCTTCTCGAAGATGGTGGGAGAGGCCTACTAGACAAACTGAGGGTGGAACTGCAATGTTATCAATAAGAGTGGGGATGTGTTTCTGTGTGTGCCTGTGCGTGATAGATCTGTCAGGACGCATCCATGGATGATGAAGGGGAACCATGTGTTTGGTAAGCAAACCTAACAAGATCGGTAGATCAATTGTTGTTTGTCGGAGGAAGGGAGAGACACAACTAATGAGGTAGATCGATTGACGTGTGGGTAAAAACGAGTTATAAGGACCTAGCTAGCTATATGTATAGCGAGAGATCGGTCGGTGTAAATCCATTTGTTAGAGGCAAATAAGGCCCAGCGAGACAGATAGACAGAGAGAATGGAGCTAGGAGGTGGTGCAAGAGGCCCAACTACTAGCTAGATAGGGGGAGGAGTGTGCGGTTGTGAGAGCGATGAAAAGAGGGGCGAGAGTTTACACGTGTGTCTGACCCTATGAGAGACACGAGGCAAGGACACATAAAGGAGGAGATTGAAGGTGTGTTTGTATGTTGTAGGCAGGCATCACTGGAGAGGTTTATCGATCGATGTGTTTCAGAAAGGAGTTGTGGAGACTCTGGGAGAACGACCTAAAGAAAAAAATGAATGTGCCTGGTGGATAGAATGCCGAGGGAGGGGGAGGGCGAGGAGGGCGTGTGCATGCACGAGAGAAAGTTAGTGGTAGCTACAAAGGTTAGAGGATTGTGTGGGTGTAAGAGACTAACAAAGATCATAATTTGATATGAAAGCGGATTCATATATTTGAATATGAGATCATAGTGTTTTAAACATTGCATGCATGAATATAGCGGTGATACACGTGATGTGCACATGTTATACCATAATGTGATAATACATGGCGTTTGCAACTCACAGCTAAATGCCGAACAATCTAAACCATACTATACATCAAACAATCTCACATTTTATTTGAAGTTGTGATAATGTGTGGCGTTTGCAACTTACAACTAAATATTGAACAATCTAAACAATGTTATATATCGAACATTCTCACATTTTATTTGAATTTTGTGGTAATGTGTGGTGTTTGCAACTCACATGTAAATACTTGTAGGCGTAGGGAGCGGGGCACCATACATAATGTGATAAACACATTATACATATGAGACATGGTTTAGATTATGAAGATCTAGCTAGAGCTAGAAATGTAATGTGATTTGAAATCAAAATAAAGTGGATTCAAAAAATCTAGTTCGATTTCATATAGTACACATAGTTCATATGTAACTCGAGACTAATCATGTGGTGTGCTGTGAAGATAATACACAAACGATGGTTTAACTTGACAATAATGATGATTGTAGATCTTATTAAAACAGAGAAACGAATTCAAATGCTTTGACTTCACAACAATCATTATTGTAGATCTTATTCAAATAGAGAAACGAATTCAAATTTAGTTCATATTGAAGCGGTGGTATATACGTTTGGAATGCACTAAACGTTCATTTGAGTAGTAGGTTGCATGCATTATACACGTAGCGAAATATTTTAATTGAACATAACATGAATTCAAAGTTTTAATGACATTTGTAGGGCGCATTGATTTGGTACAGTACACGTTAGGCTAGTCCGAAAATTTCAACCCGCGCCTTGTTAGCCCGAAATATTTAAGATATATCTTTGTCTTGTTGTGCTCCGACAACTCCCTCCATCTCAACCCGCGCCTTGCTATTCCGAAATTACAACGCGCGCGAAAACTCCCACCTCCTGTGAAATCCCGACACACGAAATGTCCGTGGTACCCCTGAACCGAAAGAACCGCCTCAAATCGGTGGGGGTACTTTCATAACTTACCCCACATTTCAGACAAGCGCGTCTCTAAGCCATGGTTCCCCACTGCCATCCCATCCGCCCACCCATTCGTACACTGAGGCCGCGAAAACCCGCGACGAAACCCCACACCCTGCTCCGTCCGCCACCCAGCCGGAGCTTCTTCCCCGACGATGTCGTCCACAGCAACACCTCGACGTCCCTCATCCACCGTACCGGATGAGGATCCGTCGTCGATCTCATCGTCCCGCCGGTTCAGCCACCCCATCCTCCACCTCCAAGGAGCTGCCCCAATGTTCCCCTCGTCTTTCGCGCCACCTCCATTCCCACACCGCCGTCTTCACCTGCACCACCGGAAGGGCATCATCATCACCGTTTCCTCGGATGAAGCTGCGGCCTAATCGGCGCCAACAAAGAGGTTGTACACTAATCACCGCATTTTCTTCTTGATTCGATCTCACGGTGCTGCCGGCGCTCGGTCCCGAGCCGACACGGCGCGGTTCCATCCATGGCGGCATCACCGGCCACTTCCTCCATGGCGTCGCTCCCTCGGCGGCAACGTCCACATCAGTAGGACCTGCTGCTGCTTTAGCTCTCACTCGCGTTGCTGGTCTGCTCTTGCTCTCGGTCCCATGCCTGGTCTGCTCTTGCTATTGCTCTTGTTCGCGCTGCTACTCTCGCTCTTTCTCTTGCTGGTGACGTTGCTCCGATTTAGCTACACTTCACTCCGATGCCGCCGAGGTGAAGGAAGAACCAGCCGCAGCGGGGAGGGGGGCTCGCCGGAGAGGTACCCCACTATCTATCTTAGGGTTCAGGATGGGGGCGATGGTCGCCGACGGTGGCGGGGCGGTGGCGTGGGGATTGCCGGAGAAAAAGCTTGGCACAGGGGGGCCTAGAGGGATGGCCGGGGCGGCGGCAGACCGGCGGTGGGGAGTGTTTTCGGGGCGGGCGGGGCGGCGGGGGGCTACTGTTTGGCCGGCTCAGGGGGGTGGAGGTTGAAGATGAACCGTAGGCCCTTGATTTCGTATCCAACCGCTGCAAAATCGACTGACCAGAGATGAAAAAGTTAGTCGACCGACGTGTAGCCTCACCTTGCTAGTGCGTTCAGTTTCGACAGCAAAATTCAGTTTCGACAGTTAAGTTCAGTTTCGACAGTTAAGTTCAGTTTCGACAGTTAAGTTCAGTTTCGACAGTTAAGTTCAGAGATGAGCGACTGATGTATTTTACATCTAGCACTTTGTGTTTATGTATTTTACGTCATGTATTGGAGATGCTATTAGAATTCCACTCAGGTTAACATTGTTCGTTGTCTCTCTTGTCCTGCTTCAGCCTCAGCGTCGTACAACTCACCGGAACTGCTCCAACGACGAAACCCTCCATCACAGCGGAGCAGTACCTCGGGCTCCATCTCCAGACGCCTAAGATCTTTTTCCCCTCCTCCAACAGCCAAGTCAGCCGGAGCATCCTCACCGGCCAACCCAATCATGCTGAGATCGACATGGCTTCGCCAAAGAGGTTGTACACTTGTTGCATCTCTTTTTTACTCTACATGTTATATGTATTGTCCACTGAGCACACAGATTTGTTCCTTTAGTGTCTCCTTGAAATAAAAAACGTAGGAATTTTAATTTTCACTTGTCCTCCTTTTGAAATTCCTATTCATGAAGCACAATACTAAGAGATAGTAGCATAATAGCATAATAGCATTATAACCGTACATTTTCTTGTGGTTTGACTTAATCTCACCATGCTTCTTTGCATCCTGTGATCTTCCAATTGTTGTGAATCAAACACCCAGATTGGCAGAAATCCTTGGTTTTTAAATTCTCTGTTTTGCACGTGCATTCCTATCCTATTCCTGTCTATTTCCTATCCCTGCATTGTTGGAATCCTCCAATTCAAATGAGCCCTTACAGAATTACTTCTCTTACAGATAGTTGTCAAAGAAAACCTTGCGTGGTTTGTCCCGCTCCTGCTGCGACGTCGTCCACCCCAGCTCAGCTGCTCCAATGACAGAAGGGTCCAGCACAGCAGGGATCTGGCCTCCAGAGTGTCTTTCGCCGCCTCAGATCTTCTTCCCCGCCGCTGGCAGCCATGAAAACTGCATTACCATCATCAACCGAGCAGATGACCTCGAGGACTACACGGGTCCGCAAGAGAGGTCGCACTCTTTTGTGTCTGCTTATGTTATGCATCGCTTAATATTACATGCTACTTTATCATCCTGTTCACCGATTAGACTCTGAGTCAGCTCCAAACTAATGGTCAAACTTGAGTTTTTAAATGGTTGTGGGGTACATATCGGGGCCGCTATCAATAGTATCTATCTACTATCTGGTTAATCTCCGGTGTCTACTATGAGTTTCATTTTGGGTGGGAAACAAACAGTAAAGAAGCCATTATCTGTATTTTTTAACTGAAGCCATTATCTGCCTGCTATTATTGGTTTTGGGTCTATCCACAGGTTGCTACCATCACTCTGGATTTCTGCATGCACTCCTTACATAATCTCACTATGTTTTATTCCTATGCATGACAGTTATTGTAAACAATGGAACTGAACAGGTAGAGCAAAAGAGACAAGCCTTGCGTGGCAATAAAATTTCATGCAGACGTCGCTCCATGGTAGGCGCAAAGGCAGCCCCCCTCCACGCATTTCGGATTGTAATCGAGAGGAAGATATCTGTTCTGAGGGGGATTCAGAAGGAGAAGACAACTCCTATTTACCCCCTGAGTTCTTCGCTCTAACTTGGCATGCTGATGTTGGTTATATCATGCATATGGTGTCTTGCATTGCTTACTTTATACATCAAATATGTCATCTGCTTAGTTTAGACATCCTTTGTGCGAATGACATCTGTTTAGTTTATTCATCGTTTATGTGAATTATGCAACGCCATCTTGTTTAGCCAGGCATCATATATGTGAATTTTGCAATGCCATCCTGCTTAGCCAGTCATCTCATATGTAAATTATATCAGGCCATCCTTTTTTTTCATTACATATTACATTTGTCAACAATGTTATTACATTCAACTGCTCTTCGTGTGCAACAGCCATTTGACACGGTGATGGAAAATTCTGGAGTGAAAACAAGGTCTTCAAAGCAGACTATGCTATCTGACGAAGCACATATCTCGCTGGTTACGGATAGCTCCTCAGAGGAGGATTCAGAGACAGATGACCAGTCCTATTCCCCCCCGAGGTGTATGCTCTAACTTGGCAGGGTTATGTTGCTCATATCGTGCGTATGGTGTCTCACATTGCTATGTCATTTGATTAGTTTAGACATGTTTTGTGTGAATACCACCTGTTCAGTGTCTAATTACCATATATGTGAATTATGCATTGCCATCTTGTTGCAAGACATTATATATGTGAATTATACAATGCTATCTTGTTGCAAAGGCATTATATATGTGAATTATGCAATGCCATGTTGTTTAGCCAATCATCATGTATGTGAATTATATCATGCTATCATTTTTTTGTATTACGTGTTCCATTTGTCGACAACGTTTGTATATTCAACTACTCTTCCTGTGCATCAGCCATTTGAAGCGGTGATGGAAGTATCTGGAGTGAAAACAAGGTATTTGAAGAAGACAATGCTACCTGCTGAAGCAGACATCTTGCTGGTTACAGAGAGCTCCTCAGAGGAGGATTCAGAGACTGATGACCAGTCCTATTTTCCCCCTGAGGTCTATGCTCAAACTTGGCAGGGTTATATTACCCATGTCATGCATGTTGTCTTGCATTGCTTAGTTTTTACATCATATATGGATTGCCATATGCTTACTTGCTTACTATATAAATCATATATTTGAATTATATCATGCCATCATGTTTACATACTACATACAAATCATCTATCTGAATTATGGCATGGCAACCCATTTAATAAAGACATCATATAGTTATATCATCTCATCCTGTTTAATGTTTACAATCATCATATTTTGAATTATGGCATTCTATCCGTGAATGTATGTGAATTATGGCATGCCAACCTATTTAATAAACACATTATATAGTTATGTCATGTCATCCTGTTTACATAGTCTCATATTTTGAACTATGTCTTTCCATCTTTTTTAGTTAGCCATCATAATGTGAAATTGTGTCATGCTATCCTGTTTAGTTAGCCATCATATATGTGAAATCGTGTCATGCTATCCTGTTTGGTTAGACAACATAAATATGAATTATTTCATGCCCTCTTTTATTCCCCTATCCATTGCACCTGTCTATCATACAATGTCTATACTTTCAATTACTTTTCTTGTTTATCAGCCATTTGAATTGGAGAGCGTGATGGCAGTATCTAAGGGAGTAATAACACAGTCTTCAGAAAAGATAGTGCTACCAATTGATGCAGATAGAACCACGGTTGTACTTGCCCAAGAACCAGATCCACCACACATAACCCAGACTCTCGCAGATTGTACCCCTACCCAGTTGGACAGAGAACCAGCTACACCCCTTCTAACCCCAACCCCGGCAGATAGTAACCCAGTTCCAGTTGTCACAGCACCGTCTCCACCACAGAGCACCCAAACACAAGAAGTTAGTAAGGGAACTGCAGTGCCCAAAGCACGAGGACCACCACTCCGAATCACAACTCAACGCTTAAAGGAGAAGAAGATTTGTTCTTGGGTCAGGTTCTGTAGCTATGGTTCATACTCCTTTGCTCTTGCATGACTGTATTTACTCATACCAACTATTTTCAAATTTGAAGGATGGAATTGAAACTCCAATGGCGCAACATGTATGTTTTAAACCTGTTTCTTTAACTGGTTTGCTGTTGTAACCTGCTCTATGTTGATTTCAGTTTCAATTGAATAAACAGTTATGTTCTCATGTCATGCACATTACAAGTGTTGTTATTGCTCTATAGTTACCCACACTTATATTCTATCTATTCTGCTTTGTCTTGAACAAATATTATTTGAACTGTGTCTCTATCTTTATTTGGCAACAAAAACTAGAATGATATAGACCATAAAGTGACCATGGTACATAGATATATGTTCGTTTCATGCTGTTATCCTGTCCACTTTACTACTGAACTCATTTACCAAAATGAGTTTCATATACAACATGGCAAACATGTGATGTGTCTGCTTGTTTCTCTTTTAGAATGCGGACACAATATTGGAGAACAGTACCGCGTTATCCAATGGTAAAGGAAGTAATGCAGATAAGGTTCAAGATAGTGAGACATCCCTATTGGTCTCCAAGAAAGCTGATAAAAACTATCTTGACGACAGTGAGGGAACCCAAAAGTCATGTCTTGATGTAGTGTTCGAGTTACTGGCTAGTACTGCTGGCACAAGCTCTTCGAACTCGCTGCCTGAATCAGTTCATCTTCTTGAGTCTCAACTTCAAGTTGAAAGACATCGATCAGATGTGCTGCGACAGGAAGCTGAAGGACTGAGGAACTCCCTGCAGAATTCAGATGCATATTTTCTGGTGCAACAACAAGTGCTGGAGGATTTAAGCGCCAAACAAGAGAAAGTTAATAAGCTTGCTAAGCATCTTGCCAGCATTATGGGTACCCAGGATATTGTTTCTTGAGATCTTTTGAAGTGGTTTCAGTTCTGGATTTGTTTTGCTGCAATGTTTATTTGCACTGGTCGCCAACTTTGACAACCAGTGTATATGATATGCTGCTTTGTTCCCTATATTTTCACTGGTGGCGAACTTTGATGCCCAGTGGATGTAATATGTGTAATAGCCGTGATAGCCTAGCGTTAGTTGCTTGCTTATTTATTTCCTTGTTGTCTTGTTTATTTGTTTGCTTGTAGTCATTGCAGTTCTTTTTCCGCGGTTAGCTAGTGGCTGCAATAACCTATTTTTTAAAACTAGGCCACAATAACCATGGGCTAATATTTATTGTAGTGACACTAGGCCTCCTACTGGCCGTAGAAATCGTGGGCCTTCTACGGGCCGTAGAAACAATGGGCCTTCTACGGGCCGTAGAAACAATGGGCCTTCTACGGGCCGTATTATCAATGGGCCTTATATGGGCCGTATAATCGATTGGCCAAACATGGGCCAAACAGACCACATTATGGCCGTAAACGGGCTAGAGTTGGAATCATCCGTTCATGGGCCGACCATAACGGGCCATCGTTAATAGGCCGTATTTGATGATGCTATGAAATCGGCCCAACGTATTAACAGACCACAAATGGGCCGACTGTAACCACGGGCTGAATTTGGCCCACAAGTAGAAAATGACAGTAACGGGCCGTAAGTAAATGAATGCTGGAAATGAGCCCAAGAATAAATGGGCTCTGAGAAGGCTGAAAGATAACATGGGCTGGAAACGGCCCAACGGAATAACGGGCCGTTAATGGGTATAAAGTGATACATTGTTCATTACGGGTTAGTTTCACCATGGGCCGTTAATGGGTGTAAAGTGATACACTGTTCATTACGGGCCAGTTTCACCACGGGCCGCTAGTAGGCCAAGAGTTACATAGGGCCTCATATGGGCCGAAAGACGTCATGGGCCATACATGGGCCAGAAGTGAAAACGGGATGGAATCATATTGGATGGCCCAGATGACGCTACTGGGCCTAATTCGGATAGGGCGTAACGGGCCTTAGGTTAGCGGACTGTAAATGGGCTATATTCGAACAGGCCGTTAACAGGCTTTCCATGGGCCGGCCGGCCAGCTTTTGACCAAGTCAAACGGGCCGGCCTTTTCACAGGAATGGGCCTTTGTTGGGCCGTGCCACGTGTCAATGTATCATAGGCGCCTTCCGTCCAATGAGTGTTTGACATCTGTCCCAACGATGAGCCGACACGTGTTTCCTCCAGCTAATGATGATTTTACACGTGGAAAATCCCCATTGGTCGGGGTTGTTAATGGGTTATCGGATCCAAAACCCGACCCGATAGATTAACGGCGTTCCGTTACGGTGGATTCCACGTGTCGGTCACCCTTGACTAAAGCACTTCTGTGACGCGCGATTTATCATCATGGAAGTGGAAACTTCCGTGATGATAATTTTGGTAATGTCATGGAACACTTCTACGACAGCACAGGTATGACTATCTTGATTCTGTCATAAATTTGTCATGGATGTACATGCATGACAAAAAATGTGACCTACTGTGACAAACACGTATCATCACAGAAGTGTATTTTTTTGTAGTGCTACACCTAGATCACTATTGTACTCACTTGCCAAAATCATGCTAAGGTATACAATAGGTCTGGTACAGCATAGCATACTTTATAGAACCTATGACTGAGGCATATGGAATGACTTTTCATTCTCTTTCTATTTTCTGCCGTGGTCGGGTTTTGAGTCTTTACTCAAATTCACACATTGCAAGACAGGCAAGAATTCCTTCTTTGACTGATCCTTTTTGAACTCCTTCAAAATCTTGTCAAGGTATGTACTCATTGAAAAAACTTATCAAGCGTCTTGCTCAATATGTAAGCAGCTTTACCGAGGTCTTTCTTTAAAAACTCCTTTCAAACAATCCTTTATGCTTTCCAGAAAATTCTACATCATTTCCGATAAACAATATGTCATTCACATATACTTATCAGAAAGGTTGTAGTGCTCCCACTCACTTTCTTGTAAATACAGGCTTCACCGCAAGTCTGTATAAAACTATATGCTTTGATCAAGTCATCAAAGCATATATTCCAACTCTGAGATGCTTTCACCAGTCCATAGATGGATCGCTGGAGCTTGCACACTTTGGTAGCATCTTTAGGATTGACAAAACCTTCTGGTTGCATCATATACAACTCTTCCTTAATAAATCATTAAGGAATGTAGTTTTGATATCCATTTGCCAGATTTCTTAAATTGCGGCAACTGCTAACATGATTCGGACAGACTTTTAAGCATCGTTACGAGTGAGAAAATCTCATCATAGTCAACACCTTGAACTTGTCGAAAACCTTTTGCGATAATTCGAGTTTTGTAGACAGTAACACTACTATCAGCATCCATCTTCCTCTTGAAGATCCATTTATTCTGAATGGATCACCGATCATCGGGCATGTCAATCAAAGTCCATACTTTGTCCTCATACATGGATGCCATCTCAGATTTCATGGCCTTAAGCCATTTCGCGGAATCTAGGCTCATCATCACTTCCTCATAGTTCATAGGTTCGTCATGGTCTAGTAACATGACTTCCAGAACAGGATTACTGTTCCACTCTGGTGCGGAATGTACTCTGGTTGACCTACGAGGTTTGGTAGTAACTTGGTATGAAGTTTCGTGATCGTCGTCATTAACTTCCTCACTAATTGGTGTAGGTATCACTCGAACTGATTTCTGTGATGAACTACTTTCCAATTCGGGAGAAGGTACAATTATTTCATCAAGTTCTACTTTCCTCCCACTCACTTCTTTCAAGAGAAACTACTTCTATAGAAAGGATCCACTCTTAGCAACAAAGATCTTTCCTTTGGATCTGTGATAGAAGGTGTACCCAACAGTTTCTTTTGGGTATACTATGAATATGCACTTCTCTGATTTGGGTTTGAGCTTATCAGGCTGAAACTTTTTCACATAAGCATCGCAACCCCAAACTTTAAGAAATGATAGCTTAGGTTTCTTGCTAAACCACAGTTCATATGGGGTCGTCTCAATGGATTTTTAGACAGTGCCCTATTTAACGTGAATGCAACTGTCTCTAATGCATAACCCCAAAACGATAGTGGTAAATCGGTAAGAGACATCATAGATCGCACCATATCTAATAAAGTATGGTTACGATGTTCGGACGCACCATTATGCTATGGTGTTCCAGGTGGCGTGAGTTGCGAAACTATTCGACATTGTTTCAACTGAAGGCCAAACTTGTAACTCAAATATTTCGTCTCCGTGATCAGATCATAGAAACTTTATTTTCTTGGTATGATGATTCTCCACTTCTCTCTGAAATTCTTTGAACTTTTCAAACGTTTCAGACTTGTGTTTCATTAAGTAGATATACTCATATCTGCTCAAATCATCTGTGCAGGTCAGAAAATAACGATACCCGCTGCGAGCCTCAACACTCATTGGATCGTATACATTAGTATGTATTATTTCTAATAAGTATCTTGCTCGCTCCATTGTTCCGAAGAACGGAGTCTTAGTCATCTTGCCCATGAGGTATGGTTCGCAAGCATCAAGTGATTCATAATCAAGTGATTCCAAAAGTCCACCAGCATGGAGTTTCTTCATGCGCTTTACACCAATATGACCTAAACGGCAGTGCCACAAATATGTTGCACTATCATTATTAACTTTGAATCTTTTGGCTTCAATATTATGAACATGTGTATCACTACGATCGAGATTCAATAAACCATTCACCTTGGGTGTATGACCACAGTAGGTTTTATTCATGTAAGCAGAATAACAATTATTCTTTGACTTAAATGAATAACCGTATTGCAATAACCATGATCTAGTCATATTATGCTCAACGCAAACACCAAATAACATTTATTTTAGGTTCAACACTAATCCCAAAGGTAAATGGAGCGTGCGATGGTGATCTTATCAACCTTGGAATCACTTCCAACACACATCGTCACCTTGCTCTCAACTAGTGTTTGTTCATTTTGTAACTCCTATTTCAAGTTACTAATCATAGCAACTGAACTAGTATCAAATACCCAGGGGTTACTATGAACACTAGTAAAGTACACATGAATAACATGTATATCATATATACTTTTGTTCACTTTGCCATCCTTCTTATCTGCCATGTATTTGGGGCAGTTGCGCTTCCAGTGACCATTTCCTTTGCAGTAGAAGCACTCAGTTTCAGGCTTGGGTCTAGCTTTGGGCTTCTTCATGGGAGTGACAACTCGCTTGTCATTCTTCTTGAAGTTCCCTTTCTTTCCTTTGCCCTTTTACTTGAAACTAGTGGTGTTGTCAACCATCAACACTAGATGCTTTTCTTGATTTCTACCGTCACCGATTTCAGCATCGCGAAGAGCTCGGGGAATCGTTTTCGTCATCCCTTGCATATTATAGTTCATCACGAAGTTCCAGTAACTTGGTGATAGTGATACGTCCATTTTGCATCATGCTTCTATATCGATATTTATCGCTTTATGGGTTGTTATTACACATTATGTCACAATACTTATGTCTATTCTCTCTTATTTTACAAGGTTCCATGAAGAGGGAGAATGCCGCCAGCTGGAATTCTGGGCTAGAAAAGGAGCAAATATTAGAGACCTATTCTGCACAACTCCAAAAGTCCTGAAACTCCACAGAAGTCAGTTTTGGAATATATAAAATATATTGGGCGAAGAAAGCACCAAAGGGGGGCCACCCACCATCCACGAGGGTGCGGGTGCGGGTGCGCCCTACCCCCTGGGTGCGCCCCCTGTCTCATGGGACCCTTGGCAGGCCTCTGGTGCCCATATTTTGCTATATGAAGTCTTTCGCCCAGAAAAAGTCAGAAGGAAGCTTTCGGAACAAAGTGCCGCTCTCTCGAGGCGGAACCTTGGCGGAACCAATCTAGGGCTCCGACGGAGCTGTTCTTCCGGGGAAACATCCCTCCGGGAGGGGGAAATCGTCACCATCGTCATCACCATCGATCCTCTCATCGGGAGAGGGTCAATCTCCATCAACATCTTCACCAGCACCATCTCATCTCAAACCCTAGTTCATCTCTTGTATCCAACCATTGTCTCAAAACCTCAGATTGGTACCTGTGGGTTGCTAGTAGTGTTGATTACTCCTTGTAGTTGATGCTAGTTGGTTTATTTGGTGGAAGATCATATGTTCAGATCCTTTATGCATATTAATACCCCCTCTGATTATGAACATGAATATGATTTGTGAGTAGTTACGTTTGTTCCTGAGGACATGGGATAAGTCTTGCTATAAGTAGTCATGTGAATTTGGTACTCGTTTGATATTTTGATGAGATGTATGATGTCTTTCCTCTAGTGGTGTTATCTGAACATCGACTACATGACACTACACCATTATTTGGGCCTATGGTAACACATTGGGAAGTAATAAGCAGATGATGGGTTGCTAGAGTGACAGAAGCTTAAACTGTAGTTTATGTGTTGCTTCATAAGGGGCTGATTTGGATCCATATGTTTCATGCTATGGTTAGGTTTACCCTAATACTTCTTTTGTAGTTTCAGATGCTTGCAAGAGGGGTTAATAATAAGTGGGATGCTTGTCCAAGGAAGGGAAGTACCCAAGCACCGGTCCACCCATATATCAAATCATCAAAGTAAAGAATGTGAATCATATGAGCGTGATGAAAACTAGCTTGACGATAATTCCCATGTGTCCTCGGGAGCGCTTTCCTTTATATAAGAGTTTGTCCATGCTTGTCCTTTGCTACAAAAATGATTGGGCCACCTTGCTGCACCTTGTTTACTTTTGTTACTTGTTACCCATTACAAATTACCTTATCAGAAAACTATCTGTTACCGATAATTTCAGTGCTTGCAGAGAATACCTTACTGAAAACCGTTTGTCATTTCCTTCTGCTCCTTGTTGGGTTCGACACTCTTACTTATAGAAAGGACTACGATAGATCCCCTATACTTGTGGGTCATCAAGACTCTTTTCTGGCGCCGTTGCCGGGGAGTGAAGCGCCTTTGGTAGGTGGAATTTGGTAAGGAAAAATTTATATAGTGTGCTGAAATTTACTGTCACTTGTTACCATGGAAAGTAATCCTTTGAGGGGCTTGTTCAGGGTATCTTCACCCCGAACAGTAGAGCAAAGAGTTTCTCCTCAACCTACTGAACCTACTGAAAATGTGTACTTTGAAATTCCTTCGGGTATGATAGAGAAACTGCTAGCTAATCCTTTTACAGGAGATGGAACATTGCATCCCGATTTGCACCTAATCTATGTGGATGAAGTTTGTGGATTATTTAAGCTTGTAGGTATGCCTGAGGATGTTATCAAGAAGAAGGTCTTCCCTTTATCTTTGAAGGAAAGGCATTGTCATGGTTTAGGCTATGCGATGATATTGGATCATGGAACAACAACTGATTGAAATTGGAATTTCATCAGAAGTTTTATCCTATGCATCTGGTTCATCGTGATCGTAATTATATATATAATTTTTGGCATCGCGAAGGAGAAAGCATCGCTCAAGATTGGGGGAGGCTCAAGTCAATGTTATATTCATGCCCCAATCATGAGCTCTCAAGAGAAATTATTATTCAAAATATTTATGCTCGGCTTTCTCTCAATAATCGCTCCATGCTCGATACCTTTTGTACTGGTTCTTTTATGATGAAGACTATTGAATTCAAATGGGATTTATTGGAAAGAATTAAACGCAACTCTGAAGATTGGGAACTCGACGAAGGTAAGGAGTCAGGTATAACACGTAAGTTTGATTGTGTTAAATCTTTCATGGATACCGATGCTTTTCATGAATTTAGCACTAAATATGGACTTGACTCTGAGATATTAGCTTCTTTCTGTGAATCCTTTGCTACTCATGTTGATCTCCCTAAGGAGAAGTGGTTTAAATATCATCCTCCCATTGAAGTAAAAGTAGTTGAACCTATTAAAGTTGAAGAAAATACTATCACTTATAATGTTGATCCTATTGTTCCTACCGCTTATATTGAGAAACCACCTTTCCCTATTAGAATAAAGGATCATGCTAAAGCTTCAACTATGCTCAACAAAAGTAATATTAGAACACCCAAACCCCCTGAGAAAATTAAAATTGAACCTAGTATTGCTATGGTTAAAGATCTCTTGGGTGATAATATTGATCGCCATGTTATTTACTTCTGTGATGAAGCTGCTAGAATTGCTAAACCCGATACTAAAGATAAACTTAGACTTGTTGTTGGCATGTCTGTTGTTTCTGTTAAAATAGGAGATCACTGTTATCATGGCTTATGTGATATGGGTGCTAGTGTCAGTGCAATACCTTATACCTTATATGAAGAAATTATGCATGATATTGCACCTACTGAGATAGAAGATATTAATGTTACTATTAAGCTTACTAATATAAATACTATCTCACCGGTTGGGATTGTTAGAGATGTTGAAGTCTTGTGTGGGAAAATTAAATATCCTACTAATTTTATTATTCTTGCTTCCCCACAAGATAACTTTTGTCCCATTATATTTGGTAGACCCTTCTTGAATACTGTCAATGCTAAGATAGACTGCAAAAAGGATATTGTTTCTGTTGGTTTAGGTATGTCTCATGATTTTAATTTTGCTAAATTTCGTAGAAAGCCCCATGATAAAGAATTGCCTAGTAAATATGAAATTATTGGTCTTGCTTCTATTGTCATGCCTCCTAATGATCCTTTAGAACAATATTTACTAGACCATGAAAATGATATGTTTATGAGTGAAAGAAGGGAAATAGATGAAGTATTCTTTAAACAGGGACCTATTTTGAAACACAACTTTCTTGTCGAAATTCTAGGGGATCCTCCTCCACCCAAGGGTGATCCCGTGTGTGAGCTTAAACCATTGCCTGATACTCTTAAGTATGCTTATCTTGATGAAAATAATATATATCCTGTTATTATTAGTGCTAACCTTTCAGAGCAAGAAGAAGAGAAATTATTGAAAACTCCGAAGAAGCACCGTGCTGCTATTGGATATACTCTTGATGATCTTAAGGGCATTAGCCCACACTATGCCAGCACAAAATAAAATTGGAGAAAGACGCTAAACCGGTTGTAGATCACCAACGACGGTTAAATCCTAAGATGAAAGAAGTTGTAAGAAAAGAAATACTAAAGCTTCTAGAGGCATGTATAATTTATCCTGTTGCTGATAGTCAATGGGTAAGTCCTGTCCATTGTGTCCCTAAGAAAGGAGGTATTACTGTTGCTCCTAATGATAAAGATTAATTGACACCACAAAGAATTGTTACGGGTTATAAAATGGTAATTGATTTCCGCAAACTATTAAAGCTACTAAAAGGATCATTACCCTTTACCTTTTATTGATCAAATGCTAGAAAGATTATCCAAACATACACATTTTTGCTTTCTAGACGGTTATTCTGGTTTCTCTCAAATACCTGTGTCAAAAGAGGATCAAGAAAAGACCACCTTTACTTGCCATTTTGGTACCTTTACTTATAGACGTATGCCTTTTGGTTTATGTAATGCACATGCTACCTTTCAAAGATGTATGACTGCTATATTCTCTGACTTCTGTGAAAAGATTGTTGAGGTTTTCATGGATGATTTCTCCATGTATGGAACTTCTTTCGATGATTGCTTAAGCAACCTTGATTGATTTTTGCAGAGATGTGAGGAAACTAATATTGTCTTGAATTAGGAGAAGTGCCACTTTATGGTTAACGAAGGTATTGTCTTGGGGCATAAAATTTCTAAAAGAGTTATTGAAGTTGATAAAGCTAAAGTTGATGCTATTGAAAAGATGTTGTGTCCAAAGGACATTAAAGGTATAAGAAGTTTCCTTGGTCATGCCGGTTTTTATAGGAGGTTCATTAAAGACTTCTCAAAAATTTCTAGGCCTCTGACTAATCTTTTACAAAAAGATGTTACTTTTGTCTTTGATGATGATTGTGTAGAAGCATTTGAAATACTTAAGAAAGCCTTGATTTCTGCACCTATTGTTCAACCTCCTGATTGGAATTTACCCTTTGAAATTATGTGTGATGCTAGTGATTATGTTGTAGGTGTTGTTCTAGGACAAAGAGTTGATACGAAATTAAATGTTATCCAATATGCTAGTAAAACTCTAGACAGTGCCCAGAGAAATTATGCTACTACTGGGAAAAAAATTAGCAGTTGTATTTGCTTGTGATAAGTTCAGACCTTACATTGTTGACTCTAAAGTAACTGTTCACACTGATCATGTTGCTATTAAATATCTTATGGAAAAGAAAGATGCTAAACCTAGACTTACTAGATGGGTTCTCCTACTACAAGAATTTGATTTGCATATTATTGATAGAAAGGGAGCTGAGAACCCCGTGGCAAACAACTTATCTAGGTTAGAGAATGTTCTTGATGACCCACTACCTATTGATGATAGCTTTCCTGATGAACAATTAGCTGTCATAAATGCTTCTCGTACTGCTCCATGGTATGCTGATTATGCTAATTACATTGTTGCTAAATTTATACCACCTAGTTTCACATACCAGCAAAAGAAAAAGTTTTTCTATGATTTAAGACATTACTTCTGGGATGACCACACCTTTATAAAGGATTAGATGGTGTTATTAGACGTTGTGTACCCGAGCATGAACATGAACAGATTCTACGCAAGCGTCACCCCGAGGCTTATGGAGGACACCACGCTGGAGATAGAACTGCACATAAGGTATTGCAATCCGGTTTTTATTGGCCTACTCTATTCAAGGACACCTGTAAGTTTGTCTCGTCTTGTGATGAATGTCAAAGAATTGGTAATATTAGTAGACGTCAAGAAATGCCTATGAATTATTCACTTGTTATTGAACCATTTGACGTTTGGGGCTTTGATTATATGGGACCTTTTCCTTCCTCTAATGGGTATACACATATTTTAGTTGTTGTTGATTACGTTACTAAGTGGGTAGAAGCTATTCCAACTAGTAGTGTTGATCATAAAACCTCTATTAAGATGCTTAAAGAAGTTATTTTTCCGAGGTTTGGAGTCCCTAGATACTTAATGACTGATGGTGGTTCACATTTTATTCATGGTGCTTTTCGTAAAATACTTGCTAAGTATGATGTTAATCATAGAATTTCATCTCCATATCACCCACAGTCTAGAGGTCAAGTAGAACTGAGCAATAGAGAGCTTAAATTAATTTTGCAAAAGACTGTTAATAGATCTAGAAAGAATTGGTCCAAGAAACTTGATGATGCATTAGGGGCCTATAGAACTGCATGTAAAAATCCTATGGGTATGTCCCGTATAAGATGGTTTATGGAAAAGCATGTCACTTACCTCTCGAACTAGAACATATAGCATATTGGGCCATTAAAGAGCTCAATTATAATTTCAAGCTTGCCGGTGAGAAGAGACTATTTGACATTAGCACACTTGATGAGTGGAGAACCCAGGCCTATGAAAATGCCAAACTGTTTAAAGAAAAAGTTAAAAGATGGCATGACAAAAGGATACAAAAACATGAGTTTAATGTAGGTGATTATGTATTGTTATACAACTCTCATTAAGATTTTTTTGCAGGAAAACTCCTCTCTAAATGGGAAGGTCCTTACGTTATCGAGGAGGTCTATCATTCCAGTGCCATAAAAATCAACAACTTCGAAGGCACAAAACCGAGGGTGGTGAACGGTCAAAGAATCAAACATTATGTCTCAGGTAATCCTAGAAATGTTGAAAATAGTTTTATTGAAACCGTAACCCCAAAGTAGTATATAAGCGACACTTTTTAGAACGTTTCAGCCTCCAAAAAGGAAGAGGTATGTGGTACAGTAAGTAAACTGACCCCAAAATAGTTCTAATAGCAATTTTTCTCTGTTTTGGAATATTTAAGAAAATAGGAAAATTATAAGTAGTCCGGAAAGGACAGGAGGCATCCACGAGGGTGGAGGGCGCGCCCTACCCCCTGGGCGCGCCCCCTGCCTCGTGGGCACCTCGTGTGTCCTTCGGACTCCGTTTTCTTGCACGATACTTCTTTTGGTCAGTAAAAATTCATTATATAATCTCCCGAAGGTTTTGACCGCCGTACCATGCAAATATCCTCTACTTTTGTTTCAAGCTATTTTCTGCTAGAGTTGTCAAGGCCAGGCATCATGTCATCCCCCTCCTCCAACAATGAGGGCGACGATGCTTGGCTAATGAAGATAGAGTTGAAGAGAGAAGAACCCGGGGAGATCAACAAGGATGATAGGATCAAAAAGGCCACAGAGGATCAAGCTCCGGCAGCAGAAGAAGAAGACATTCTTCAACCTCATTACAATCTTCTTACCCCTGCTGAAATTGAAGCTTTCAAGATGATTGAAATAGTTCGAGTGTAGAACAAGTATCTAACTCGTGAAAATATTCTGTTGCAAGAACACATCACCGCACTCAAGGGCATTATTCGTAAGTTGGAGCACCTCCTACGCTCGATGTTGGATGACAAGCCTACGGTTGGGTTCTACGCACTACAAGAAATATGTCAACTTATGACCTTCTGTCAGTGACCCTCGAAGAATTGGTCATAAATTTATGACCATTTTAGACCAATTGGTCAAAAGCTGTCTGGGGGGCTCTAAACCCTAAACCATAATGACCATTTTGGTCAGAAAGGTCATAATTTCATTAGAGGAAATGGTCATAAAGCAAACAGCGCTAGTCCGCTGCCTTATTTCTAGTTGTTAACGACCAATATAGATGGTCATAGCCTTGTAAATTGTGGTGGGTTGCTATGACTAGGCGCCATCTCATCAGTTTTGCCTATGTGTCATGTCCATGTGGCAGTTTTTGCCCTAGGTTGTGAAGCAACCTATATTTCCGTCATTCGCAAAATTCCCAAAAAAATCTCATAAATTCTTTGGGCCATATCTTCGTCAAATATGTAAAAACCTTCCTTGCCTAGTTCAAAAATAATTCAAAAATATTCATTTTTCTATTCTGTTCAGAACAACAGTTTGTGAAGGAAGTACCACTTTGGCATGTCCAAATAGTATCCACTTTTCTAGGTTGTGAAGGAAGTACCACACATGGCAACACCACGGTCACGCGGTGACCATGCGGCAGGCATGCGAGTTTACGCGCTCTAGAGTTGGGGCCCTTGGCCACCACCCAAATCTCGACGTATCGCCACCAAACCATGTATTTATGATTAAATAGGTACTTATGTAACTACAAATGATTTTTGGAAAAAATAAATAGCAAACTATGAGGCAGCTGCAGTTCAAATTTGACCCGCTTCCAGCTGAATAGGCGGAAATTTGTCTTTTTCACGAGAGGTGGATAAAAACATTTTACACCCAATCATCTTGTCAATTGTACATTAAATATGTCCTAGTATTTTAGAAAATTGATTTGGTCAAATTTTGCAACAATTATTTGGTAGGTCCTTCACAAAAAAAACCTCCTTTTGGGCACTCAAAATTGGAAAATGGTTTTTTCGTCCAAAGAAAATGAAAACTTCCTTAGGCAACATTGTTTGCCATTCCAATATGCACCCTTGTGCACAATATGAGATCATTTGAACAAACTATGCCATGGATGTGGCCATAAGATTGATCATTTGGCTTGAAAGCCATTAATCTCCACACGTGATAGCTCGTTTCTAAGAACACTTTTTTAAAATAATTGCCGTATTACAAGTTTGTTATTTTTCCTAGGAACTTGGCCACATATAATGACACAATGCGAAGATTTCCCAATTTTTTGATTTTTTTGAATTTTTTATGCCCGTTCCAAAATGCGGTCAAAACGGCGGGAATGACCGTTCCTAGCTAGTGGTTGAATCTTGGAACTTTTTTGGTGTTTCTATGATTAAATAGATACTTATGTACCTAGAAATGATTTTTGAAAAAAATAAAGAGCAAACTACAAGGTAGCTACAATTCAAATTTGACCCGCTTCCAACTGAATCGGCGGAAATTTGTCTTTTTCATGAGAGGTGGATCAAAACTTTTTACACCCAACCATTTGGTCAATTGTGCATTAAATATGGCCTAGTATTTTAGAAAAATGATTTGGTCCAATTTTGCAACAATTATTTGGTAGGTCCTTCACAAAAAAACTCCTTTTGGGCACTCAAAAAATGGAAAATGGTTTTTTCGTCCAAAAGAAAGTGACAACTTCCTCAGGCAACATTGTTTGCCATTCCAATATGCACCCTTGTGCACAATATGAGATCATTTGAACAAACTATGCCATGGATGTGGCCATAAGATTGATCATTTGGCTTGAAAGCCATTGATCTCCACACGTGATAGCTCGTTTCTGAGAACACTTTTTTAAAATAATTGCCGTATTACAAGTTTATTATTTTTCCTAGGAACTTGGCCACATATAATGACACAATGCGAAGGTTTCCCAATTTTTTGATTTTTTTGAATTTTTTATGCCCGTTTCAAAATGCGTTCAAAACGGCGGGAATGACCGTTCCTAGCTAATGGTTGAATCTTGGAATTTTTTTGGTGTTTCTATGATTAAATAGATACTTATGTACCTAGAAATGATTTTTGTAAAAAAATAAAGAGCAAACTATGAGGCAGCTGCAGTTCAAATTTAACCCGCTTCCAGCTGAATCGGCGGAAATTTGTCTTTTTCACGAGAGGTGGATAAAAACATTTTACACCCAATCATCTTGTCATTTGTGCATTAAATATGTCCTAGTATTTTAGAAAATTGATTTGGTCAAATTTTGCAACAATTATTTGGTAGGTCCTTCACAAAAAAAACCTCCTTTTGGGCACTCAAAATTGGAAAATGGTTTTTTCGTCCAAAGAAAATGAAAACTTCCTTAGGCAACATTGTTTGCCATTCCAATATGCACCCTTGTGCACAATATGATATCATTTGAACAAACTATGTCATGGATGTGGCCATAAGATTGATCATTTGGCTTGAAAGCCATTGATCTCCACATGTGATAGCTCGTTTCTGAGAACACTTTTTTAAAATAATTGTTGTATTACAAGTTTGTTATTTTTCCTAGGAACTTGGCCACATATAATGACACAATGCGAAGGTTTCCCAATTCTTTGATTTTTTTTTGAATTTTTTATGCCCGTTTCAAAATGCGGTCAAAACGGCGGAATGACCGTTCCTAGCTAGTGGTTGAATCTTGGATTTTTTTGGTGTTTCTATGATTAAATAGATACTTATGTACCTAGAAATGATTTTTGTAAAAAATAAAGAGCAAACTATGAGGCAGCTGCAATTCAAATTTGACCCGCTTCCAGCTGAATCGGCGTAATTTGTCTTTTTCACCAGAGGTGGATCAAAACTTTTGGCACCCAACCATTTGGTCAATTGTGCATTAAACATGGCCTAGTATTTTAGAAAATTGATTTGGTCCAATTTTGCAACAAATATAATGTAGGTCCTTCACAAAAAAACTAATTTGGGGCTCTCGAAAAATGATTGTCTTAAAAAACACTCATTTTGGATAATACCTTTTAGAGATATTTGTATTATTCAAAGTTTGTTATTTTTACTGAAACGTACATCACACTTGGTGACACAATGCTAAGGGTTTTCTTTTATATTTATTTTTATAAATTTTCTAGGTCATAAAAAGCTGACATGATTTAGCATCTTATTTTTAATCGATCACGACCAATTTAAATGGTCATAACACCATCGAAGAGATACTGCGTTGTGATTGGTCCAAAAACATATCACGCGGATCATGGTTTAAGCACCGGCGGATGCTCCGGATCGAATGGTAGCCCTCGGTAGCCCTCGTCGCTCTCATCCCACTCCCGAATGACCCCGTGCCCCTCTCATCCCTCTCACCCTCGTCCACCCACGAAACCCTAGCACATCTCTCGTATGCCGCCGCCGCTCCCTTTTCCCCACCGCCGGTCCTTCACGCACGCGCTCCCCAAAACAGACTCCACCCACCTCGCGCTCCCCAGATCCATCTGGAGCCGCCTTCTCGCGCTCCCCAAATCCGTCTCGATCCGCCTCCCCCTCGACTCGACCCGCCTCCACCCACCTCCTGCCTCCTCCCTCTCACTCCTCCGCCCGCCCGCACGCGCCCAACCATCCTCTCCCCCGCGACGAGCGCCATGCCAAGGAGCGGGGAGGGCAGCCAGGCGGCCGGAATGCCCGCACTGAAGCGCCCGCACTCGTCGCTCAACGCGAACGACGGCCACGTCCAGGAGGAGGAGGTTGCCGCTGTCGCCGAGGCCGCCGGCTCCGGCACGGAGGGCAGTGGCGCAGGCGTCCAGAGGGCGGCCAACGCGGGCTCTGTTGAGCTGGCCAAGGACGGTGCCGGTGAGAGCACTGCTTCCAGCGATGCATGCCGCTGACTCATCTCCCACCACGCGATGTCCACCAGTTTAGGTTGCTTCGATTTGATGCTTTTGCTTGTTTCATAGGCGTTAGGCATATGATTTAGGATCTGTTTCATCTCCTCTTCCTTCGTCATGAGCTGATCCGGTTTCTGGCCTTGTTTCTCGTGGTTTTGCAGCGTGGATCCATTCACCAAGAAGAAGTGGTATGACAAATTAATCCAGTACTGTTGAATCAAGAAGAAGTGGCCTTACTGTTATGTTTATCTGTCCTATGAATTTGGATGCTTGGTACTCCATTTTACTACTGCTCTGTTCCGTGATCTCCCACTAATCTTCTTCGTGATTGTGTATGGAAACCTGATGTTGATCTTTACAAGATCTTCAGTAGATGTTGATCTCTTCTCTGTAGTTCCCTACCTAGCTAGCTCGATCTGCATTCAGGTGTTTTCATGCATTGCAGGAGCTTTTTTCTTAATGGTTATGCATGTTTAGCTAGTTCTTGCAGCGAGGCATATTTGTGATGCTAGTTTAGATCGACGTCCATTGCAGGAGCTCGGTGCTTGCTCAACGACCATGGTGTCCACGCGTACGCATGCACGGTTTACCAATTGCTGCTCTCAGGCGTAGCTGGATTTCTGTTGTGCTTCCCCTCCATTTCAAACTAGCCTCGCCTCGTTGCTAGCTGACGGTGCGTGCTAGCTGCATGCATGTACATGCATCTTCTGGAATAGAGTGATTGGTTTGAATTCAAGTGCAGAATATAGGCAAATGGGTTCTAGTTGTACATATTAATTGCCTCCGTTCAGTGTCGATTTCTTCAGTGTACTACTGCTATTGTCGATTGATGCATTGGTTTGAGTTTGATTTAGTCAGGTAGGTTTAGTAATTCATTTTTAGATTAATTTGACATGGGTTTGATGAACTATGTAATACTCCCTCTGTCTCAAAATATAAAACATCTTTTGCTCTAAATATTATCCAATACTATTGCCTACATGCTTCTAGCGGCTGATGCTTTTAATTTTGCTTAGTTTTAATGCTTCAGATCGCTTCCTCCATGACACCCCGGTCTGGGCGACGCCAGCAGCGATGGCGATTGACAATCGAGTGTGCCTAACTCTGCATCTATAACTGGCCTGTCTTCTTGGGACGGTCAGCTGCTACCTCCCCACATTGAAATCTCGACCCCTTTCTTGTTGATGGACTCGTTGACTGATTCGTATGTGCGTGGATGCAGGGTGCAGGTGCTCTACTACGAGCTACTCCGGACGGGTCACCTGGACAGATGTTTTGGTTGTTTTTGAGCTACTTCCACTTTTTTAGCCGATTGACTAGTGGCTTCTTTTATAATGCAACGATGACTACTGCACTGCACCTATATTTGGCTAGCTCACTTAGACTGGCTATTCTTCTGCTCTTTTGATGGCATATATATCAACTATCAAGCAATGAAGCAATGCTCCCCTTTGCCTTGGCATGTGTGCAAACTGTGTGTTATGTATTTTTTTCTAGCGGTACTATATAAGCCTGCATGTACGGATGTGTATGCCAATGCCTGCATGAACAAAAACTTTTACAAGGTTCTGGTTGCTTTGATAGTACACTGTATGTTCTACATTATATTTCTATATCTATATAATTTAGTTTGAGAAAGTAACTTAAGGATGTGTATCCCTTTTTATAATTCCTCTACATTACTCAATCGCTATCTGCCTCTAATTATTATAGTGACATCACTTATGGGTATAATGCTGAATTCTTGAGAACCTGCAGTAATCATCATATTTTTAGCTATTTTAATTCTTCTGTGCGATGCACATTGTTGGTGTTAATCCACCACCCGTTTGGCCACTGTAATATTTACATAGTATTTTTTTGATGTCCTAGTAGTAATGCCACTGTAGTATTTACATAGTAGTTTGTCTGTTACTTGTATCCAGATTTTATATCCTGCCCTATGCCCTTGTCGACTTGCTTAGGTACATAATTGTTATGTCTTGCAATCGGGTATTGATGATTGTCAATGTATTCATGTATACCCTTCTAGTGTACCTTGTATGTGACCCTGCTGATTTGTATATCAATGCTTTGTTTCCAATAGATGTATGCTGATGCCTGATTCCTTAAAACTTCACTGTTGCAGTAGCATTTTTCCTTAGTGCATAGATGTATGAGCCATCACTTATGCTTGAAACCTTGTTCTCTTTCCCAGGAACCATCATGGTCTGCGTCACTACTGGGGCGTGTGTATCCGTGGTCAGCACACCAAGACTACCGGCAGGAGAGGAAGATTGTTGGTGTCTCCAAGAAGCGATAAACTGCTTCACAAAGATCCCCGCATAGCTTCACTACTGCTGTGTTGGTCCATTTCCAGAATCTTAAGGAGTGTTCTTGTTTAGACGATTACCTTGGATGATGCTTTTGCTTGCGGAGAGGCTCAAGAAGATCAGGTATAAACTCCTCCCCCTCTCGTTTGTTTTTGTTTCATATAGTTTGGTGGTTGATACATTACTGTGCAAGTTCTATGGTAGGTGAGTTCTTTTTGTTGCTGCAAGCATTGACACAATATGTCATGTGCAGGGAGCTTTGCATCTGAGTTTCAGCCATCCTCTACAGCAAGGAGCTCTCAGCCAAAGGAGCAAGCAGCGCTGCTAGTTCCTTGAGGCCAGATCGAGTAAGATGGCGCACCATGGCGTGTGGTGGCGTATTTTGCTTCCGAGAACAATACTGTTTATTTTAAGTGAGATGTACTTGTCTAGTGCTTGGTAAAAAAATTGAAGGATGAAGTATCATGTACGGCCTATGTTGTAGTGAGCTGTAGTAGGAGTGTAATGAAATTTTATCTGCTGTTGTATGTGCTATTTTCCTCTAATGTGTTGTGTACATTTTACTTGAACAATAAATTCTCTAGAAAAATGTTCTTGCTGGACCTGATAGTGGTCACGTCCCAAATATACTTGTACTATTAAGATGCCATGGCCCAAAATAACCTGAGCTGAAAAGCTATTCAGAATAACTATAAGCAGGCCTTGACTCAAATAGAAAATAGAAACGAAAAGGAAACGGACTATGTGGAAAGGTAAAGGCCCATGATAGAACAGGCCCAAAAAAATTCAGGAAAAAAATTCATAAATGGGCAGAATTGTTGGGCTAGGCCCATGTAGAAAACCGAATTGGACCGGGATGAATCTTGTGCCACATCAGCTTGCCACGCTGGATGCCTACGTGGCCTGGGGAGGTTGCTAGTGACCAAAACAGAACAATAGGATTATTTTGGTCGTAAACGTCTTCGACCATTCCAGAAGAAAGGTCGCTATAGTCAGTTTATGACCGCCAGCTTTTGACCTTCTGTTTTTGGTCACAAAAAGGTCGCAAATGAAAAACCATGACCTTTCAGTGACCAATAGTGGTGGTCACAAGTTGACATATTTCTTGTAGTGACGGTAGGGTGCGTCGACTGCAAATTAAAAATTCCTACACGCAGAATAGCCAAGAACATGCTATGAGAGATGGATCACAGATCGTTACCACTAGACGTGCTGTGCCTTGCAGCGGAAGAAGAGTTGGGACAGCGCGTCCGCTGGATCGTCTCCTCCTCGTCCGATCTCCCTCGAACAGCCGGTCGTCGGTTCCCACGTATAGGTTCGCCGGAGCGGCGCAAGTGCACCACCTCTAACATTATCCGCGTGTGCAGGAGGAACGTCATGTGGCGGACTGCTAGGTCCGATCACACAACCGGCGGCGAGTGGAGGTGTCTATTCGCAACACAATCAAACCCTAGTGACAGCACCGAAGCATTCAATCGCATGAGTGTGCCGCACCCCCACTTTATATAGGCGTATGTCGAGGGCTCAACACTTGGGCCTCGCACGGACCCTAAAGCCCATAAGTCTACTCAGCCAGAATCCGAACACATCTCGGATCACATCCGACCAGTGTCCTCGAATCCGACCTCGTAGGTTCCTTCCCTTAACCGCGCGACCCCTTAGGTTCAAGCCCGTTTGCTCGCTGTTTGGATCACCTCTAAACTGCACAGTTGGTAGTGGACCCAAGCAAGGCATGTCGAACACCAAGCAGACTATGAAGCTGGTTAGGTGAACCTGTACATCATACTTCCATTCCTTTTGCCACACGATATATGTTATCGGGCTCAAGGCGAGTCTGTCATCCTTGTGCTAGCCCGATCTCTTTCTCGTTCCAGTGATGCCGACCACAAACTAGATTATCTCATAATCCTTGTCGCATGGCCATGCTTGTCCTGGTCGGATCACACGAGGGGCCCAGAGTATATCTCTCTTGATCGGAGGGGCAAATCCCATCTTGCTCCACCATGTCTCACAGCATGGGTCTGGACAAGCCCGAAACCTACCTTTGTAACTACCCAGTCACGGAGTAGCGTTTGGTTGACCCAAAGCAAGTCTGTCACCATCCCGAGCACATGCGCCAGCTCAGGTCTTAGGACATAGAACGTATGTTGTACTAGAGACTCACAGATGACATATCGCTATGTCTCATAGTTGGGTCTATCTGACTCGGACCTTATCTCAACTTGGATCCGACTACGTCGAATCCGACCAGATCCTTCCAAGTCCATATTATCCGGTTAGCATCCACTTCTCCATGGTTAGTGAGACCAAGCCATCAACCGTGTCATATGCTTGTCTAGTCGGCTGCACGTCCACACAGCCCTTTCGACCAGGGACCTTTTAGGACAGTCATCATACAATGCATAGTCCCACAAACAAGTCACGTACTTGCTGATACACATCATTGATAATGTCCAAGGACTATCTTTATTCATTAACACATAGGAAATATCATCATACATGATTGCCTCTAGGGCATATCTCCAACAGTCTCCCACTTGCACTAGAGTCAATCCAATAGACATCGAATGCCCATAGCTCTAACGTGCCCCTCATGCTTGGATTGTGGAAGCGGCTTAGTCAACGGATCTGCAACATTTGCATCCATGTGAATTTTGCATAACTTAACATCACCATTCTTCACGATCTTCCGTATCAGGTGATATTTCCGATCTATGTGTCTGGTCTTGTGGTGATCCCTCGGCTCCTTGGATTGTGCGATGGCACCAGAATTATCACAATAAAGGTCCAACAGTTTCACCGAGGCTGGGAAAATACCAAGATCATCCAGAAAGTTCCGGAT
The DNA here is from genome assembly GCF_003073215.2 of Triticum urartu. Classification (NCBI taxonomy): domain Eukaryota; kingdom Viridiplantae; phylum Streptophyta; class Magnoliopsida; order Poales; family Poaceae; genus Triticum; species Triticum urartu. The sequence goes on along the minus strand of NC_053023.1, from coordinate 454,757,755 downwards.
CCAAACACCTTCCTTTGCAGCTTCACAAGCCGCAATGTATTCGACTTTTGTGGTAGAATCGGCCACTGTATCTTGCTTGGAACTCATCCAGCTCACTGCTCCTCCGTTCATGACATACATGAATCCGGACTGTGATTGACAATCATCTCTGCCAGTTTGGAAACTAGCATCGGCGTAACCCCTTACGATGAGCTTTTCCTCACCTCCATAAACTAGGAACATCTCTTTAGTCCTTTTCAGGTACTTCAAAATCGTCTTTACCGATGCTCGGTGACTCTCACCTGGGTTGGCCTGGTATCTACTTGTTAGGCTTATTGCAAAAGCAACATCAGGCCGTGTACATATCATGGCATACATGATGGATCCAATTGCCGAGGCATACAGAATCCGACTCATCCTGCTTCGCTCATCAGATGTCGAAGGACTCTGATTCTCGCTTAGCCTTATACCATTTGAGACAGGTAAGAACCCTTTCTTGGCCTCACTCAGGTTGAACCGCTTCAACACTTTATCTATGTATGTGCTTTGTCTCAAGCCAAGCAGCCTCCTCGATCTATCTCTATAGATATTGATGCCTAAAATGTAAACTGCCTCACCAAGGTCCTTCATTGAAAACTTGCCATTCAATGATTCCTTGATCGAGTTCAGCATCAAAACATCATTTCCAATCAGTAGTATGTCATACACATACAAGATCAAAAACACAATCGAGCTCCTACTTAAATGCTTGTATAAACAAGCGTCCTCATCGCTTTTGATGAAACCGAGACCGGTGACGACCTCATCAAAACGAATGTTCCAACTCCGAGATGCTTGCTGTCGGTGTCAAAACCGACGGATCTCGGGTAGGGGGTCCCGAACTGTGCGTCTAGGCCGGATGGTAACAGGAGGCAAGGTACACAATTTTTTACCCAGGTTCGGGCCCTCTCGACGGAGGTAAAACCCTATGTCCTGCTTGATTAATATTGATGATATGGGTAGTACAAGAGTAGATCTACCACGAGATCGGAGAGGCTAAACCCTAGAAGCTAGCCTATGGTATGATTGTTGATGTGTATGTTGTCCTACGGACTAAAACCCTCCGGTTTATATAGACATCGGATGGGGTTAGGGTTACATAGAGTCGGTTACAATGGTAGGAGATCTACATATCCGTATCGCCAAGCTTGCCTTCCACGCCAAGGAAAGTCCCTTACGGACACGGGACGGAGTCTTCAATCTTGTATCTTCATAGTCCAACAGTCCGGCCAAAGGATATAGTCCGGCTATCTGGACACCCCCTAATCCAGGACTCCCTCAATAGCCCCCGAACCAGGCTTCAATGACGATGAGTCCGGCGCAGATTGTCTTCGGCATTGCAAGGATGGTTCTCCTCCAAATTCTGTGTACCTGTTTGAATAAAGTCCGGTTTCTTGTAGATGTTGCGCTCCTCGGCTTCTACGCCCAATAATGCAATAATGGCCGCTTCCCCCGTGTCAAACGAATATGAAAAGTCTGAGTGTTTTTACATTCACACCCCTAGTCGCGTAAATGAGCTGCCCTATTTAAGGGGACGAGGATTTAGATCCAATCCACACCTTCTCCCCTCCGTGAGTGTTCATCAGAGCGCATCCGACAAAGGTCCATTCCACCATGGCCAGCCGTCGCAACTCCTCCTCTCGCCCTTCTAGCCCTAATCCTGGATATTGGGAGAGATGTTCCATCCCGCATAGCGAGCTAGTGACACTCCAGACCAAGGGATTTCTCCCCCCGGCCTATATGGTCCTGGTTCGAGCCGGTCTTGCCGTCTTCAACGGTGGAGAGCAAGCAGAGAATGTCCCTAATCCCTCCAAAGGAGAGTGGGTGTGCCTCGTCCCTTACTTAATAAGGGGGCTCGGATTTCCAATCCATCCATTTCTCCGGGGGTTGCTGGAGTTCTACGGCCTCCAGCTACATAATCTCACGCCTACCTCAGTACTGCATATCGCGGGCTTTGTAGCCCTCTGCGAGCTGTTCTTGGGTGTCGAAGCTCATTTCGGATTGTGGAAGGAGCTATTTTGCCTCATGCCCCGTTCCAAGAAGGTGTCAATGTATCAAGTGGGCGGAGCCGAAGTATGGTGCATCGCCGGGACCGGATATATGTCCGGAACCCCAAAGAAGGCGTCCGAAGACTGGCCCTCGGAGTGGTTTTATATAGAAGACGTCCTGCTGCCGGATCCTGTCCGGATCGGCCTTCCTGAATTCAACAGTGCTCCCTTAAAGAAGCGCCTAAGCTAGCGCCCATGAAGCCCTCAGAGGGGAGGTGGCAGGGACATCATTTACCTGATGAGCCGAATAAGATTGTTAGCCCATTCCGGACTAACCATGATCGGGGTTATGGCCGAATGCATTATGCGGGGGGTGCAGCTGCTTCAGTATAGAAGCCACCCCATGTGGGACTTCAACAGGGAGGACGACGCCACCCGCTACGGCCGTAAGGGGCCAGATTTAGCTGCTGCTCTACTGAAGATCTTGTCCACTTTGTATAAGGGAGAAGAGGAGGAATTTCTCCGTGTCAACCCTCATGGCGGATTCTCCATGCACAATCCCCCAAGCTGGGTAAGCGGCCGTATTTACTTGTCCAACCGTTTTGTATTCCCATTGTTAAGTATCCAGTCTGACGACTTCAACGCAGGAACTGCGCCGGGCTGTTAAGGAAATAAGCAGCCCTCCTCCACAACCCGAGGACCCAGGACGGTCCCTCGAACCGGCCTCCCAAGAGGATCCGGACATATCTGTGGAGCTGATTGATGGAGTGTTCCATCAATTGAGCGAGGACAACGCCTTGGTGGCCATTACGGCCGATTACCCAGGGCTAGTCCTGACCCCCCAGGTACCTAAGATCGAAGTCCCAGTACCCTGAATAGGTATCCGCCCACTCGTGTTCATTTTCCTGTTTGCAACCGAACTTTGCAGGGGAGGTATTTAAGGCGGAATGCCGAACCTGCGGCGACAAGCCAACGAGGGGCCGTAGGGCCCCCCGGGGGCAGAAAAGAAGAGCAGTCCAGACCGAGGCGTCAGCGCAAAGGTATGGCGCGCCCCCTTATCCCAGGTGTTATACCTTCGAGGCATATTGACACTCGCGCTCTTTTCAGGACAAAGAGACCTCGCCGGACTACATCCGGAGAGGCTGCCAATCGCGCCTCCACCAGCCAGGCTCCAAAGCCTGGTCAGGAGGTGGAGGCGAACGCAAGGCGTGCGCCAGACGCTACTCCGACGGAGGATGTGGACGGGTTGTCTGCCACCAACTCTGAGGTGGAGAGTGCCATGAACCACAGGCGTCGCCGGACAATTCTTCGCGACGCTTGTTTCTCCCAAGGGGCGTTAGATGCCTTCAACTCGGGAGATGCGTATCTCCGTGCCACTCAAAATGGTCTAGCCAGAGCCATGGAGCAGTATGTAAAAGACATACGGGTAAGAAAATTCTGGTAATTATATGTATATACCAGTAGCCCCCGAGACTTGAAACAGTTAGAATAACTGATTTAAGGATCATTTGTGATGCAGGTTCTTACGGAAAAGAATTCCCTACTATCCAAGGAGCTGGAAGAGTGCAAAGCCCAACTTGAGGCCGCACTAGCCGCAGCAGGGGAGCCCAAGGAGACCCCCTCTGGTAATATATACTACGAAAGATAAGTACTTTGCGAAGCACAGCTTTGGTGCGAATCTGACAAATGAAATTGCAGATGGCGCCGGATTGAATCCGGAAAGGCAACACCTCCTACGCCAGCTAAAGGCTGGTGAGAGGGTGCTGATAAAGGTGATGGGGGAGAAGAACGATCTCCAAGATGCCAACACCAAGCTGGGCGTCGAGCTGAAAGATGTTCATGCCCATCTGTCAGACTCCGTGAAGGAGAATCAGCGGCTTCGGCACGGCATATTTAGTAAGTGCTTGAATGAACCTTTGAAAGAAAGTTCGGCGGGGAAGTCGACTAACAGAGCAATGTCTGTAGGAGTGCTAACAGGTCGTCCTGCAGAGGAGATGCCCGGTTCTATGGTGACCTTCCTCTCGAGCTCTCGCAACTGCTCGATCGAGTTCGGCAGGCGATGCAAGGCATCGCCCAGGCCTTGTGGCCAACCATCTCCATGCCCGAAGGTCTTGGAGAGCTTGCGGAGAATCTAAAGGGAGCACGGCGGCGCTTCTGCTTGTGGAAGATATCAGCCTGCCGTCAAGGCGCCAGGGAGGCCTCGGCCATGGTGAAGACGTGGTACTCAAAGGCTGACCCCAACCATATGGCCGAGGTCGGTCCTATAGGACCCAATGGGAAGGAGATCCCTGTAAGCTTAGTATACGGCCAAGTAGAGTTGGCCACAAAGTATTCCCAGCAGGACTGTAAATTAGACAGCCTGTTAGATGGTATTGAAGAGGAATACAGTCAGTCAAAATGACTATGTAATTTAATTGACATTTATGATGCCTTCTAGCCGGATTGTAGATCATTTGTCATGGCCGACCCTGTCGCTACAGCCTCGGGACCTGATGGTCCGGAGTGTGTCCGAATTCTCATGCGGTCATATAGGAACCGAGGAATGCATGGAGACCAGGCGTAGGGGTCATTAGTGCGTGAACAGACAAGTGCCCGACTAGTTATGTTATATTACATGGTTAGTAAGAAACATCTTCCAGGGAGAATAGTTTCGTTAGGGGTTCCTTTCCCTGGGAGGCATGCCCTAAAGTGCATGTCCATGCTACGAAAAGAAACGCAGGAAAAACGTCTGGGGGCATATAGATAAAAAGATCATCTTTAGTTCACTGACCGAATATTCCCTTAAGAACGCTAGCTTTCGGCTTCACCCAGTCTGAGGTACACGTCCGGCTGACCCGGCAGTAACAATCGCAGAGGTGCTCCCTTTACCACCTAGCCGAACAATCAGGAACGTAGGGGTAAGCACAGGAGCCAGGCAACCCAGCTTGGCCAAAACTTAAGTCATATCAATGCATATAATGGCGAATAAAAGGTACATGCGGAAGTGTGACACATGTGTTGGGCGTGAAGCCCGTATAAATAAGCTTCTGTTTAAAGAAGCCCCCAGGTTTATTGAGCGCGGATAGCGCGTCACTTTATGAGCTTTTAAAGGCTATAAGAGATGGAGAGAGAAGAAGAGGAATGTAAGACAGAAGGTATATAAAAATGGACAGAGGAAGGAGACGAACATAGAGTCCGGCGCTAGGCATAGAATCTTCGGAGACGGGCTGCGTTCCATGGGTTTGGCTCGAGTCGGTTATCCGATGCATTTCGCAGGCGGTACGCTCCACCAGTCAGAACTTGGTCAATTATGAAGGTACCTTCCCACTTGGGCTTGAGTTTGTCCTTTTTCTTGTCCGGCAGGCGTAGAACTAATTCGCCAACATTGTAATTTTTGGCCCATACTTCTCTGCTTTGGTATCGTCGAGCCTGCTGTTGATAGAATGCGGAACGGGCTTTTGCCACATCACGCTCCTCCTCCAATGCGTCCAAACTGTCCTGCCGATCGAGCTCGGCTTCTCTTTCTTCATACATGCGCACTCGAGGTGAGTCATGAATTATGTCGCAAGGCAAAACTGCCTCTGCGCCGTACACCATAAAGAATGGTGTGTATCCGGTGGTGCGATTCGGCGTGGTCCGCAGCCCCCAAAGTATGGAGTCGAGCTCCTCTACCCAGTGCGTGTTGGATTCTGTGAGGGGCCACACTAATCTAGGTTTAATGCCGCTCATGATAAGACCATTTGCACGTTCGACCTGGCCGTTAGTTTGTGGGTGGTAGACGGAAGCATAATCGAGCTTGATGCCCATGTTTTTGCACCAGAGTTTTACCTCATCGGCCTTAAAGTTCATGCCGTTATCAGTGATGATGCTGTGGGGGACGCCGTAACGGTGTACAACCCCGGATATGAAGTCTATCACAGGTTCGAATTCGGCCGTCTTAACAGGCTTGGCTTCTATCCATTTGGTGAACTTATCCACCATGACCAGTAAGTATTTTTGCTTATGGGTTCCGCCTTTAAGGGGTCCAACCATGTCAATCCCCCAGACCGCGAAGGGCCAAGTGATGGGGATAGTTTGGCGGGGGGTGGGTGGCATATGGCTTTGGTTTGCAAAGAGCTGGCAACCGGTGCATCATTGGACTAAGTCCTGGGCGTCTGCCCGGGCCGTCGGCCAGTAAAAGCCTGTGCGGAAAGCCTTGCTCACAAGGGACCGAGCTGCAGCATGATGACCGCCGAGTCCGGCATGAATTTCAGCCAGGAGGTTCCGCCCTTCCTCTTCGGAGATGCACCTTTGAAGGACTTCGGTAGTGCTTTTCTTATAAAGTTCTCCCTCGTGGACTTTGTAGGCTTTGGATCGCTGCACGATGCAGCGTGCCTCATTTTGGTCCTCGGGGAGTTCCTACCTAATAAGGTAGGCGAGGAATGGTTCTGTCCACGGGGCGATGACGGCCATTATTACGTGGGCTGAAGGTGTTATTTCATTGGCAGAGCCTCCGATTGTGTCAGAATGTTCGGTGTCGGGCAGTGCGGTTGGGTCCGGGCTGTTATTGTTCGGCTCCCCTTCCCATACTATGGATGGCTTGAACAGCCTTTCCAAGAAGATGTTGGGGGGGACTACATCGCGTTTTGCGCCGATGCGTGCCAGGACATCTGCCGCCTGATTATTTTTCTGGGTTATATGGTGAAATTTGAGCCCCTCGAACGGAGCTGACATTTTTAGGACGGCGTTGTGGTAAGCTGCCATTTTTGGATCCTTGGCATTGAAGTCTCCATTTATTTGGGATATTGCGAGCTTCGAATCCCCGCGCACCTCTAGGCGTTGAATGCCCATGGATACTGCCATCCGGAGACCATGTAAAAGGGCCTCATATTCGGCTGCATTGTTGGAGTCCGTGTACATAATCTGGAGTATGTATTGAACTGTGTCTCCTGTGGGGGATGTCAAAACGACGCTAGCCCCCAGTCCGGCCAACATCTTGGAGCCGTCGAAATGCATGATCCAATTTGAATATGTGCCGTACTCTTTAGGGAGTTCGGCTTCCGTCCATTCTACGACGAAGTCGGCCAAGACTTGCGACTTGATGGCTCATCGTGGCTTATAAGTTATGTCGAATGGGAGGAGCTCAATTGCCCATTTTGCAATCCAGCCCGTTGCGTCATGGTTGTTTATAATATCATTAAGTGGTACTTTTGAGGCTACTGTTATTGAACACTCTTGAAAGTAGTGTCGTAGCTTCCGGGATGCCATGAATACCGCGTACGCAATCTTTTGGTAATGCGGGTACCGTAATTTGCAGAGAGTGAGGAAAGTGGACACATAATAGACCGGCTTTTGAAGGGGGAATTTGTGTCCGTCTGCTTCTGGTTCGACGACGAGCACTACGCTTACAACCTGATGTGTTGCTGCAATGTATAATAGCATTGGTTCGCCAATGTTTGGCGCAGCCAGGACTGGGTTTGTTGCCAATATGGCTTTTATTTCGTCGAGGCCGGCCGTGGCTGCATCCGTCCATTTGAAGTGTTCGGTGCGCCGAAGGAGGCGGTAAAGGGGTAGGGCCTTTTCTCCCAATCGGGAGATAAAACGGCTTAGAGCCGCCACGCATCCGGTTAACTTTTGTATTTGTTTGAGGTCCTTTGGGATGTCCAGTTGCGACAGAGCTCGGATCTTGGCTGGATTTGCTTCGATTCCTCTACCGGATACAATGAAGCCCAAGAGCTTTCCGGCTGGAACGCTAAAAACGCATTTTTTGAGTTGAGCTTGATGTCGTATGTTCGGAGGTTATCAAATGTGAGCCTCAAGTCGTCTACTAGAGATTCAACATGTCTTGTTTTGACAGCCACATCATCTACATATGCGTCCACTGTTTTGCCGATCGGGCTTGCCAGACATGTCTGAATCATGCGCTGATATGTTGCGCCGGCATTTTTGAGCCCGAAGGGCATCGTGTTGAAGCAGAATGGGCCGTATGGTGCGATAAATGCCGTTGCGGCTTGGTCTGGTTCTGCCATCTTGATTTGAAGATAGCCGGAATATGCGTCGAGGAAACACAACGAATCGTGTCCTGCGGTAGCATCGATAATTTGATGGATGCGGGGGAGGGGGAAGGGATCCTTTGGGCAGGCCTTGTTAAGGTCTTTAAAATCAACACACAGGCGCCAGGATTTGTCCTTCTTTGGTACCATCACCAGGTTTGCTAGCCAGTCCGGATGTTTTATATCTCTGATGAATCCGGCCTCCAATAGCTTTGCTAGCTCCTCTCCCATGGCCTGTCTCTTAGGTTCGGAAAAACGCCGAAGAGCCTATTTGACAGGTTTGAATCCTGAGTGGATATTCAAGCTGTGCTTGGCCAGCCTGCATGGGATTCCTAGCATGTCTGAAAGGTGCCAGGCGAAAATGTCCCAGTTCTCTCATAGGAACTCTCGCAGTGCGGCAACCACATCAGGGTTTAAATGTGCCCCGATGGATGGACTTGGAATTTGACTATTTCGTCCGCTGGTTTAAAGGAGGTGGACTTGGATCTTTTGTCGAGTACTACGTCATCCCTGTTCACCATAGAGCGCAGCGCAGTCAGTTCCTCAACCGCTAGGGCTTCGGATAGTGCCTCGAGGGCCAGTGCGGCTGTCTTGTTTTCGGCACGGAGTGCTATGTCCAGATCACTAGCGAGAGTGATGATCCCGTTGGTCCCGGGCATCTTGAGCTTCATGTACCTGTAATGGGGTATTGCTTGGAAGATTGTAAACGCTTCCCGCCCTAGCAGAGCATGATAACCGCTGCTGAACGGGGCCACATGGAACGTGACCTCTTCGGACCTGTAATTATCCGGCGTGCTGAACACCACATCTAGTGTGATTTTTCCTGTACAGCGCGCTTCCCAACTGGGGATTATTCCTCTAAAGGTTGTGCTGCTTCGCTCGATGCGGTTCCAGTCTATTTCCATTTTTTGAAGAGTTTCCTCGTAAATGAGGTTCAATCCGCTGCCGCCGTCCATGAGTACCTTGGTAAGATGAAAGTCGTCCACTATTGGACTAAGGACCAATGCGGCTGGTGCTCGGGCTGTTCGGAATTTAGGTTCATCACTGGCGTTAAAGGTAATAGCCGTGTCACTCCATGGGTTTATTGTTGCTACTTGGTAGACTTCGGCTAGGCTGTGGAGTGTCCTTTTTCGCACATTATTTGATGTGAAGGTCTCGAAGACTGTTAATACCGTATTGGTGTCTCTGGGGTGGCCTTCTGTGGCCTCCGGAATTAGGAGATTTTCGCCAATTTTGGCCACCTGCCGGAGTATCCAACATGCTCTAAGGCTGTGAGTTGGTGTGGCGTCCTCTGTACTGTGAATTTTATAGGGTCCATTAAGCCATCCTTCCAATACGGTTCCATGCGCTGTAGAGGGTTTTTGCTTTTTGGTTTTTGACCCGGGTGTTTGGCGGTGATGCACCCTTTTATTTTGGTATGGTTTTGCATTTAGGGCCAGATTGTCCCAAAATTTTATTTCGGTTTTCCGGGTGCTTTCCATCGCACAGTACTTTCGTACTATGGACGCCAAGTCGGCGAAGCGTGTAATATCGCGGCGACTTATGGCATTGAGGATTCCCTTGTCCGTGCAATTATTGCAGAAGAATGAAATCGTGTCTTCCTCACGGCAGTCCTTTATCCTGTTCATAACCAGGAGGAATCTGGCCCAGTAATGATGTACTATTTCTTCGGGCTCTTGCCTAATTTGGGATAGATCGCTAATGTTCGGGTGGGTGGGTGGAATTAAATCCGAAGCCGCACCCCATCTGAGGCTCAGAGGCCGAGGAATTTCCGAGTTCGAAAATTTGGATTTCTGGATGTTGTCCAACGAATCCAGTCCATCGCCTGACTCTAAGTTCAGGTCTTGAGTGATATCCTCCCCTCCGTGGGTATCTGTCTTGGAGGGATCAGGAATCCGAACGTACCGAGTCGTTAAGATAGATGAAGGGTCGCCGCACTGTCCCTCTACCACGGCAACTTGATGGGTGACTTGGGGAGAGTTAATCTCTCTCAAATCGGGTTTAGGCTCAATCTGGTCGTAATCCGTAGCGACTCCCAGGGCGGTGAAGCGATCCAAGAGCTCGTTTATGGAGGAGAGCTCCATTGGATCTAACTGCTCAATGAGTTCCGAGCTGACATGAAGATTGTTTTCGATGGCCCGAGAGGTCATCGTCGGCGCAGAAGCCGAACGGGCGGTCATAAGAAAACCACCTAGCCGGAGGGTTTGGCCGACAGCCAAAGCTCCCTTAGCAACGGTGCCGTCTTTAAAGACGGGGCGAGGCATCCTTCCTGATGACGACGACATAGAGTAACTCTCAACGAAAGCACCAATGTCGGTGTCAAAACCGGCGGATCTCGGGTAGGGGGTCCCGAACTGTGCGTCTAGGCCGGATGGTAACAGGAGGCAAGGGACACGAGGTTTTACCCAGGTTCGGGCCCTCTCTACGGAGGTAAAACCCTACGTCCTGCTTGATTAATATTGATGATATGGGTAGTACAAGAGTAGATCTACCATGAGATCGGAGAGGCTAAACCCTAGAAGCTAGCCTATGGTATGATTGTTGATGTGTATGTTGTCCTACGGACTAAAACCCTTCGGTTTATATAGACATCAGATGGGGTTAGGGTTACATAGAGTCGGTTACAATGGTAGGAGATCTACATATCCGTATCGCCAAGCTTGCCTTCCACGCCAAGGAAAGTCCCTTCCGGACACGGGACGGAGTCTTCAATCTTGTATCTTCATAGTCCAACACTCCGGCCAAAGGATATAGTCCGGCTGTCCGAACACCCCCTAATCCAGGACTCCCTCACTTGCCTCAACCCATAAATGGATCTCTTGAGCTTGCATACTTTACTAGTGCTAGTCGAATTGACAAAACCCTTGGGCTATATCATATACACATCCTCGGTTAAATTACCATAAAGGAAAGCCGTTTTGACATCCATCTGCCATATCTCATAATCGAAATATGCAGCTATAGCTTGTACGATCCTCACCGACTTAAGCTTCTCTACCGGCGAGAAAGTCTCATCGTAGTCAATTCCTTGAACTTGTCCATAACCTTTAGTGACAAGCCGAGCTTTGTGGATCTGAACATTTCCATCCACATCGGTTTTATTCTTAAGGACCCATTTGCAGCCAATGGCCTTTACACCAGGCGGCGGATCAACCAAGTCCTAGACTTGATTTTCATCCATGGACTTTAACTCGGATCTCATGGCCTCTATACATGCCTCGGAATCCGGGCTCACCATCGCTTCCGCATACGTGGCCGGCTCGTCGCTTTCTAGCAAAAATACATCACGCACTCTGTGCAATCTTTCCGACCTCCGTAGTTCCGGTGCCACTTCCACTACAGGTTCCCTGACTGACTCCGGTATGATCTCATCACTCGCCGAGCCATCCCCGAGTGGTACTCGAATTTCTTCGAGTCAAGCCGTCCTTCCACTGGCCTCCCGACTGAGAAACTCTTTCTCAAGGAAAACCCTCGAGCAACAAACACTTTTCTCTCTTCCCGGTTGTAGAGGTTATATCCCAAGGTTTCCCTCGGATATCCCACAAATATGCATTTATCCGACTTGGGTGTAAGCTTGTCTGAGATAAGTCACTTGACAAATGCTTCACAACCCCAAATCTTTAGAAAAGACAAACTGGGAGTCTTCCCGGTCCACATCTCATGTGGTGTCTTATCTACGGATTTTGATGGTACCCTGTTAAGTGTGAAAGCTACAGTTTCTAGAGCGTATCCCCGGAATGACAAGGGTAAATCCGATTTGCTCATCATAGATCAAACCATGTCCAACAAGGTACGATTCCGCCGTTCTGACATGTCGTTTCTCTATGGCATACCCGGAGGTGTGAGCTGAGGTACTATACCTTGGCTTTTCAGATGATCATCAAACTTCTGGCTCATGTACTCACCTCCACGATCAGATCGTAGAAGTTTTATAGTCTTGTCGAGCTGATTCTCAACCTCGTTTTGAAACTCTTTGAACTTTTCAAAAGTTTCCGACTTGTGCCTCATCAAATAGATATATCCATATCTACTCAAGTCGTCCGTAAAAGTCACGAAGTACTGATAGCCACCTCTGGCAGTTGTGCTCATTAGTCCACACACATCATTGTGTATCAGTTCCAACAGCTCGGACGCCCTCTCGCAATTCTTTGTGAAAGGAGACTTAGTCATCTTGCCGAGCAAGCATGATTCGCATGTCTCAAACGACCCGAAGTCGGACGAAGTTAGGAGCCCATCATCATGGAGCTTCTTCATGCGCTTCAGACTAATGTGTCCAAGTCGGCAATGCCAGAAGTACATCGGATTTATCTCATTAGGCTTACGCCTCTTGACATTCATGTTATAGACCGGTTCCTGTCCTAGATTCTATATAAATAGCCCATCAACAATGGGTGCATAGCCGTGGAACATACCATTCAAATAAATCGAACAACCATTGTCCTTTAAATTGAATTCATAGCCCGGAATCATCAAGCATGAGGCAGAAATAATGTTCCGACTAAGTGCAGGAATGTAATAACAATTATTTAATTCCAGAATAAATCCAGAAGGAAGCATGAGCTGCATCGTGCCGACTTCCAACGCAACAACTCTTGCTTTGGTGCCGACCCTGATGTCAATTTCCCCTTGTGCCACATGCCTAGTTCTTACCAACCCCTGCATCGAGTTGCAAATATGAACAACCGATCTGGTATCAAATACCCAAGAGCTACTAGGTATGTCAGCAAGGTAAATGTCTATAACATATGCAACAAGTGTACCTTTGCCCAAAGAAGCATTTCCGGCCTTCTTGCCATGCTCTGCAAGCCACTTGCTACAGTTTCTCTTCCAGTGACCGGTCTCCTTCAAATGATAGCAAATGGTCTTCGAGTCCAGTCCAGACTTCGGCACAGCGGCGGAGGTTACTGTCTCCGTGCCCTTTGCCGTAGCCTTTTTCTTGGACCAACTCTTCTTGAACTTAGCCGATTTCTGCACCATCAACACATGATGTGTGCCTTTCTTAATATCCTCGTCTGCCACTTTGAGCATCCCATGCAATTCAGTGAGCTTCTTATCCATGCCATGTATATGATAGTTCGAGATGAACGTCCCATAGCTGGGCAGAAGAGAACCCAGAACTGCATCAGTAGCCAGCTCATCCAAGAGCGGGAAACCCAAACGACCCAAAGCTTGCACATATCCGATCATTTTGATCACATGTGGGCTCAGTGGATCACCTTCCTTCAGCTTGCAATCCATCAAGGATCGCTGTCGGCGTCCTGGGAACGGGGGTCCCTAGACTTGCCTCCCTGCGGCCCACGGCGTGGCTCCACCAGCGGCCCCGTACGACCCATCTTCACCAGCAAACACTCAAGACCCTCGCGAGGCGGGTGATGCAAGACCTCCTCGGGGGCGGCCTGACCAGGCCGGCTCGCGAGGGGCGGAGAGATCAAGGCAAGGGGCACCTCGCGAGGTTCCTGTGACACAAGCCATGACGACCAAGGCCAGGCGGGCACCAGTGCGTGAAGTGTTCTCGTTTCCCCTTTGGTGCTAAAGAAGCAAGCACAGGCGCGGAGTCCCGAGGTGTCAAGCAAAGGTTTCCATATCGGTGCAACGAGACCAAGGCCAGCAGGACGACAGGGCGGAGGTCACCGTGGAGCCTAGGACGGCATCACCACCAGAGCCTTTGGCAGGCGAAGACCATCTTTTGTCAGGATAGCTTGTACTAGCTGCCCCCCTTCAAACTGGCCGTTGTGGGATCCCTTCCCGCCTAATATTTGGGAAGAGGACTCGGACCTCTATAAATAGGACTAGCCACCACCGTAGGGAGGCATCTAATCTTGGACTGGATCAATTCCACCAAGGGCACCAGACAAGCTCACCAAGCACAAGAGCACCTCTCCTCGGGAGGCTATTCTTCCCTTGTAACTATTCATCCTCAGCCCCAGAGGCAATCCACCACACCACACTGGAGTAAGGTATTACACCACATCGATGGCCCAAACCAGTATAAATCTTGTGTCCCTTTGTTCTGCGGGTTAGACGCGCTAAGCCTTGAGATTGTGGTGAGGGCGAGAGCTAGAGGGGGAGAGTTATTCATGCGCACCCCAGTGTTTGAACCTCAAGGGTTTTGCCGGAACCAGAAATCCGACATTTGGCTCCTAAGGTAGGGGTGCGCTGAAGCTTTCCTTCTGGTGATCCACGTCCCATCGCTCCATCACATCCATGTCGGACGCGCGCTGAGCCCGCGCCGAGCGCCGGGCCACCCTCGCCGCCCGTGTCGCTCAGACAGCCCCTGTCGGCGGGCCTCCCCGTCGTTCTCTGTCTCCCGTTTCCAACACCGTTACCGGCCCGGAAGCAAACGAGCAGCAAGCGTCCTCACTGCACCCCTCCGTGTGGCAGGACGGCCGCTCCGCCACCCCGTCACTGACTCCGGCCGGCTCATCGTCTCACGCTCGCCGCGCACCCACAGACGCGCAGGCTACACTGCTCATGGCACGCGAGCTCCTGCGTTACCGCCCGGTCGACAACCTCTACGAGGACTGGTTGGACCGCATTACTGAGCTCGGCAGCACCGCTGGAGGCTCTCCTACACCATCCCTCTCGCTGCCTTGCCCACCTCCAGCTGCGGGCGATGTAGCTCATGGAGCGCCCCGCCTCCTCCGCGTCAAGACGGTGTCCTTGCCCCAAGACGCGCAGTCCCGCGGCGTGATCCACTGCGCCGTTTGCCCGTGCACGAAGAAGGAAGCTGCCAAGGGGTTCCCCGGCCGCAAGAAAACGCTCCAGCGCTCCTGGCGCCACGACAAGACCGCGTGCCGCCCTTGGCGGTGGTGCATGGACATCAAGGGCAGGCTTCGCCCTGCAGAGGGCCATGCTGGCCACCACAGGCTATCGCGCCCACGTTCCCGAGCTGCGTAGCGACGTCTGTCCAGGCAAGTTCAACCCAGACCTGCCTCCTCGCTATGACTGCACCCCTGATCCCGCGGAGTTCCTGCAGCTCTACGAGCTGAGCATCGAGGCGGCCAACGGCGATGAGGAAGTCATGGCGAACTGGTTTCCCATGGCTCTCAAGGATGGCGCTCGCTCGTGGCTACTGAACCTGCCCCAGGCTCGATCTCCTCTTGGGTGAGCTGCGCGACCGCTTCGTCGCCAACTTCTAGGGCACTCGCGACCGCCCTCCAGCCGTGGGTGACCTGCGCCGCATCAAGCAACAGCCGGGAGAGACCCTGCAGAAGTACATCCAGCGCTTCAACAGCGTGCGTCTCAAGATCCCCAAGGTGACGGACGATTCCATCATCTCGGCATTTTTCGATGGCGTCCGCGACATCAAGGTGAAGGAGGAGCTCGCCATCCACAAGGAGCTATGCACAACTCTAGAGCTATTCAACATAGTGACCAAGTATGCTAGAGCTGAGGAGGGGCGTCTCTCCCTCCTCGAGGTCCCTGTTGCAGACCCAGAGGGGAAGAAGGCCAAGGTCAAGGACATGAAGCGCAAGGGAGTAGCCATACTCGCGGCAAAGCCAGACACCAAGAGCGGCCGGGACCTCCCCGAGTGGTCCAAGGGCAGCCGTACGTTCTGCGCTTTCCACAACGTGCGTAGCCACAACACCAGCGATTGTCAAGAGCTCATGGCCATTCGAGATGGATGCTACGCTCGACGCTCCGAGCACAACGACCGGGGCTACGACCGAGGAGGAGGACGCTGGGACGACCGCGGCCCCTGCCAGGACTAGCGCGACCAGCCTCGCAAGGACCGCTGGCAGGACCAGCCTCGTGAGGGCGCCTGGAGGGACCAGCCTCGAGAGGACAGTCCTCAGAGCAATCCTGGTCTTCCTCCATTGCCGCCACCACCAAGGAGGAACGACGACCACCAACAGGATGAAGGGGGTGGGGGCTTCCAGGAGCCGCACGCCATCACTTGCATCTTGGGTGGTGCTCAGGCCCCGGCTTCCCAGCGCATCTTCAAGCAGTTCTCTCATGAGGTGAATGCAGCCCTCCCCAAGCTCGAGGCCACACGCCCGCTCAGATGGTCCAAGTACGCCATCACCTTCAGCTCGACGGACCAGCTCAAATGCGCGGCGACTGCTGGCGTCCTCCTGATGCTCTGTTCACCCGTCATCAGCAATGTCCAAGTCACCCAGACCCTCATCGACGGTGGCGCAGGGCTCAGTGTCCTGTCCGTCGAGACGTTCGACAGCCTTCAAGTGCCATACGATCAGCTTCAGCCCACCAAGCCCTTCTCAGGAGTGACTGATGGCTCTACCACCCCGATAGGGCAAGTTCGTCTCCTTGTCACCTTCGGTCAGCGCGACAACTACCACACTGAGCTCATCGACTTCGACGTCGCCCACATTTGTGTGCCGTACAATGCCATACTCGGGTACCCAGCGTTAGCCAAATTCATGGTAGTGACCCACCGTGGCTACAACGTCCTCAAGATGCGGGGAAGCGGCGGAATCATCACAGTCCCCTACGAGGAAAGAGATGCCGTGTGCCACCTCAAGAAGGCACACCCGGTGCCCTCCTCGGGCAGGGCTCGGAGGCTCTCTTCTAGAGGGCCTCAGACCTGGCCAACATCACAAGGGAGGCGCTCGGGCACCGTATGGAGGCGTGCTTCGCAACACGTTTCCTTCTGGGTGGTGGTGGTAATGGAGGAAGGCCTGCATTGCCTTGAGGACGAGCCTCACGAGGCTGGTCCCTCCAGGCGCCCTCGCGAGGCTGATCCTGCGAGCGGTCCTCACGAGGCCGGTCGTGCCACTCCTAGCACGGGCCACGGTCGTCCCAGCGTCCGCCACCACTTCCTCCTCCTCGGCCGTAGCCCCGGTCGCTGCGCTCGGGGCGTCGACCGAAGCGTCCTTCTCGAATGGCTCTGAGCTCTTGACAGTCGCTGGTGTTGTGGGTATGTAGGTTGTGGAAGGCGCAGAACGGTCGGCTGCCCTTGGATCACTCGGGCTAGTCTCTGCCGCTCTTAGTGTCCGGCTCCGCCGCGAGCACGGCTGCTCCCTTGAGCTTCACGTCCTTGGCCTTGGTCTTTTTCTTCTCTAGGTCCACAGCAGGGAGCTCGAGGAGGGAGAGGCGCCCCTCCTCAGCTCTTGCACACTTGGTCGCGATGTTGAATAGATCCAGGGTCGTGCACAGCTCTTCATGGATGGCGAGCTCCTCCTTCATCTTGACGTCATGGACACCGTCGGAGAACGCTGAGATGACGGCCTCGTCGGTTACCTTGGGGATTTTGATGCACGCGATGTTGAAGCGATGAATGTACTTCCGCAGGGTCTCCCCTGGTTGCTGCTTTATGCGGCGCAGGTCACCCGTGACCGGGGGCGGTTGCGAGTGCCCTGGAAGTTGGCGATGAAGTGGTTGCGCATCTCATCCCAGGAGGAAATTGAGCCTGGAGGCAGGTTCAGGAGCCAGGAGCGGGGGCCATCCTTGAGAGCCATGGGAAACCAGTTCGCCATGACTTTCTCGTTGCCGTTGGCCGCCTTGATGCTTAGCTCATAGAGTTGCAGGAACTCCGCGGGGTCGGGGGTGCCGTCATAGCGAGGAGGCAGATCTAGCTTGAACTTGCCCCGCCAGGCGACGCTACGCAGCTCAGGGGTGACGGCGCGGCAGCCGGCCGTGGTCACCGGGGCCCGCCTTGGAGGTGGAGCTTGGCCTTGGCGCCCGCGCGCCGCTACAGACAGCGGCGCGGGGAATTTTCACAGCAAACGATCCTGGCGCGGCGGAGCGAGGAGTGGCGGAGCGTTCGCTTGTGGTCAAGGGACTTCTTGGCAGCTTCTTTCTTCACGCACGGGCGCCAAACGCGGTGGGTCGCACCGTGGAGCCGCATGCCTTGGCGCTAGGGCGCCGTCTTGGGGCAGAGGTGGTGGAGGTGCTTCATGAGCTGCGTCGCCCGTGGCTGGCGGAGGGCGAGGCAGAGAGTGGGACGACGCAGGGGAGCCCCATGAAGCGCGGACAAGCTCGGCGATGCGGTCAAGCCAGTCCTTGTAGAGGTCGTCGACCTGGCGGTAGCGCAGGAGCTCGTGCGCCATGAGGAGCGCGGCCCGTGCTTCCGTGGGAATGCGACGAGCGTGAGATGACGAACCAGCGGGAGTCAGCGATGGGGTGGCTGTGCGGCCGTCCTGCCGCACCGAGGGGTGCAGCGAGGATGCTTGCTGCTCGTTCCCCGCCGGGCCGGTGACGGCGTTGGCGACAGGCGACGGAGAGCGACGGGGTGGCCCGCCGACAGGGGATGTCTAAGAGACGCGGGTGGCGAGGGCAGCCCGACGCTCGGCACGAGCGCGATGTGCTTCCGCCATGGAGACGATGGAGCGACGAGATGCAGAGCGACGGAAGGGAGGCTTTGGTGCACCCCTACCTGGCGCGCCAAATGTCGAATCACGGGTTCCGGAAAAAACCCTTAAGGTTCGAACTCTGGGGTGCGCGCGAAGATCTCCCCCCCCCCTATCGATCCACGTCCTAACTTAGCCTAGATCTCACGAACTAACTCAACGAACTCGCAACACAAGGAACCCGAGATTTATACCGGTTCGGGCCACCATTGTGGTGTAATACCCTACTCTAGTGTGGTGGTGGTGGATTGCCTCTTGGGCTGAGGATGAACAGTACAAGGGGAAGAACAGCCTCCTCAGGTTGAGGTGTTCTTGTGCTGCGTGCACTTGTGTGGCTGAGGATGATCTTGGATCCTCTTCCCAGCCTATGGTGGTGGCTAGTCCTATTTATAGATGCCCTGGTCCTCTCCCCAAATATTGAGAGGGAAGGGAGCCAACAACGGCCAATTTGAAAGGGGACAGCTAAAGGTGGTCTTCGCCTGCCAAAGGTTCTGGTGGTGACACCGCCCTGGGCTCCATGGTGACCTTCGTCTTGCCGTCCTTCTGGTCTTGGTCTCGTTGCACCAATATGGAAACCATTGCTTGATGCCTCGGTACTCCGCGCCTGCGCTTGCCCACTTATCACCAAAGAGGAAACAAGGACGCTACGCGCGCCGGCGCCCGCCTTGTCTGCATCGTCATGGCTTACGTCATGGAAACCTCACGAAGTTTGCCCAACCTTGAACTCTCCGCCCCTCATGAGCCGGCCTGATGAGGCTGCTCCTAAGGAGGTCTTGTGTCGTCCGCCTCGCGAGGCTTGGCCCCTCGCGTGGTTCTTGATTCCTTGTTGATGAAGATGGGCCATACATGCCTTCCAGCAAAGCCACGCCATGAGCCACAGGCAGGCAAGTCTGGGGACCCCCGTTCCTAGAACGCCGACAAACATGCCCTGCAAAAACAAGTTAGAAGTCCTCTACTTTGTTGTTTCAAGTTTTATGTGGCTGCTACGGGATTCTAGCTAGAACCATTCTTACCTACACATCAAAACTAGTCTCATGAACGTGGTCATGTAATGTCGGTCCGGGCCGCTTCATCCAACAATACCGCCGAATCAAAGTAAGACGTTGTTGGTAAGAAGTATGACTATTATCGCCCACAACTCTTTGTGTTCTACTCGTGCATATAACACTTACGCATAGACCTGGCTCCGATGCCACTGTTGGGGAACGTAGTATTTCAAAAAAATTCCTACGATCATGCAAGATCTATCTAGGAGATGCATAGCAACGAGAGGGGGAGAGTGTGTCTACGTACCCTCTTTGACCGAAAACGGAAGTGTTTAGTAACGCGGTTGATGTAGTCGAACGTCTTCGCGATCCAACCGATCCAAGTACCGAACGTACGGCACCTCCGCAATCTACACAGGTTCAGCTCGGTGACGCCCCTTGAACTCTTGATCCAGTTGAAGCCGAGGGAGATTTTCGTCAACACGGTGGCGTGGTGACGGTGATGATGAAGTTTACCGGCGCAGGGCTTCGCCTAAGCACTACGACGATATGATCGAGGTGTGTAACTGTGGAGGGGGCACCGCACACGGCTAAGAGAAACTTTGGTGTGCCTTTGGGGTGCCCCTGCCTCCGTATATAAAGGAGGGAGAGGGAGAGGCAGTCGGCCCTAGGGGGCACGCCAAGGTGTGGAGTCCTACTAGGACTCCCGAGTCCTAGTAGGATTCCACCTCCCATACGGAGTAGGAAAGGGGGAAGAGATAAGGAGAAGGAAAGGGGGGCCTTCTCCTAGTCCTAATCGGCCTCCTGCCAAAGGGGGGTGCACCAGCCCCTTGTGGGCTGGTGTGCTTCCCTCTTATGGCCCATAAGGCCCATAACTTCTCCCGAGGGTTCCGGTAACCTCCCGGTACTCCGAAAAAATGCCTGAACCACTCGGCACCATTCCGATGTCCAAATGCAACCTTCAAATATATGAATCTTTACCTCTCGACCATTACAAGACTCCTCGTCATGTCCGTGATCTCATCCGGGACTCCGAACAAACTACAGTACATCAAATCACATAACTCATAATATAAATCGCCATTGAACGTTAAGCGTGCGGACCCTACGGGTTCGAGAACTATGTAGACATGACCGATACACATCTCCGATAAATAACCAATAGCGGAACCTGGATGCTCATATTGGTACCTACATATTCTACGAAGATTGAGAGAGTCCTAGATTAGGGGGTGTCTGGATGGCCGGACTATACCTTCAGTCGGACTCCGGGACTATGAAGATACAAGATTGAAGACTTCGTCCCGTGTCCCGAAGGGACTTTCCTTGGCGTGGAAGGAAAGCTTGGCGATACGGATATGTAGATCTCCTACCATTATAACTGACTTTGTGTAACCCTAGCCATCTCCGGTGTCTATATAAACCGGAGGGTTTTAGTCTGTAGGACAACATACAGAACAACAATCATACCATAGGCTAGCTTCTAGGGTTTAGCCTCTTCGATCTCGTGGTAGATCTACTTTTGTACTACCCATATCATCAATATTAATCAAGCAGGACGTAGGGTTTTACCTCCATCAAGAGGGCCTGAACCTAGGTAAAACTTCGTGTCCCTTGCCTCCTGTTACCATCCGGCCTAGATGCACAGTTCGGGACCCCCTACCCGAGATCCGCCGGTTTTGACACCGACATTGGTGCTTTCATTGAGAGTTCCTCTGTGTCGTCGTCATCAGGAAGGATGCCTCGCCCCATCTTTAAAGACGGCACCGTTGCTAAGGGAGCTTTGGCTGTTGGCCAAACCCTCTGGCTAGGTGGTTTTCTTATGACCGCCCGTTCGGCTTCTGCGCCGACGATGACCTCTTGGGCCATCGAAAACAATCTTCATGTCAGCTCGGAACTCGCCGAGCAGTTAGATCCAATGGAGCTCTCCTCCATAAACGAGCTCTTGGATCGCTTTGCCGCCCTAGGAGTCGCTACGGATTACAACCAGATTGAGCCTAAACCTGATTTGAGAGAGATTAACTCTCCCCAAGTCACCCATCACGTTGCCGTGGTAGAGGGACAGTGCGGCGACCCTTCATCTATCTTAACGACTCGTTACGTCCGGATTCCTGATCCCTCCAAGCCGGATACCCACGAAGGGGAGGATATCACTCAAGACCTGAACTTAGAGTCAGGCGACGGACTGGATTCGTTGGACAACATCCAGGAATCCAAATTTTCGAATTCGGAAATTCCTCGGCCTCTGAGCCTCAGATGGGGTGCGGCTTCGGATTTAATTCCACCCACCCACCCGAACATTAGCGATCTATCCCAAATTAGGCAAGAGCCCGAAGAAACAGTACATCATTACTGGGCCAGATTCCTCCTGGTTATGAACAGGATAAAGGACTGCCGTGAGGAAGACGCGATTTCATTCTTCTGCAATAATTGCACGAACAAGGGAATCCTCAACGCCATAAGTTGCCGCGATATTACACGCTTCGCTGACTTGGCGTCCATAGTATGAAAGTACTGTGCGATGGAAAGCACCCGGAAAACCGAAATAAAATTTTGGGACAATCCGGCCCTGAATGCAAAACCAGACCAAAATAAAAGGGTGCATCACCGCCAAACACCCGGGTCAAAAACCAAAAAGCAAAAACCCTCTACAGGGCATGGAACCGTATTGGAAGGATGGCTTAATGGACCCTGTGAAATTCATAGTACAGAGGACGCCACACCAACTCACAGCCTTAGAGCATGTTGGATACTCCGGCAGGTGGCCAAAATTGGTGAAGATCTCCTAATTCCGGAGGCCACAGAAAGCCACCCCAGAGACACCAATACGGTATTAACAGTCTTCGAGACTTTCGCATCAAATAACATGCGAAAAAGGACACTCCGCAGCCTTGCCGAAATCTACCAAGTGGAAACAATAAACCCATGGAGTGACACAGCTATTACCTTTAACGCCAGTGATGAACCTAAATTCCGAACAGCCCGAGTACCAGCCGCATTGGTCCTCAGTCCAATAGTGGACGGCTTTCATCTTACCAAGGTACTCATGGACGGCGGCAGCGGATTGAACCTCATTTATGAGGAAACCCTTCAAAAATGGAAATAGACTGGAACCGCATTGAGCGAAGCAGCAGAACCTTTAGAGGAATAATCCCTAGTCGGGAAGCGCGCTGTATAGGAAAAATCACACTAGATGTGGTGTTCGGCACGCCGGATAATTACAGGTCCGAAGAGGTCACGTTCCATGTGGCTCCGTTCAGCAGCGGTTATCATGCTCTGCTAGGGCGGGAAGCGTCTACAATCTTCCAAGCAATACCCCATTACGGGTACATGAAGCTCAAGATGCCCGGGCCCAACGGGATCATCACTCTCGCTAGTGATCCGGACATAGCACTCCGCGCCGAAAACAAGACAGTCGCACTGGCCCTCGAGGCACTATCCGAAGCCCTAGCTGCTGAGGAACTGACTGCGCTGCGCTCCATAGTGAATAGAGACGATGTGGTACTCGACAAAAGATCCAAGTCCACCTCCTTTAAATCGGCGGACGAAATAGTCAAATTCCAAGTCCATCCAACGGACCCCAATAAAACAGCTTCCATCGGGGCACATTTAAACCCTGATGTAGATGCCGCACTGCGAGAGTTCCTACGAGGGAACTGGGACATTTTCGCCTGGCACCCTTCAGACATGCCAGGAATCCCATGCAGGCTGGCCGAGCATAGCTTAAATATCCTAAAAGAATCCAAACCTGTCAAGCAAGCTCTTCGTCCTTTTTCCGAACCTAAGAGACAGGCCATGGGAGAGGAGCTAGCAAAGCTATTGGAGGCCGGATTCATCAGAGATATAAAACATCCGGACTAGCTAGCAAACCTGGTGATGGTACCAAAGAAGGACCAATCCTGGCGCCTGTGCGTTGATTTTAAATACCTTAACAAGGCTTGCCCAAAGGATCCCTTCCCCCTCCCCCGCATCGATCAAATTATCGACGCTACCGCAGGACACGATTCGTTGTGTTTCCTCGACGCATATTCCGGCTACCATCAAATCAAGATGGCAGAATCATACCAAGCCGCAACGGCATTTATCACACCATACGGCCCATTCTGCTTCAACACAATGCCCTTCGGGCTCAAAAACGTCGGTGCAACATATCAGCGCATGATTCAGACATGTCTGGCAAACCAGATTGGCAAAATGGTGGAGGCATATGTAGATGATGTGGTCGTCAAAACAAGACATGCCGAATCTCTAGTAGACGACTTGAGGCTAACATTCGATAACCTCCGAACATACGACATCAAGCTCAACCCGGAAAAATGCGTTTTCGGCGTCCCAGCCGGAAAGCTCTTGGGCTTCTTTGTATCCGGTAGAGGAATTGAAGCAAATCCAGCCAAGATCCGAGCTCGGTCACAATTGGATATCCCAAAGGACCTCAAACAAATACAAAAGTTAACCGGATGCATAGCGGCTCTAAGCCGCTTTATCCCCCGCTTGGGAGAAAAGGCCCTACCCCTTTACCGCCTCCTTCGGCGCACCGAACACTTCGAATGGACGGATGCAGCCATGGCCGAACTCGACGAAATAAAAGCCATATTGGCAACAAACCCAGTCCTGGCCGCGCCAAACATTGGCGAACCAATGCTATTGTACATTGCATCAACACATCAGGTGGTAAGCCCAGTGCTCGTCGTCGAACAAGAAACGGACGAACACAAATTCCCCCTTCAAAAGCCGATCTATTATGTGTCCACAGTCCTCACTCCGTGCAAATCACGGTACCCGCATTATCAAAAGATTGCTTACGTGGTATTCATGGCATCCCGGAAGCTACGACACTACTTTGAAGAGTGTTCAATAACAGTAGCCTAGGAAGTACCACTTAACGATATTATAAACAAATGTGACGCAACAGGCCGGATTGCAAAATGGGCCATTGAGCTCCTCCCGTTTGACATAACTTATAAGCCACGGTGAGCCATCAAGTCGCAAGTTTTGGCCGACTTCGTCGCAGAATGGACGGAGGCCGAACTCCCTAAAGAGTACGGCACATATTCAAATTGGATCATGCATTTCGACGGCTCCAAGATGTTGGCCGGACTAGGGGCTGGCGTCGTTTTGACGTCCCCCACAGGATATACAGTTCAATACGTACTCCAGATTATGTACAAAGACTCCAACAATGCAGCCGAATATGAGGCCCTTTTACATGGTCTCCGGATGGCAGTATCCATGGGCATTCAACGCCTAGAGGTGCGCGAGGACTCGAACCTCGCAATATCCCAAATAAATGGAGACTTCGATGCCAAGGATCCAAAAATGGCAGCTTACCACAACGCCGTCCTAAAAATGTCAGCTCGGTTCGAAGGGCTTAAATTTCACCATATAGCCCGGGAAAATAATCAGGCGGCAGATGTCCTGGCACGCATCGGCGCAAAACGCGATGTAGTCCCCCCCAAAATCTTCTTGGAAAGGCTGTTCAAGCCATCCGTAGTATGGGAAGGGGAGCTGAACAATAACAGCCCGGACCCGACCGCACTGCCCGACACCGAACATTCTGACACAATCGGAGGCTCTGCCAATGAAATAACACCTTCAGCCCACGTAATAATGGCCATCATCGCCCTGTGGACAGAACCATTCCTCGCCTACCTTACTAGGCAGGAACTCCCCGAGGACCAAAATGAGGCACGCTGCATAGTGCGGCGATCCAAAGCCTACAGAGTCCACGAGGGAGAGCTTTATAAGAAAAGCACTACTGGAGTCCTTCAAAGGTGCATCTCCGAAGAGGAAGGGCGGAACCTCCTGGCTGAAATTCATGCCGGACTCGGCGGTCATCACGCTGCAGCTCGGTCCCTTGTAAGAAAGGCCTTCCGTAAGGCTTTTATTGGCCGATGGCCCGGGCAGACGCCGAGGACTTAGTCCAACGATGCACCGGTTGCCAGCTCTCTGCAAGCCAAAGCCATATGCCACCCACCGCCCTCCAAACTATCCCCATTACTTGGCCCTTCGCGGTCTGGGGGCTTGACATGGTTGGACCCCTTAAAGGCGGAACACACAAGCAAAAATACTTACTGGTCATGGTGGATAAGTTCACCAAATGGATAGAAGCCAAGCCTGTTAAAACGGCCGAATCCGGACCGGTGACAGACTTTATATCCGGGGTTGTACACTGTTACGGCGTCCCCCACAGCATCATCACTGATAACGGCACAAACTTTACGGCCGACGAGGTAAAACTCTGGTGCAAAAACATGGGCATCAAGCTCGATTATGCTTCCGTCTATCACCCACAAACTAACGGCCAGATCGAACGTGCAAATGGTCTTATCATGAGCGGCATCAAACCCAGATTAGTGCGGTCCCTCAAGGAATCTAACATGCACTAGGTAGAGGAGCTCGACTCCGTACTCCGGGGGCTGCGGAGCACGCCGAATCGCACCACCGGATACACACCATTCTTTATGGTGTACGGTGCAGAGGCAGTTTTGCCTTGCGACATAATTCATGACTCACCTCGAGTGCGCATGTATGAAGAAAGAGAAGCCGAGCTCGATCGGCAGGACAGTTTGGACGCATTGGAGGAGGAGCGTGACGTGGCAAAAGCCCGTTCCACATTCTATCAACAGAAGGCTCGAAGATACCAAAGCAGAGAAGTACGGGCCAAAAATTACAATGTTGGCGAATTAGTTCTATGCCTGCCGGACAAGAAAAAGGACAAACTCAAGCCCAAGTGGGAAGGTCCCTTCATAATTGACCAAGTCCTGACTGGTGGAGCGTACCGCTTGTAAGATGCATCGGATAACCGACTCGAGCCGAACCCATGGAACGCAGCCCGTCTCCGAAGATTCTATGCCTAGCGCCGGACTCTGTGTTTGTCTCCTTCCTCTGTCCATTTTTTATATACTGTCTGTCTTACATTTCTCTCCTTCTCCCCTTCCTTTCCCTTATAGCCTTTAAAGGCTCATCAAATGACGTGCTATTTGCACTCATTAAACCTGGGGGCTTCTTTTAACAGAAGCTTATTTATACGGGCTTCATGCCCAACACATGTGTTACACTTCCGCATGTACCTTTTATTTCTCCATTATATGCATCGATATGACTTAAGTTTTGGCCAAGCTGGGTTGCCTGGCTCCTGTGCTTACCCCTACATTCCTGATTATTCGGCTAGGCGGTAAAGGGAGCACCTCTGCGATTGTTACTGCCGGATCAGCCGGATGTGTACCTCAAACTGGGTGAAGCCAAAAGCTAGCGTTCTTAACGGAATATTTGGTCGGTGACCTAAAAGATGATCTTTTCACTTATTTATTTATGCGCCCCCAGATGCTTTTTCCTGCGTCTTTTTCGCAGAATGGGCATGCACTTTAGGGCATGCCTCCCAGGGAAAGGAACCCCTAACGGAACTATTCTCCCTGGAAGATGTTTCTTACTAACCATGTAATATAACATAACTAGTCGGGCACTTGTCTATTCACGCACTAATGACCCCTACGCCTAGTCTCCATGCATTCCCCGATTCTTATATAACCGCATGGGAATTCAGACACACTCCGGACCGTCAGGTCCCGAGGCTAAAGCGAAAAGGTCGGCCATGACAAATGATCTACAATCCGGCTAGAAGGCATTATAAATGTCAATTAAATTACATAGTCATTCTGACTGACTGTATTCCTCTTCAATACCATCCAAAAGGCTGTCTAATATATAGTCCTGCTGGGAATACTTTGCGGCCAATTCTACTTGGCCATATACTAAGCTTACAGGGATCTCCTTCCTGTCGGGACCCATAGGACCGACCTCGGCCATGTGGTTGGGGTCAGCCTTTGTGTACCGCGTCTTCACCATGGCCCAGGCCTCCCTAGCGCCTTGACGGCAGGCCGATACCTTCCACAATCAGAAGCACCACTGTGATCCCTTTAGCTTCTCCGCAAGCTCTCCAAGACCTTCGGGCACGGAGATGGATGGCCACAGGGCCTGGGCAATGCCTCGCATCGCCTTCCGAACTCGCTCGAGTAGTTGCGAGAGATCGGGAAGAAGGTCATCCATAGAACCGGGCATCTCCTCTGCAGGACAACCTGTTAGCACACTTACATACATTACTCTGTTAGTCGACTTCCCCGCCGAACTTTTTTTTTCTCCAAAGGTTCGTTCAAGCACTTACTAAATATGCCGCGCCGAAGCCGCTGATTCTCCTTAACGGAGTCTGACAGCTGGGCACGAACATCTTTTAGCTCGACGCCCAGCTTGGTGTTGGCATCTTGGAGATCGTTCTTCTCCCGCCTCACCTTTGTCAGCACCTTCTCACCAGCCTTCAGCTGACGTAGGGGGTGTTGCCTTTCCGGATTCAATGCCATCTGCAATTTCATTTGTCAGATTCGCACCCATGCCGTGCTTCGCAAAATACTTATCTTTCGAAGTGTATATTACCAGAGGGGGCCTCCTTGGGCTCCCCTGCCGCGGCTAGTGCGGCCTCAAGTTGGGCTTTGCACTCTTCCAGCTCTTGGGACAGTAGGGAATTCTTTTCTGTAAGAACCTGCATAACATATGATCCTTAAATCAGTTATTCTAATTGTTTCAAGTCTCGGGGGCTACTGGTATATATATAATTACCAAAATTTTCTTACTCGTATGTCTTTTACATATTCCTCCGTGGCTCTGGCTAGACCATTTTGAGCGGCACGGAGGTACGCATCTCCCGACTTGAAGGCATCTAATGCCTCTTGGGAGAAATAAGCGTCGCGAAAAATTGTCCGGCGACGCCTGTGGTTCATGGCACTCTCCACCTCAGAGTTGCTGGCAGACAACCTGTCCACATCCTCCGTCGGAGGAGTGTCCAGTGCGCGCCTTGTGTTTTCCTCTGCCTCCGGACCAGGCTTTGGAGCCTGGCTGGTGGAGGCGCGATTGGCAGCCTCTCCAAATATAGTCCGGCGAGGTCTCTTTGTCCTGAAGAGAGCACGAGTGTTAATATGCCTTAAAGGTATAACACCTAGGATAAGGAGGCGCGTCATACCTTTGCGCTGACGCCTCGGTCCGGACTGCACCTCTTTTCTGCCCACGGGGCCCTACGGCCCCTCGTCGGCTTGTCGCCGCAGGTTCGGCCTCCCGTCTCAGAAACCTCCCCTACAAAGTTTGGTTGTAATCAGGAAACTCAAAACACGAGAGGGCGGACCCCTATTCGGGGTACTGGGACTTCGATCTCAGTTACCTGGGAGGCCGGGATTAGCCCTGGCTAATCGGCCGTAATGGCCACCAAGGCGTTTTCCTTGCTCAATTGATGGAACACTCCATCAATCAGCTCCACAGATACGTCCGGATCCTCTTGAGAGGCCGGATTGAGGGACTGTCCTGGGTCCTCGGGTTGTAGAGGAGGGATGTTTATTTCCTTAACAGCCTGGCGCAGTTCCTGCGTTGAAGTCGCTAGACTGAATATTTAACGATGGGGATATAAAGCGGATGGGCAAGATGCGACCACTTACCCAGCTTGGAGGATTGTACATAGAAAATCCACCCTTCGGGTCGACGCGGAGAAAATCCTCCTCTTCTCCCTTGTACAAAGCGGACAAGGTCTTTGCTAGAGCCGCAGCCGAATCCGGCCCCTTACGGCCGTAGCGGGTGGCGTCGTCCTCCCCGTTGAAGTCCCACATGGGGTGGCCTCTATACTGTAGCGGCTGCACCCCTTGCATGATGCATGCGGCCATGACCCCGATCATGGTCAGTCCAGAATGAGCTAACAATCTTATCCGGCCCATCAGGTAAATAATGTCCTTGTCACTTTCCCTCTGAGAGCTCCGTGGACGCCAACTTAGGCGCTTCTTTAGTGGGGCACTGTCGAACTCAGGGAGGCTGATCCGGGCAGGATCCGGCAGCGGGACGTCCTCTATGTAAAACCATTCTGAAGGCCAGTCCTCGGACGCCTTCTTTGGGGTTCCGGATAGCTATCCGGTCCCGGCGATGCGCCACACTTCGGCTTCGCCCACTTGATATATTGGCCCCTTCTTAGAACGGGGCACGAGGCAGAATAGCTCTTTCCATAGCCCGAAATGAGCCTCAACACCCAAGAATAGCTCGCAGAGGGCTATGAAGCCCGCGATATGCAATACAGAGGCAGGCGTGAGATTGTGTAGCTGGAGGCCATAGAACTCCAGGAGCCCCCGGAGAAATGGATGGATTGGAAATCCGAGCCCCCTTATTAAGTAAGGGATGAGGCACACCCGCTCTCCTTTGGAGGGATTAGGGGCACTCTCCGCTTGCTCTCCGCCATTATAGATGGCAAGATCGGCTCGAACCGGGACCATATAGGCCGGGGGGAGAAATCCCTTGGTCTGGAGCGTCACTAGCTCGCTATGCGGGATGGAGCATCTCTCCCAATATCTAGGCTGAGGGCTGGAAGGGCGAGAGGAGGAGTTGCGACGGCTGGCCATGGTGGTATGGACCTTTGTCGGATGCGCTCTGATGAACACTCACGAATGGGAGAAGGTGTGGTTTGGATCTAAATCCTCGTCCCCTTAAATGGGTGGCTCATTTGCGCGGATAGGGGTGTGGATGTAAAAACACTCAGACTTTTCATATTCGTTTGACACGTGGGAGACGGCCATTATTGGGCGTAGAAGCCGAGGAGCGCAAAATTTACAAGAAACCGGACTTTATTCAACAGGTACACGGAATTTGGAGGAGAACCCGCCTTGCAATGCCGAAGACAATCTGCGCGCCGGACTCATCGTCATTGAAGCCTGGTTCGGGGGCTACTGAGGGAGTCCTAGATTAGGGGGTGTCCGGATGGCCGGACTATACCTTCAGCCGGACTCTGGGACTATGAAGATACAAGATTGAAGACTTTGTCCCGTGTCCGGAAGGGACTTTCCTTGGCGTGGAAGGCAAGCTTGGCGATACGGATATGTAGATTTCCTACCATTGTAACTGACTTTGTGTAACCCTAGCCCTCTCCAGTGTCTATATAAACCGGAGGGTTTTAGTTCGTAGAACAACATACAGAACAACAATCATACCATAGGCTAGCTTCTAGGGTTTAGCCTCTTTGATCTCGTGGTAGATCTACTCTTGTACTACCCATATCATCAATATTAATCAAGCGGGACGTAGGGTTTTACCTCCATCAAGAGGGCCCGAACCTGGGTAAAACTTCGTGTCCCTTGCCTCCTGTTACCATCCGGCCTAGACGCACAGTTCGGGACCCCCTACCCGAGATCCGCCGGTTTTGACACCGACAAAGATCTTTATCGGTCAAACTTCATAACAACATACGTTGTTCCCTTTGTCATCGGTATGTTACTTTCCCGAGATTGTATCGTCGGTATCACCATACCTAGTTCAATCTCGTTAACGGCAAGTCTCTTTCCTCGTTCCTTAATGCATCATCCTGTGACTAACTCATTAGGCACATTTCTTGCAAGGCTCATAGTGATGTGCATTACTGAGAGGGCCCAGAGATACCTCTCCGATACACGGAGTGACAAATCCTAATCTTGATCTATGCCAACGCAACAGACACCATCGAAGACACCTGTAGAGCATCTTTATAATCATCCAGTTACGTTGTGACGTTTGATAGTACACAAGGGTTCCTCCGGTATTCAGGAGATGCATAATCTCATAGTCCAAGGAACATGTATAAGTCATGAAGAAAGCAATAACAATAAAACTAAACGATCATAGTGCTAAGCTAACGGATGGGTCTTGTCCATCACATCATTCTCTAATGATGTGATCCCGTTCATCAAATGAACACACATGTCTATGGCCAGGAAACTTAACCATCTTTGATTAACGAGCTAGTCAAGTAGAGGCATTCTAGGGACACTTTGTTTGTCTATGTATTCACACATGTACTAAGTTTCCGGTTAATACAATTCTAGCATTAATAATAAACATTTATCATGATATAAGGAAATATAAATAACAACTTTATTATTGCCTCTAGGGCATATTTCCTTCAGTCTCCCACTTGCACTAGAGTCAATA
This sequence comes from Triticum urartu, assembly GCF_003073215.2. Taxonomy (NCBI): domain Eukaryota; kingdom Viridiplantae; phylum Streptophyta; class Magnoliopsida; order Poales; family Poaceae; genus Triticum; species Triticum urartu. Next base: position 454,726,463 of record NC_053023.1, on the reverse strand, counting down.
ATCTAGTTCACATTGTCATGTGATTTCACACCAATAGTTCACATCTTTATGTGATTAGTTCACATCTTCATGTGACTAATACCCAAAGGGTTTACTAGAGTCAATAATCTAGTTCACATCGCTATGTGATTAACACCCAAAGAGTGATCATGTTTTGCTTGTAACCCTTTACATCGACGTAACCCTTTACAATGAGCTCTTCGTCACCTCCATAAACGAGAAACATAACCTTAGTCATTTTCAGGTACTTTAGGATATTCTTGACCGCTGTCCAGTGTTCCATACCGGGATTACTTTGGTACCTCCCTACCAAACTTACGGCAAGGTTCACATCAGGTCTGGTACACGGCATGTCATACATAATAGACCCTATGGCTGAGGCATAGGGGATGACACTCATCTTTTCTCTATCTTCTTCCGAGGTCGGGCATTGAGCCATGCTCAATCTCACACCTTGCAGTACAGGCAAGAACCCCTTCTTGGACTGATCCATATTGAACTTCTTCAATATCTTGTCAAGGTATGTGCTTTGTGAAAGACCAATGAGGCGTCTCGATCTATCTCTATAGATCTTGATGCCTAATATGTAAGCAGCTTCTCCAAGGTCCTTCATAGAAAACACTGATTCAAGTAGGATGCTTTCCAAAAGTTCTATATCATTTCCCATCAACAGTATGTCATCCACATATAATATGAGAAATGCTACAGAGCTCCCACTCACTTTCTTGTAAACACGGGCTTCTCCATAAGTCTGCATAAACCCAAACGCTTTGATCATTTCATCAAAGCGAATGTTCCAACTCCGAGATGCTTGCACCAGCCCATAGATGGAGCGCTGGAGTTTGCATACCTTGTCAGCATTCTTAGGATCGACAAAACCTTCCGGCTACATCATATACAATTCTTCCTTAAGGAAACCATTAAGGAATGCCGATATGATGTCCATTTGCCATATCTCAAAATCATAGAATGCGGCAATTGCTAACATGATTCGGACGGACTTCAGCTTCGCTACGGGTGAGAAGGTCTCTGTTGGGGAACGCAGTAATTTCAAAAACAACTCCTATGCACACGCAAGATCATGGTGATGTATAGCAACGAGAGGGGAGAGTATCGTCTATGTACCCTCGCAGACCGTAAGCAGAAGCATTATGACAACGTGGTTGATGTAGTCGTACGTCTTCACGATCGACCAATCCTAGTACTGAACGTACGACACCTCCGCGATCTGCACACGTTCAGCTCGGTGATGTCCCGCGAACTCACGATCCAGTAGAGCTTCGTGGGAGAGTTTCGTCAGCACGACGGTGTGATGATAGTGATGATGTTGCTACCAGAACAAGGCTTCGCCTAAGCACCACTACGATATAACCGAGGTGGATTATGGTGCAGGGGGCATCGCACACGGCTAAAAGATCAACTGATCAACTTGTCTGTCCATGGGGTGCCCCCCCTCCCCGTATATAAAGGAGTGGAGGAGGGGGAGGGCCGGCCCTCTCTATGGCACGCCCAGGGGGAGTGCTACTCCCTCCGGGAGTAGGATTCCCCCTTTTCCTAGTAGAAGTAGGAGCCCTTCCAAGTAGGAGTAGGAGAGGAAGGAAGGAGGAGAGAGGGAGGAAGGAAAGGGGGGTCGGCCCCCCACCCAATTCGGATTGGGCTTGGGGGCGCCTCCCTCTTTTCCCTTCCCTCACCTCTATTCCACTAAGGCCCAATACGGCACATATACACCCCGGGGGGTTCTAGTAACCTCTCGGTACTCCGGACAAATGCCCGAACCACACGGAACCATTCCGATGTCCAAATATAGGCTTCCAATATATCGATCTTTACGTCTCCACCATTTCGAGACTCCTCATCATGTCCGTCATCAAATACGGGACTCCGAACTACCTTTGGTACCTCAAAACACATAAACTCGTAATACCAATCGTCAGCGAATGTTAAGCGTGCGGACCCTACGGGTTCGAGAACTATGGACATGACCGAGACTCATCTCCGGTCAATTACCAATAGCGGAACCCGGATGCTCATATTGGTTCCTACATATTCTACGAAGATCTTTATCGTTCAAACCACATAACGGTATACATTGTTCCCTTTGTCATCGGTATGTTACTTGCCCGAGATTCGATCGTCGGTACCTCAATACCTAGTTCAATCTCGTTACCGGCAAGTCTCTTTACTCATTTCGTAATGCAACATCATGTAACTAACTCATTAGTCACATTGCTTGCAAGGCTTATAGTGATGTGCATTACCGAGAGGGCCCAGAGATACCTCTCCGACAATCGGAGTGACAAATCCTAATCTCGATCCATGCCAACTCAAAAAACACCATCGGAGACAGCTGTAGAGCACCTTTATAATCACCCAGTTACGTTGTGACGTTTGGTAGCACACAAGGTGTTCCTCCGGTATCCGGGAGTTGCATGATCTCATAGTCATAGGAACATGTATAGTTATGGAGAAAGCAAAAGCGACAAACTAAATGATCATCGTGCTAAGCTAACGGATGGGTCAAGTCAATCACATCATTCTCTAATGATGTGATCCCGTTCATCAAATGACAACTCATGTCTATGGCTAGGAAACATAACCATCATTGATTCAACGAGCTAGTCAAGTAGAGGCAAACTAGTGACACTCTGTTTGTCTATGTATTCACACATGTACTAAGTTTTTGGTTAATACAATTCTAGCATTAATAATAAACATTTATCATGATATAAGGAAATATAAATAACAACTTTATTATTGCCTCTAGGGCATATTTCCTTCAGTCTCCCACTTGCACTAGAGTCAATAATCTAGTTCACATCATCATGTGATTTCACACCAATAGTTCACATCTTTATGTGATTAGTTCACATCTTCATGTGACTAATACCCAAAGGGTTTACTAGAGTCAATAATCTAGTTCACATCGCTATGTGATTAACACCCAAAGAGCGATCATGTTTTGCTTGTAACCCTTTACATCGATGTAACCCTTTACGACGAGCTCTTCATCACCTCCATAAACGAGAAACATATCCTTAGTCATTTTTAGGTACTTTCGGATATTCTTGACCTCTGTATAGTGTTCCATACCGGGATTAATTTGGTACCTCCCTACCAAACTTACGGCAAGGTTCACATCAGGTCTGGTACATGGTATGTCATACATAATAGACCCTATGGCTCAGGCATAGGGGATGACACTCATCTTTTCTCTATCTTCTTCCAAGGTCGGGCATTGAGCCATGCTCAATCTCACACCTTGCAGTACGGGCAAGAACCCCTTCTTGGACTGATCCATATTGAACTTCTTCAATATCTTGTCAAGGTATGTGCTTTGTGAAAGACCAATGAGGCGTCTCGATCTATCTCTATAGATCTAGATGCCTAATATGTAAGCAGATTCTCCAAGGTCCTTCATAGAAAACACTGATTCAAGTAGGATGCTTTCCAAAAGTTCTATATCATTTCCCATCAACAGTATGTCATCCACATATAATATGAGAAATGCTACAAAGCTCCCACTCACTTTCTTGTAAACACGGGCTTCTCCATAAGTCTGCATAAACCCAAACGCTTTGATCATTTCATCAAAGCGAATGTTCCAACTCCGAGATGCTTGCACCAGCCCATAGATGGAGCGCTGGAGTTTGCATACCTTGTCAGCATTCTTAGGATCGACAAAACCTTCCGACTGCATCATATACAATTCTTCCTTAAGGAAACCATTAAGGAATGCCGTTATGACGTCCATTTGCCATATCTCATAATCATAGAATGCGGCAATTGCTAACATGATTCGGACGGACTTCAGCTTCGCTACGGGTGAGAAGGTCTCTGTTGGGGAACGCGGTAATTTCAAAAACAACTCCTACGCACACGCAAGATCATGGTGATGTATAGAAACGAGAGGGGAGAGTATCGTCTACGTACCCTCGTAGACCGTAAGCAGAAGCATTATGACAGCGTGGTTGATGTAGTCGTACGTCTTCATGATCGACCGATCCTAGTACTGAACGTACGACACCTCCACGATCTGCACATGTTCAGCTCGGTGATGTCCCGCGAACTCACGATCCAGTAGAGATTCGTGGGAGAGTTTCGTCAGCATGACAGCGTGATGACGGTGATGATGTTGCTACCGGAACAAGGCTTCGCCTAAGCACCGCTACGATATAACCGAGGTGGATTATGGTGGAGGGGGGCATCGCACACGGCTAAAAGATCAACTGATCAACTTGTCTGTCCATGGGGTGCCCCCCTCCCCGTATATAAAGGAGTGGAGGAGGGGGAGGGCCGGCCCTCTCTATGGCGCACCCAGGGGGTGTCCTACTCCCTCCGAGAGTAGGATTCCCCCTTTTCCTAGTAGAAGTAGGAACCCTTCCAAGTAGGAGTAGGAGAGGAAGGAAGGAGGAGAGAGGGAGGAAGGAAAGGGGGGTCGGCCCCCCTCCCAATTCGGATTGGGCTTGGGGGCGCCTCCCTCTTTTCCCTTCCCTCTCCTCTATTCCACTAAGGCCCAATAAGGCACATATACTCCCCGAGGGGTTCTGGTAACCTCTCGGTACTCCGGAAAAATGCCCGAACCACACGGAACCATTCCGATGTCCAAATATAGGCTTCCAATATATCGATCTTTATGTCTTGACCATTTCGAGACTCCTCGTCATGTCCGTGATCAAATCCGGGACTCTGAACTACCTTTGGTACATCAAAACACATAAACTCGTAATACCGATCGTCACCGAATGTTAAGCGTGCAGACCCTACGGGTTCGAGAACTATGTAGACATGACCGAGACTCATCTCCGGTCAATAACCAATAGCGGAACCCGGATGCTCATATTGGTTCCTACATTTTCTATGAAGATCTTTATCGTTCAAACCACATAACGGTATACGTTGTTCCCTATGTCATCGGTATGTTACTTGCCCGAGATTCGATCGTCGGTACCTCAATACCTAGTTCAATCTCGTTACCGGCAAGTCTCTTTACTCGTTTCGTAATGCAACATCCCGTAACTAACTCATTAGTCACATTGCTTGCAAGGCTTATAGTGATGTGCATTACCGAGAGGGCCCAGAGATACCTCTCCGACAATCGGAGTGACAAATCCTAATCTTGATCCATGCCAACTCAAAAAACACCATTGGAGACAGCTGTAGAGCACCTTTATAATCACCCAGTTACGTTGTGACATTTGGTAGCACACAAGGTGTTCCTCCGGTACCCGGGAGTTGCATGATCTCATAGTCATAGGAACATGTATAGTTATGGAGAAAGCAAAAGCGACAAACTAAATGATCATCGTGCTAAGCTAACAGATGGGTCAAGTCAATCACATCATTCTCTAATGATGTGATCACGTTAATCAAATGACAACTCATGTCTATGGCTAGGAAACATAACAATCATTGATTCAACGAGCTAGTCAAGTAGAGGCAAACTAGTGACACTCTGTTTGTCTATGTATTCACACATGTACTAAGTTTCTGGTTAATACAATACTAGCATGAATAATAAACATTTATCCTTTTATGCTATTCAGAAATTCAGTATCATTTCTGATCAACAATATGTCATCTACATATAATATCGGAAATGCTACGGAGCTCCCACTCACTTTCTTGTAAATACATGCTTCTCCAAAAGTCTGTATAGAACCATATGCTTTGATCACACTATCAAAGTGTATATTCCAACTCCGAGAGGCTTGCACCAGTCCATAAATGGATCGCTGGAGCTTGCACACTTTGTTAGCACCTTTTGGATCGACAAAACCTTCTTGTTGCATCATATACAACTCTTCTTTAAGATATCCATTAAGGAATGTAGTTTTGACATCCATTTGCCAAATTTCATAATCATAAATGCAGCAGTTGCTAACATGATTCGGACGGACTTAAGCATTGCTACGGGTGAGAAAGTCTCATCGTAGTCAACTCCTTGAACTTGTCGAAAACCTTCTGCAACAAGTCGAGCTTTGTAGACAGAACATTACCGTCAGCGTCAGTATTCTTCTTGAAGATCCATTTATTCTCTATGGCCTGCCGATCATCTAGCAAGTCAACAAAAGTCCACACTTTGTTCTCATACATGGATCCCATCTCAAATTTCATGGCTACAAGCCATTTTGCGGAATTTGGGCTCATCATCGCTTCCTCATAGTTCGTAGGCTCGTCATGGTCAATTAACATGACTTCCAGAACAGGATTACCATACCACTCTAGTGCGGATCTTACTCTGGTTGACCTATGAGGTTTGGTAGTAACTTGATCAGAAGTTTCATGATCATCATCATTAGCTTCCTCACTTACTGGTGTAGGAATCACTGGAACTGATTTCAGTGATGAACTACTTTCCAATAAGGGAGAAGGTACAATTACCTCGTCAAGTTCTACTTCCCTCCCACTCACTTCTTTGAGAGAAACTCCTTCTCTAGAAAGGATCCATTCTTAGCAACGAATATCTTGCCTTCGGATCTGTGATAGAAGGTGTACCCAACAGTCTCCTTTGGGTATCCTATGAAGATACATTTCTCCGATTTGGGTTTGAGCTTATCAGGTTGAAGCTTTTTCACATAAGCATCACAGCCCCAAACTTTAAGAAACGAAAACTTGGGTTTCTTGCCAAACCACACTTCATAAGGTGTCGTCTCAATGGATTTAGATGGTGCACTATTTAACATGAATGCAGTTGTCTCTAAACCGTAACCCCAAAACGATAGCGGTAAATCAGTGAGAGACATCATAGATCGCACGATATCTAGTAAAGTATGATTACGACGTTCGGACACACCATTACGCTATGGTGTTCCAGGTGGCGTGAGTTACAAAACTATTCCGCATTGTTTCAAATGAAGTCCAAACTCATAACTCAAATATTCGCCTCCACGATCAGATTGTAGAAACTTGATTTTCTTGTTACCATGATTTTCCACTTCACTTTGAAATTCTTTGAACTTTTCAAATGTTTCAGACTTATGTTTCATTAAGTAGATATACCCATATCTTCTCAAATCATCTGCGAAGGTGAGAAAATAATGATATCCGCAGCGAGCTTAAATGTTCATTGGGCCACACACATCAGTATGTATGATTTCCAATAACTCCGTTGCTCGCTCCATTGTTCCGGAGAAGGTAGTTTTAGTCATCTTGCCCATGAGGCATGGTTCGCAAGTACCAAGTGATTCATAATCAAGTGATTCCAAAAGTCCATCAGTATGGAGTTTCTTCATGCGCTTTACACCGATATGACCTAAATGGAAGTGCCACAAATAAGTTGCACTATCATTATCAACTCTGCATCTTTTGGCTTCAACATTATGAATATGTGTATCGCTACTATCGAGATTCTTCAAAAATAGACCACTCTTCAAGGGTGCATGACCATAAAGATATTACTCATGTAAATAGAACAACCATTATTCTCTGATTTAAATGAATAACCGTCTCGCATCAAACAAGATCCAGATATAATGTTCATGCTCAACGTTGTCACCAAATAACGATTATTCAGGTCTAAAACTAATCCCGAAGGTAGATGTAGAGGTAGCATGCCGACGGCGATCACATCGACTTTGGAACCATTTCCCACGCGCATCGTCACCTCGTCCTTAGCCAATCTTCGCTTAATCCGTAGCCCTTGTTTCGAGTTGCAAATGTTAGCAACTGAACCAGTATCAAATACCCAGGCACTACTGCGAGCATTAGTAAGGTACACATCAATAACACTTATATCAAATATACCTTTCACTTTGCCATCCTTCTTCTCCGCCAAATACTTGGGGCAGTTCCGCTTCTAGTGACCAGTTCCTTTGCAGTAGAAGCACTCAGTCTCAGGCTTAGGTCCAGACTTGGGTTTCTTCACTTGTGCAGCAACTGGCTTGCTGTTCTTCTTGAAGTTCCCCTGCTTCCCTTTACCCTTTTTCTTGAAACTGATGGTCTTGTTGACCATCAAAACTTGATGCTCCTTCTTGATTTCTACCTCCGCAGCCTTTAGCATTGCGAAGAGCTCGGGAATCGTCTTATCCATCCCTTGCATATAATAGTTCATCACGAAGCTCTTGTAGCTTGGTGGCAGTGATTAAAGAACTCTCTCAATGACACTATCATCAGGAAGATTAACTCCCAGTTGAGTCAAGTGGTTGTGGCAACCAGACATTCTGAGTATATGTTCACTGACAGAACTGTTCTCCTCCATCTTACAGCTCTACAACTTATTGGAGACTTTATATCTCTCAATCCGGGCATTTGCTTGAAATATTAACTTCAACTCCCGGAACATCTCATATGCTCCATGACATTCAAAACATCGTTGAAGTCCCGGTTCTAAGCCGTAAAGCATGGCACATTGAACTATCGAGTAGTCATCAGCTTTGCTCTGCCAGGTGTTCATAACATCTAGTGTTGCTCCTGCAGCAGGTTTGTCACCTAGCGGTGCTTCCAGGACGTAATTCTTCTGTGCAGCAAAGAGGATAATCCTCAAGTTACGGACCCAGTCCGTGTAATTTCTACCATCATATTTCAACTTAGCTTTCTCTAGGAACGCATTAAAATTCAATGGAACAACCGCATGGGCCATCTATCTACAACAACATAGACATGCAAAATACTATACTATCAGGTACTAAGTTCATGATAAATTAAAGTTCAATTAATCAAATTACTTAAGAACTCTCACTTAGATAGATATCTCTCTAATTATCTAAGTGATCACGTGATCCATATCAACTAAACCATGTCCGATCATCACGTGAGATGGAGTAGTTTTCAATGGTGAACGTCACTATGTTGATCATATCTACTATATGATTCACGCTCGACCTTTCGGTCTCCAGTGTTCCGAGGCCATATCTGCATATGCTAGACTTGCAAGTTTAACCCGAGTATTTTGCGTGTGCAAAACTGGCTTGCACCCGTTGTATGTGAACATAGAGCTTATCACACCCGATCATCACGTGGTGTCTCGGCACGATGAACTGTAGCAACGGTGCATACTCAGGGAGAACACTTATACCTTGAAATTTAGTAAGAGATCATCTTATAATGCTACTATCGAACTAAGCAAAATAAGATGCATAAAGGATAAACATCACATGCAATCAATATAAGTGATATGATATGGCCATCATCATCTTGTGCCTGTGATCTCCATCTCCAAAGCACAGTCATGATCACCATTGTCACCGGCTTGACACCTTGATCTCCATCAAAGCATCGTTGTCGTCACGCCAACTATTGCCTCCACGACTATCGCTACCGCTTAGTGATAAAGTAAAGCAATTACATGGCGATTGAATTTCATACAATAAAGCGACAACCACATGGCTCCTGCCAGTTGCCGATAACTGTGTTACAAAACATGATCATCTCATACAATAAAATTTAGCATCATGTCTTGACCATATCACATCACAACATGCCCTACAAAAACAAGTTAGACGTCCTCTACTTTGTTGTTGCAAGTTTTACGTGGCTGCTACGGGCTGAGCAAGAACCATTCTTACCTACGCATCAAAAACCACAACGCGGTATAGTGATTGCTTTTTGATCTTCAGAAAGAACCATGTTCATTGAATCCGATTCAACTAAAGCTGGAGAAACAGACACCCACTAGCCACCTGTGTGCGAAGCACGTCGGTAGAACCAGCCTTGCGTAAGCGAACGCGTAATGTTGGTCTGGGCCGCTTCATCCAACAATGCCACTGAATCAAGAATCAACTAGTGACGGCAAGCAATATGTATATACCCACGCCCACAACTCCTATGTGTTCTACTCGTGCATATAACATCTACGCATAAACCTGGCTCTGATACCACTGTTGGGGAACGCAGTAATTTCAAAAAAAATCCTACGCACACGCAAGATCATGGTGTATAGAAACAAGAGGGGAGGGTATCGTCTACGTACCCTCGTAGACCATAAGCAAAAGCGTTATGACAACGCGGTTGATGTAGTCGTACGTATTCACGATCGACCGATCCTAGTACCGAACGTACGACACCTCCGTGATCTGCACACGTTCAGCTCGGTGACGTCCCGCGAACTCACGATCCAGTAGAGCTTCGTGGGAGAGTTTCATCAGCACGACGGCGTGATGAGGGTGATGATGTTGCTACCAGAACAGGGCTTCGCCTAAGCACCTCTACGACATAACCTAGGTGGATTATGGTGGAGGGGGGCACCGCACACGGCTAAAAGATCAACTGATCAACTTGTCTGTCCATGGGGTGCCCCCCTCCCTGTATATGAAGGAGTAGAGGAGGGGAGGGCCGGCCCTCTCTATGCCGCACCCTGGGGGAGTCCTCCTCCCTCCGGGAGTAGGATTCCCCCTTTTCCTAGTAGAAGTAGGAGCCCTTCCAAGTAGGAGTAGGAGAGGAAGGAAGGAGGAGAGAGGGGGGAAGGAAAGGGGGGCCACCGCCCCCCCCCCAATTCAAATTGGGCTTGGGGGGCGCACCTCCCTATTTTCCCTTCCCTTCCCTCTCCTCTATTCCACTAAGGCCCAATAAGGCCCATATACTCCCGGGGGGTTCCGGTAATGTAACGCCCTCGATGCGGCTATATCTCCCACGTGTCGAGGCACGACTTAGAGGCATAACCGCATTGAAAGCAATGTCGCAAGTCGGGAAATCTTTACACATCCCATGTACATAAATAAGATGAAGGGGAGAAACGTAGTTGGCTTACACTCGCCACGTCACATCAAAGTACATAAATAACATCCATCATACAAATCACTCATGGCCCGACTACGGTGCCAAAATAGAAAAGACCCCCAACATGCGACAAGGCCCTGAATCGAACCCCAACTAGGCACCACTACTGATCATCGGGAAAGGAAACATAATAACACTGAGAGTCCTCGTCGAACTCCCACTTGAGCTCGTACTCGTCACCTGGAGCGGAATCACCTGGACCTGCATCTGGAATTGTAGTATCTGTGAGCCACAGGGACTCAGCAATCTCACACCCACGCGATCAAGACTATTTGAGCTTATAGGACAGGATAAGGCAAGTATATGTGGAGCTGCAGCAAGCGACTAGCGTATATGGTGGCTAACTTATTCGCAAAGGAGAGCGAGAAGAGGAGGCAAAGCGCGAGCGAGAAACTAGAAGGAACAACCTGCGCAAGCATTACTCCAACACCGTGTCCACTTCCCGGACTCCGCCGAGAAGAGGCCATCACGGCAACACATGCAGTTGATTCGTTTTAATTAGTTAAGGTTTAAGTTATCTACAACCGGACATTAACAAATTCCCATCTGCCCATAACCGCGGGCACGGCTTTCGAAAGTTCAATCCCTGCAGGGGAGTCCCAACTTAGCCCATGACAAGCTCTCACGGTCAACGAAGGAAAAGACCTCCTCCCAAGACGTTCCGATCAGACTCGGTATCTCGGTAACTCAAGACACTTCGACAGGTTAAAACAAGACCAGCAACACCGCCCGAATGTGCCGACAAATCCCGATAGGAGCTGCACATATCTCTTTCTCAGGGCACACTCAGATTGTCCTAGGTACGGGTAGGCCAGCCCAGAGTTGCCCCTGGTGGCCACCGGTAGCTGACAGGTGGACCAACACTCAGAGGAGCACTGGCCCGAGGGGGTTAAAATAAGATGACCCTTGAGTCTGCAGAACCCAAGGGAAAGAAAAGGCTAGGTGGCAAATGGTAAAACCAAGGTTGGGCATTGCTGGAAAAGCTTTAATCGAGGCGAAATATCAAGGGGTTCCCATTATAACCCAACCGCGTAAGGAACGCAAAATCCGGGAACATAACACCGATATGACGGAAACTAGGGCGACAAGAGTGGAACAAAACACTAGGCGAGAGGCCGAGCCTTCCACCCTTTACCAAGTATATAGATGCATTAAGATAACATAGCAATATAGTGATATCCCAACAAGCAAATAAAAGATGTTCCAATAGGAACGGCTCCAATCTTCACCTGCAACTAGCAACGCTATAAGAGGGGCTGAGCAAAGCGGTAACATAGCCAATCAACGGTTTGCTAGGACAATGGTAGGTTAGAGGTTCAATCATGCAATTGGGAGGCTGACAAGCAAGTGGTAGGCATCGTAGCAGTGGCAAAGCAAAAGAGCGAGCAAACTAGCATAGCAAAGATAGTAGTGATTTCGAGGGTATGATCATCTTGCCTGCACAGTTGTCAAAGCTGACTGGATCCTCACAAGCAAACTCAAAGAGCTCCTCGGTAGCGAACTCGTCTCCCGGCTCTACCCAACAAGACAAACAAGCAACAAGGATACAATCAACCACGTGCAAGACCAAGCAATATGATGAAATGATGACATGCTATGCGGGATGCGATGCGGGATGCAAAATGCAATATATGACAGGAAATGCATGAACCTGGCCTCAACTTGGAATTCCAATGGTGCCACTGGATAGAGGGGATGAAATCGCTTGAAAACGATATAAAGATCATTGGAATCGGAGTTACGGTTTGGAAAAGGCAAGCGTTTTAAGATATGACACCGGTCTGCGATTTACAGCAAGTAGGCATCTAAATGCAACGAAATGAACATGCTACAGCCACCAAACATGAAAACAAAATACATGGCAGTGATGTACACAAGATGGTTAACAAAACACTAGCACTGAGCCATAGGCAAATTCATCCATTAAGAGGTTCAAACAAGCATGGCAAAAACGAATATGCAAAACAGATTCCAGACTTAGTGAAATTAACACTAGCCTGAAATTTCAGATCACGAAGCCCTCTTCGGAGCAGCAAAACAACATGATAGATAACATGAACATGACAAGTAAGAACATGGCATGGAGCTACTCAACAAGATTAACAAAACACCCAAAGTGACCTGGGGCCAAAAGGGTTCACAAAATACTCTACCGAGCTCACGAACATAGCTCGAACACAATCAGTTTTCAGACTTAGTGAAAACTGAGACATGCTGAAATTATAGCTCACGAAGGCATGTAAACGAGCTCGATGCACTCACTACGGTGCAAGTCATGGCAAGGCAAGCATATATCCAGAAAGAAGACACAATATGCTAGCTACACATGGCAAGAACAAAGGCATAGCATGCATGGAACACTAACGGTAGCATCGGCAAAATCGCAAACAAGTTGACGATCTGCCCAGATTAACAACGAAGCAAAAGTTGAGCTCGATTGAGTCAACCTAGAGCACTCCACATATGCAAACAAAGACATGGATGGATAGATCATAACATAAATATCAAAACTCCCTTACTGATCATCCTCAAAAGAGGCACGGATCACTAGGAAACAAGCTGGACATATAGCATCACGAACTAAAATATCCCAGACTTAGTGAAAATCACTAAGTCCCTGAAATCAGCAATCTCAGGTACCTCTCTTCGCAAGCTTGCACAAGACAACACACACATCCTAAAAATGCATGGGTGGCACCTCTGGAAAGAAGACAAAATGCTTAACAATTCATCCCAAAGGGGCACAGGCATATCATGCACGGATTAAACATGGCAAAAATGACAAAAGTGCATGATGAACTAACGGATCTGCAATTTAACTCACGAAGCCTCCTTCTAACAGAATTTTGGGCAACAAGATGACCTCAAATGCAAATGATGCAATGGAATGAAATGATGTACATGTCGAGAAGAAGATTTTGATATATTATATGCCCAAATCAGAGCTACGGATGCAAAGTTACGGGCAGTCAAAGTTAGCACAAAAATCAGGGGGGAGAAGGAGAAAGTCAACCGTCAGATCCACATCCAGAACTAGGGTTTACTGTTCACGCCGGGGTCACTGTAGCACCCGAGCTCGGGCTCGCCGGAAACGGCTCACCGGAGCCGGTGAGGGCGGCCAGAGCGGCGGGGAGGCGCGGCGCCGGTGCGGTGGGGAGGCGCGGCGGCGAGGAGGCCGGCGGAGAGGCGGCGAGCGATGGCGGGACACTCGGCGGCGGGGCCCGGAGCAGCGGCGGCCGGTCGGTGGCGGCGACGGCGCCGGTCGCCGGAGGGCGGGGAGGCGGCGGCGCCCGAGAGGAGGAGGCTGCGGGGAGAGGCGGACTCGCGGGGGCCCCTCCTGGGCCTCCCGGGCCGGGACGGCGGCGGCGATCTGGTCCCGCGGGGACGCGTGGCGGCTCGCGGTTGGCTGGCGGCGGCGGGGTGGACGGTGTCCGGTCCGATCCAGACACGTCCGTCGGCGGGGGTTTGAACTACTTTTTTTTAAAACGAGGAGGACGGGGAGGAAGACGAGATCTGAAATGGGGGGTGTATATATAGGCATAGAGGGAGCTAGGAGAGTCCAAATGAGGTGCGGTTTTCGCGCACGCGATCGCGATCGAACGATCTAGTACATGGAGCAGAGTTTGGTGGGTTTTGGGCCAAATTTGGGGGGTGTTGGGCTGCAACACACACGAGGCCTTTTCTGTCCCTCGGTTAACCGTTGGAGTATCAAACGAAGTCCAAATGACACGAAACTTGACAGGCGGTCTACCGGTAGTAAACCAAGGCCGCATGGCAAGTCTCGGTCCAATCCGGAAATGTTTAATCCCCACACACGAAAGAACGCTAGAAAAGGCCACCGGAGGAGAACGAAGCGCCGGAATGCAAAACGGACAACGGGGAAAATGCTCGAATGCATGAGATGAATATGTATGCAAATGCAATGCGCGAGATGACATGATAAGAGATGCACGAAAAAGAAAACAACACATGGAGACAAAGACCCGAACCCGAGAAATAAATATAACTTAACACCGGAAACGGCAAGAGTTGGATACAAATATGGAAAGTTACATCCGGGGTGTTACAGGTAACCTCCCGGTACTCCGAAAAAATGCCCGAACCACTCGGAACCATTCCGATGTCCAAATATAGGCTTCCAATATATCGATCTTTACGTCTCGACCATTTTGAGACTCCTCGTCATGTCCGTGACCAAATCCGGGACTCCGAACTACCTTCGGTACATCAAAACACATAAGCTCGTAATACTGATCGTCACCGAACGTTAAGCGTGCGGACCCTATGGGTTCGAGAACTATGTAGACATGACCGAGACTCATCTCCGGTCAATAACCAATAGCGGAACCTGGATGCTCATATTGGTTCCTACATATTCTACGAAGATCTTTATCGGTCAACCCGCATAACGGTGTACGTTGTTCCCTTTGTCATCGGTATGTTACTTGCCCGAGATTCGATCGTCGGTACATCAATACCTAGTTCAATCTTGTTATCGGCAAGTCTCTTTCCTCGTTCCGTAATGCAACATCCTGTAACTAACTCATTAGTCACATTGCTTGCAAGGCTTATAGTGATGTGCATTACCGAGAGGGCCCAGAGATACCTCTCCGACAATCGGTGTGACAAATCCTAATCTCGATCCATGCCAAATCAAAAAACACCATCGGAGACACCTGTAGAACACCTTTATAGTCACCCAGTTACGTTATGGCGTTTGGTAGCACACAAAGTGTTCCTCCTGTATTCGGGAGTTGCATGATCTCATAGTCATAGGAACATGTATAGTTATGGAGAAAGCAAAAACAAAAACTAAACGATCATCGTGCTAAGCTAACGGATGGGTCAAGTCAATCACATCATTCTCTAATGATGTGATCCCGTTAATCAAATGACAACTCATGTCTATGGTTAGGAAACATTACCATCATTGATTCAACGAGCTAGTTAAGTAGAGGCAAACTAGTGACACTTTGTTTGTCTATGTATTCACACATGTACTAAGTTTCCGGTTAATACAATTCTAGCATGAATAATAAACATTTTTCATGATATAAGGAAATATAAATAACAACTTTATTATTGCCTCTAGGGCATATTTCCTTCAGTCTCATCGTAGTCAACCCCTTGAACTTGTCGATAACCCTTAGCGACAAGTCGAGCCTTATAGATGGTCACATTACCATCGGCGTCAGTCTTCTTCTTAAAGATCCATTTATTCTCTATGGCTTTTCGATCATCGAGCAAGTGTGTCAAAGTCCATACTTCGTTTTCATACATGAATCCTATCTCGGATTTCATGGCTTCAAGCCATTTGTTGGAATCCGGGCCCGCCATCGCTTCTTCATAGTTCGAAAGTTCACCATTGTCTAGCAACATGATTTCCAGGATAGGGTTGTCGTACCACTCTGGTGCGGGACATGTCCTTGTGTACCTACGAAGTTCAGTAGCAACTTGATCCGAAGTTTCATGATCATCATCATTAACTTCTTCTCTAGTCGGCGCAGGCACCGCAGAAACATCTTCCTGAGCTGCGCTACTCTCCGATTCAAGAGGTAGTACCTCATCAAGTTATACTTTCCTCCCACTTACTTCTTTCGAGAGAAACTCTTTCTCTAGAAAGGATCCATTCTTGGCAACAAATATCTTGCCTTCGGATCTGAGGTAGAAGGTATACCCAATAGTTTCCTTAGGGTATCCTATGAAGATGCATTTTTTGGACTTGGGTTCAAGCTTTTCAGGTTGAAGTTTCTTGACATAAGCATCGCATCCCCAAACTTTCAGAAATGACAGCTTAGGTTTCTTTCCAAACCATAATTCATACGGTGTCGTCTCAACGGATTTCGGCGGAGCCCTATTTAAAGTGAAAGCGGCAGTCTCTAAATCATAACCCCAAAATGATAGCGGTAGATCGGTAAGAGACATCATAGATCGCATCATATCCAATAGAGTGCGATTACGATGTTCGGACACACCATTACGCTGTGGTGTTCCAGGCGGCGTGAGCTGTGAAACAATTCCACATTTCCTTAAGTGCGTGCCAAACTCGTGACTCAAATATTCCCCTCCAGGATCTCATCGTAAGAACTTTATTTTCCTATCACGTTGATTCTCTACATCACTCTGAAATTCTTTGAACTTTTCAAAGGTCTCAGACTTGTGTTTCATTAAGTAGACATACCCATATCTACTTAAGTCATCAGTGAGGGTGAGAACATAACGATAGCCACCGCGAGCCTCAACGCTCATTGGACCGCACACATCAGTATGTATGATTTCCAATAAGTTGGTTGCTCGCTCCATTGTTCCGGAGAATGGAGTCTTGGTCATTTTGCCCATGAGGCATGGTTCACACGTGTCAAATGATTCATAATCAAGAAACTCCAAAAGTCCATCTGCATGGATTTTCTTCATGCATTTGACACCAATGTGACCAAGGTGGCAGTGCCACAAGTATGTGGGACTATCATTATCAACCTTACATCTTTTGGCATTCGCACTATGAATATGTGTAACATCACGTTTGAGATTTAATAAAAATAAACCATTGACCAGCGGGGCATGACCATAAAACATATCTCTCATATAAATAGAACAACCATTATTCTCGGATTTAAATGAGTAGCCATCTCGCGTTAAACGAGATCCAGATACAATGTTCATGCTCAAAGTTGGCACTAAATAACAATTATTGAGGTTTAAAACTAATCCTGTAGGTAGATGTAGAGGTAGTGTGCCGACGGCGATCACATCGACCTTGGAACCATTCCCGACGTGCATCGTCACCTCGGCCTTCGCTAGTCTCCACTTATTCTGCAGCTCCTGTTTTGAGTTACAAATATGAGCAACCGCACCAGTATCAAATACCCAGGAGCTACTACGAGCGTTGTTAAGGTACACATCAATAACATGTATATCACATCTACCTTTGGCGTTGCCGGCCTTCTTATCCGCTAAGTACTTGGGGCAGTTCCGCTTCCAGTGACCATTTCCCTTGCAATAAAAGCACCGAGTCTCGGGCTTGGGTCCATTCTTTGGCTTCTTCCCGGCAACAGATTTACCGGGCGCGGCAACTCCCTTGCCATCCTTCTTGAAGTTCTTCTTACCCTTGCCTTTCTTGAAACTAGTGGTTTTATTCACCATCAACACTTGATGTTGTTCATCACAAAGCTCTTGTAGCTAGGTGGAAGCGATTGGAGGATCCTGTCAATGACCGAGTCATCTGGAAGATTAACTCCCTGCTGAGACAAGCGGTTGTGCAACCCAGACATTTTGAGTATATGCTCGCTGACAGAACTATTTTCCTCCATCTTACAACTTTAGAACTTGTTGGAGACTTCATATCTCTCGACCCGGGCATGAGCTTGGAAAACCATTTTTCGCTCTTGGAACATCTCATATGCTCTGTGCTGCTCAAAACACTTTTGGAGCCCCGGTTCTAAGTTGTAAAGCATGCTACACTGAACCAGGGAGTAATCATCACTACGCGACTACCAGGCATTCATAATGTCTTGAGTTGCTGCGAAAATGGGTGTGTCACCTAGCTGTGCTTCAAGGACATATGCTTTCTTGGCAGCTATGAGGATGATCCTCAAGTTACAGACCCAATCTGTATAGCTGCTACCATCGTCTTTCAGCTTGGTTTTCTATAGGAACGCGTTGAATTTGAGGGCAACATTAGCGTGGGCCATTTGATCTACAAGACATATTGTAAAGACATTTTAGACTAAGTTCATGATAATTAAGTTCATCTAATCAAATTATTTAATGAACTCCCACTCAGATAGACATCCCTCTAGTCATCTAAGTGATACATGATCCGAATCAACTAGGCCGTGTCCTCTCGTGTTCCGAGGCCATGTTTGTACATGATAGGCTCGTCGAGTCAACCTAAGTGTTTCGCATGTGTAAATCTGGCTTACACCGGTTGTATGCGAACGTTAGAATCTATCACACCCGATCATCACGTGGTGCTTCGAAACAACGAACCTTCGCAATGGTGCACAATTAGGGGAAACACTTCTCTTGAAATTTTAGTGAGGGATCATCTTATTTATGGTACCGTCGTTCTAAGTGTAACATCCCAAATTTTCAATTTGGAATGTTATACATTAGATCATCATTGCATATCATATTTTATTGCATTTTGGTTGATCCCAGAAATTTCATGCAACTCAAGGACCCTCGGAGAGAGTTGGGGATTTCGTTATTTTCATATTTGAGTTTTCTCAAATTTTGAAAATAGGATCATTTGATTTTATTTATTTTATCTTCAATTATTGCTATCACAAAAATATGAGAGAGGGCCCTTCAAAAAAAATATGAGAGAGGGAATAAAATGACTTTCCCAAAATAAAGAAATATTGAGGATTTAATAATAAAATCAAATAAGATTTTATTTTGGTTTTATTTGCTATTTTATTTGAATTTAGGAAAAATACGCGTTTTTCAAAATTGCATTTAGGCCCCAAATAAATGGTCATCCTGTGCGGCTTGATTTTAGAACCCAGGGAAAATTTATTTCGGGATTTTTGGAGTCCGTTTAGTATTTCTTTTGTTTGTTTTTCTGCATGTAATTATTTAAAAAAACGAACCGACTTCGGGCCCGGATCGGCCGGGACTCCTCCGGCCGGGCCCTTTATATAGCGCCGCCCCGGGCCGCTTTTAGCCCAAGCCGCCGCGCCCCCAAACCCTAGCCCGCGCCGCGCCCAGCCCCAAGCCGCCGCCGCGCCGCGCCGCCGGACCCGCCCGCCAAGGTTGACTGCCGCCGTCGGTTTTTTTAGAAAACAGTTAGTTTTCGCCGGTTTTCGTTCGGTTTTTTTAGTTTCCGTTTTTTTATTAGATCAGTTTTTTTTCCGGTTTAGGTTAATTAGCAAGCGTTCACTCGTTCGTTCGTTTTAACGAACGCGTTCATCGTTTAGATCCAGATAACGGACGTTTGTTCGTTAATCTGTTCGTTGTTTTTATTTTTCTCGGATTAATCCGCGATTATTTCTGATCGCGATTTCTGATCCGATTTTCGATCTAGTATAACTTTTCGCTCGTTTATCGGAATTAGGCAATTCAAGCGCCTGGAGTTTTGTCTCGAAACCCGCTTTCCGTTTAACCAACTCAAACAAGTTTTTGCCTCTGTAAAATTTGACCTAGATCCAGATTAGTAAACGAAGCTTGTTTCTTTCGCCGTTTGACTTTCGTTGCTTCATTCGAGTTGATTCTTTTTGCCAACTGGAGTTCTTAAGTTGAACTTTCTGGTTAGATCTCTTATTTGAGCTTTACCCATGCATTAGACGAGTACTTATTGTATGCTTGTTTGTTTGTGATAGAGTACCCGGAGTGCGTCGCTTGCTACTTCGAATCTCTAGGTTTCGCGGATCATCAGCAAGGCAAGTGACACTTTGATCATACCTCCTACTACCCAGTTTTTATTGCATTAGATCAATCCTCACACATTGCATGATTATGATCTAATTAAATTGTGGGTTTTGGGAAGTAGATGAGGTAGTACCTATTACCTGTTTCATTATCAAACCTTTGGGTGTTACTTCTATGTTTGCTTATATTGCCATGCTATGCTAGTAGACGTGGATTGGGTGAGTGTATCCATTACAGATGTGAGATTGTTAAATTAATGGTTTATCTAAGGTGGCAACTTAAACACACATCTGGGTGGACTGAGGCACCTGGGTATTCTAGCGATTGCCTGTTTTTCTTTTGGACCGCCACCCAGGCTCAAAGGGGTCATGAGATTATTCATACTAGAAACTTCTGTGTGCAGCCACAAGCTACTATGGGCTCTAGCATAGTTGATTAAGTCGTGCAAACTCTTACAGTGGTAGACTAGCAGATGTAGGGGAAAGTAGGTGTAACGGTCTACCCGATCGTATGGTGCTAGCGCTTCTGAAAGACTATGTCTCGGCCATCCGTTTCTCTAACACCACGTAGTGCGAGAATCCCAATGGAGGAGATCGAGTCTTGTGGGGAAAAGTGCGCAAACCTCTGCAGAGTGTATAAACTAATCATGGTTAGTCGTGTCCCCAGTTATGGACAACTTGAGTATCTAGTACTTGGATTATCATGTGAATCTCATCATGTTACTCTAATTAATATTGTTGGGATTTTAATGATGATGTTTAATTGGGATTGAGAGGGTGTCTACACTCTCAATGTTTAACATCTACCATGATAGTTAAATAAAAATGTATTCCTTTGTAGTAGGGAAAAATTGGCTTTACGCAAAACTGTAACCATAGAGCTTTCCACCAGCCAAATATGCATGTAGTATAGCCTTATTCTTTCATTGCTCTCTATGTGTTACTTTGCCAGCATATTCCATGTGCTGACCCGTTTCGGGCTGCAACGTTCATGTTGCAGACTTTTCAGACGACGAGTAAGGTGCCTTAGGTCATGGTTCTATACTCAGTGATGCCGTTGGAGTTGATGGACTCACTTATATTCCAAGCCTTCCGCTGTTATCGTTATTAGATGGCCTTAAGCCATATTTATTGTAATAAGTTCTCTTTTGAGACACTCGTTGTAAGAAGTGTGTGATTGCTACTCTGTTATAAATCCTTCAAGTACTGTGCGGTGTCAGCATTACTGATCCAGGGATGACACTGGAGCACAGAGATTGGACCATTTGAGGTCTGGTGGCTACAAGATGGTATCAGAGCACACGCTGATTGTAGGACACGACCACTAAGCTAAAGCCCTAGATCACTACTCACTCTTCCCATCCTGACTCCTCATCTTTTCTACTCTTTTAGGATGGCGGATGTAAGGAACAAGTTCACACAACCGAATGAAGATACACCCTTTGGACGTCATTTGAAAGAAGTCACTAGATATCTAAACATCGGAGTACCAAGTTTCACCGGAACCTACAACCCCACTTTACCTGAAGAGGAGCGCTGGATGATTCAATTTCAAGTTCCAGGAAGGACATTCATGCCAGTCACTGAGCCCATAGAGTTTTCCTTTGATGCACCAACCTGGAGTCTAGAAAAGAGCATGGCAGCTCACATCGTCATGGGACGTATTGGAGAAGTTTACCACAAGGATCTCAAGGATACCATCTACCAGATTTGTGGGCGCCGAGATGAGCACTGGGAGATGGTTAGTACCAAGAAGGATAGATCAATCGCAGCTTTTATCCAGGAGCTAAACCAGCACATTCGACGTCAGGAGAACCAGATGTGCGCAGACATGATAGATCTGAAGAAGGCAAGGACAAAAATCAAGGAACTGGAGGAAGAACTCAAGGCTACACGTGAAGATTATATGGAGGAAATCGAAGCATTAGTGGAGAAGAATGATGACCTGATCAAGAAGATCGGAATATTCATGGGAGGCCCTACACCAGTAGAAGAAGACGAAGAACCCAAGGAGATTCGCCCGGAAGACTACATCATCATCGACGACACCGACTCGGACCCAGACGATAGCGATGATGACTATGTTGATGAATCTAGAGCAAATATCATGGAGTCTGCAACCGAAGAATATTTCTAGTAGACCACCCCATCAGTAGTAGTAGTCCACCATGTAAATATAGTAGTCCGAGCACTTTTGCGATAGTTAGACCGTTTGTATGCCCTTGTTTGATTGAATGAAGTGAATTGTTTGCTTTTGCCTCATGTGCATATGGGTAGTATTTTCTATTTAGACCTCTCTCTATTCTTAAATCTCATCTTTTCTAAACCCATCAGATGCCTCTGAGACGTGACCCCGGATTTACCTTCCCACAGGAGCTCACTCAGTTGATCCAGCAGTAGAATACGTTGATGCAGTTGCTAGTCCAGAATCAGAATCAGGGGAACAACAACAACAACCCACCACCACCACCACCTGTTGACCACTTAGCCCGTTTTCTTAGGCTGAATCCGCCAGTGTTTTCCAGTAGCACCGAGCCTATAGTAGCAGATGATTGGCTCCGCAAGATAGCTAGGGAGTTGACCACGGCAGGATGCACAGATGCGGAAAAGGTGAAGTTTGCCGCACATCAGCTTGACGGACCCGCAGCTTCATGGTGGGAGAATTTCACAGCCACTTTCCCTATCGACACTGTCACATGGGACCAGTTTCAGCAGGCTTTTCGTACTGCCCATGTTTCAGCAGGAGCTATGGCCATGAAGAAGCGTGAGTTTCGCAACTTGCGCCAAGGAGGACGAACAGTTGGCCAGTATGTGGAAGACTTTAGTAAGCTAGGACGTTATGCCCCAGATGACATTGCTATGGATGCAGCTAAGCAGGAGAAGTTTCTGGAAGGACTGAATGATGAGTTGAGCATGCAGTTGATGGTAGCAAGCTTCAATAACTACCAGGAGTTGGTAGATCGTGCTCTTATGATTGAAGGGAAGCAGCAGCAAATTGAGAACCGCAAGAGGAAGTATGGACAAGGGAAGTACAATTCTGGAGCCCAGCAGAAGCCACGTTTTATCCCTAGACCGCGAGGACATTTTCAGCATACCCATGGAGGAGGTAGCTCGCACAATCATAATGGCCCCAAGAATGGTAATGGGAATGGAGGAAGCAACGGCCAGAACCGTACCAACCCATCAACCCCAGCCAAGAGAGACCTGAGCCAAGTCACTTGCTTTAAGTGCCAGAAGACCGGACATTATGCCAATGAATGTCCTCAAGCCCAGAATGGGAATGGCAATGGAAGCTCTAGGAAGAAGCTGAACCCTTTCAATAGGGGACAGGTGAACCACGTAAACGTGGAGGAGGTTGAAGAGTAGCCGGATGCAGTAATCGGTAAGTTTTTGGTTAAGTCTTTTACTGCAATCGTTCTTTTTGATACTGGTGCATCGCATTCATACATATCAAGGGAATTTGCGGATAAGTATAACCTGCCCACCAAAGTTCTTAGAACACCTATGTTAGTAAGCTCACCAGGAGCGGAGTACATGGCCAGCAAAGGATGTTTTCAAGTGCCATTGAGTATAGGTAGGCATGTGTTTCCCTCGGATTTGATCATTTTGGAATCACAAGGTTTCGATGTAATTCTGGGTATGGATTGGCTGTCGATGTATGGAGGAAACATCGATTGCGCCAGTAAGTCAATTTTGCTCACCACCCCAGAAGGAAGAAGGATCAAGTATGTATCCCGGCATGTGCCGAAGAGGATTCAAGTAAATTCCCTAGAAGGAGTTGTGCAAGAGGAAGTACCAGTGGTAAAGGATTTCCCTGATGTGTTTCCAGAGGAATTGCCAGGCATGCCACCGGATAGAGACATTGAGTTTTTAATTGAGCTTTTGCCAGGCACAGGACCGATATCTAAGAGACCATACAGAATGCCCGCAAAATATTTGGTGGAGATTAAGAAGCAGATTAAGGAGTTACTGTATAAAGGTTATATTCGCCCAAGTTCTTTGCCTTGGGGATCGCCAGTACTTCTAGTGGAGAAAAAGGATGGATCGTTAAGGATGGTGGTTGATTATCGAGGATTGAACGAAGTAACAATCAAGAACAAGTACCCACTACTGATGATCAGTGATCTGTTTGACCGATTGCAAGGAGCTAAGGTATTTTGCAAGATCGATCTGCGATCAGGATACCATCAGTTGAAGATTCGAGAACAGGATATACCTAAGACGGCTTTTACCACCAGGTATGGGCTGTACGAGTATACCGTTATGTCATTTGGACTGACTAACGCACCTGCATATTTTATGAACATGATGAACAATGTGTTTATGGAGTTTTTGGATAAGTTCGTCGTAGTGTTCATTGATGATATTCTGGTTTACTCGAAGAATGAAGAGGAGCATTTGCGTTTGGTACTAGAGAAGCTCAGAGAACATCAGTTATATGCCAAGTTTAGAAAATGTGAGTTTTGGTTGAAGGACGTTGGATTCCTCGGACACGTTATATCCGGAGAAGGTATAGCATTAGATCCCACCAAGGTTGACACTGTGACAAATTGGGAAGCACCAACAATAGTTGGAGAGATCCGGAGTTTTCTTGGACTTGTAGGATACTACCGGAGATTCATTGAAAATTTCTCGAAGATTGCGAAGCCTATTGCGGAGTTGTTGAAGAAGGATACCAAGTTCAAATGGACTGAGGAATGTGAGGCCAGTTTCCAGGAGTTGAAGAAACGTTTGGTTACCTCACCAGTGTTGATTCTGCCGGATCAGAACAAGGATTGTGAGGTGTATTGTGACGCTTCACGTCGAGGACTTGGAGCAGTGCTTATGCAGGAAGGAAGATGTTTCGTATGCTTCACGAAGACTTAATCCGCATGAGTTGAATTATGCCACGCATGATTTGGAGTTAGCAGCCGTAGTGCATGCATTAAAGACTTGGAGACATTTTCTCATTGGAAACCATTGTGAGGTGTACACGGATCACAAGAGTTTGAAGTATATTTTCACGCGGAAGGAGTTGAATCTCAGGCAAAGGAGATGGTTGGAGCTCATCAAGGATTATGATATGAGATCGCATTATCATCCCAGAAAGGCTAACGTAGTAGCCGATGCGTTGAGCCATAAAAGCCATGGCAACACCCTAATGACGGGAGATGTACCAAGGGAGTTAGCCAAGGATCTTCGTGATCTATGTTTGGAGATAGTCCCGAGAGGCTATGTAGTAGCATTGGAGATTCAGTCTACTTTGATGGATAAGATCAGAGAAGCTCAGAAGACTGACAAGGAGGTTGTCTCTATAAAGGAGAAGATGAGCAAAGGAAAAGTTAAAGGATTTCATGAGGATGAACACGATACCCTATGGTTTGAAGACCGTGTTTATATGCCCAATGGCCCGGAGATCAGGAAGTTGATTCTGCAGGAAGCCCATGATTCACCATATTCGATTCACCCAGGAAATACCAAGATGTATTTGGATTTGAAGGATACTTTCTGGTGGACCGGAATGAAGAAGGATATTGCGGAGTATGTAGCAGTCTGTGATGTATGTCAGGGAGTAAAGGCAGAGCATCAGAAGCCAGCCGGATTGTTACAGCCATTGGCAATACCCAAATGGAAGTGGGATAAGTTAGGCATGGATTTTATTACAGGATTGCCCAGAACTCGTTGAGGCTATGACTCGATTTGGGTTGTAGTCGATCGTTTGACAAAGGTAGCTCATTTCATCCCAGTGAAGACCACCTACACCAGTGCTAAGTTGGCAAAGATATACATGACCAGGATTGTATGTCTGCATGGAGTTCCGAGGAGCATTGTATCAGATAGAGGAACCCAGTTTACCTCAAAGTTCTGGAATCAGTTGCACGAAACTTTGGGTACCAGGATAGAGTTCAGTACAACTTTTCATCCGCAGACAGATGGCCAGACCGAGAGAGTCAATCAGATTTTGGAGGATATGCTGAGAGCTTGTGCGCTAGATTATGGATCTAGTTGGGACGACAATTTGCCGTACGCAGAGTTCTCTTACAACAACAGTTATCAATCTAGTTTGAAGATGGCCCCTTTTGAAGCATTGTACGGAAGAAGGTGTAGAACACCATTTTCGTGGGATGAAGTTGGAGACCAACAGTTGTTTGGACCGGATCTGATTAAGGAGTCTAAACAGAAGTTGAAATTGATTCGCGATAGGCTCAAGGTAGCCCAGTCTAGGCAGAAGAGCTACGCAGATTCGAAACGCAAGGAGACAGTTTATGAAGTCGGAGACCGAGTTTATCTTCGAGTATCTCCACTTCAAGGAGTTAAGCGCTTTGGAGTTAAGGGAAAGTTAGCGCCACGTTTTGTAGGACCATACAAGGTTTTGGAGCGTATGGGAGAAGTAGCCTACAAGTTGGAATTGCCCGAAGGATTGTCAGGAGTTCATGATGTATTCCACATTTTCCAGTTGAAGAAGTGCCACGCAGAGATGGCTGATATACCGCTGAGAGATACAGTGCCGCTGGAAGCGATTCAGTTGGACAATGATTTGACTTATGAGGAGAAACCAGTCAAGATTCTTGAGTATGCCAGCCGAGTCACCCACAGCAAGGTTATCAAGTTTTGCAAAGTTCAGTGGAGCCACCACACTGAGGATGAAGCCACCTGGGAGCGAGAGGAAGATCTGCTGAAGGACCACCCTCATCTATTTTCTAGCCAACCCGAATCTCGAGGGCGAGATTCATCTTAAGGGGGGTAGGTTTGTAACATCCCAAATTTTCAATTTGGAATGTTATACATTAGATCATCATTGCATATCATATTTTATTGCATTTTGGTTGATCCCAGAAATTTCACGCAACTCAAGGACCCTCGGAGAGATTTGGGGATTTTGTTATTTTCATATTTGAGTTTTCTCAAATTTTGAAAATACGATCATTTGATTTTATTTATTTTATCTTCAATTATTTCTATCATAAAAATATGAGAGAGGGAATAAAATGAATTTCCCAAAATAAAGAAATATTGAGGATTTAATAATAAAATCAAATAAGATTTTATTTTGGTTTTATTTGCTATTTTATTTGAATTTAGAAAAAATGTGCGTTTTTCAAAATTGCATTTAGGCCCCAAATAAATGTCCCTCCTGTGCGGCTTGATTTTAGAAGGCGGGGAAATTTATTTCGGGATTTTTGGAGTCCGTTTAGTATTTCTTTTGTTTATTTTTCTACGCGTAATTATTTAAAAAAACGAACCGACTTCGGGCCGGGATCGGCCGGGACTCCTCCGGTCGGGCCCTTTATATAGCGCCGCCCCGGGCCGCTTTTAGCCCAACCCGCCGCGCCCCCAAACCCTAGCCCGCGCCGCGCCCAGCCCCAAGCCGCCGCCGCGCAGCGCTGCCGCCGCCGCCGGACCCGCCCGCCGAGGTTGACTGCCGCCGCTGGTTTTTTTAGAAAACCGTTGGTTTTCGCCAGTTTTCGTTCGGGTTTTTTTTAGTTTCCATTTTTTATTAGAACGGATTTTTTCCGGTTTTGGTTAATTAGCGAGCGTTCGCTCGTTCGTTCGTTTTAACAAACGTGTTCATCGTTTAGATCCAGATAACGAACGTTCGTTCATTAATCTGTTCGTCGTTTTTATTTTTCTCGGATTAATCCGCGATTATTTGTAATCGCGATTTCTAATCCGATTTTCGACCTAGTATAACTTTTCGCTCGTTTATCGGAATCAGACGATTCAAGCGCCTGGAGTTTCGTCTCGAAACCCGCTTTCCGTTTAACCAACTCAAACAAGTTTTTGCCTCTGTAAAATATGATCTAGATCCAGATTAGTAAACAAAGCTTGTTTCTTTCGTCGTTTGACTTTTGTTGCTTCGTTCGATTTGATTCTTTTTGCCAACCGGAGTTCTTAAGTTGAACTTTCTGGTTAGATCTCTTATTTGAGCTTTACCCATGCATCGGATGAGTACTTATTGTATACTTGTTTGTTTGTGATAGAGTACCCGGAGTGCGCCGCTTGCTACTTCGAATCTCTAGGTTTTGCGGATCATCAGCAAGGCAAGTAACACTTTGATCATACCTCCTACTGCCAGTTTTTATTGCATTAGATCAATCCTCACACATTGCATGATTAGGATCTAATTAAATTGTGGGTTTTGGGAAGTAGATGAGGTAGTACCTATTACCTGTTTCATTATCAAACCTTTGGGAGTTACTTCTACGTTTGCTTATATTTCCATGCTATGCTAGTATACGTGGATTGGGTGAGTGTATCCACAAGCTACTATGGGCTCTAGCATAGTTGATTAAGTCGTGCGAACTCTTAGAGTGGTAGACTAGCAGATGTAGGGGAAAGTAGGTGTAACGGTCTACCTGATCGTAAGGTGCTAGCGCTTCTGAAAGACTATGTCTTGGTCATCTGTTTCTCAAACACCACGTAGTGCGAGAATCCCAACGGAGGAGATCAAGTCTTGTGGGGAAAAGTGCGCAAACCTCTGCAGAGTGTATAAACTAATCATGGTTAGCCGTGTCCCCGGTTATGGACAACTTGAGTATCTAGTACTTGGATTATCATGTGAATCTCATCATGTTACTCTAATTAATATTGTTGGGATTTTAATGATGATGTTTAATTGGGATTGAGAGGGTGTCTACACTCTCAATGTTTAACATCTACCATGATAGTTAAATAAAAATGTATTCCTTTGTAGTAGGGAAAAATTGGCTTTACGCAAAACTGTAACCATAGAGCTTTCCACCAGCCAAATATGCATGTAGTATAGCCCTATTCTTTCATTGCTCTCTATGTGTTACTTTGCCAGCATATTCCATGTGCTGACCCGTTTCGGGCTGCAACGTTCATGTTGCAGACTTTTCAGACGACGAGTAAGGTGCCTTAGGTCGTGGTTCTATACTCAGTGATGTCGTTGGAGTTGATGGACTCACTTATCTTCCAACCCTTCCGCTGTTATCGTTATTAGATGGCCTTAAGCCATATTTATTGTAATAAGTTCTCTTTTGAGACACTCGTTGTAATAAGTGTGTGATTGCTACTCTGTTATAAATCCTTCAAGTACTGTGCGGTGTCAGCATTACTGATCCAGGGATGACACTGGAGTACAGAGATTGGACTGTTTGAGGTCTGGTCGCTACACTAAGCAAATAAGATGTAAACATGACAAACATCACATGCAAATCATAAAGTGACATGATATGGCCAATATCATCTTGTGCCTTTGATCTCCATCTTCGAGGCGCGTCATGATCACCATTTTCACCGGCATGACACCATGATCTCCATCAGCGTGTCTTCATGAAGTTGTCTCGCCAACTATTACTTCTACTACTATGGCTAAAGGTTAGCAATAAAGTAAAGTAATTGCATGGCGTTTTCATTGACATGCAAGTCATACAATAAATTAAGACAACTCCTATGGCTCCTGCCGGTTGTCATACTCATCGACATGCAAGTCGTTATTCCTATTACAAGAACATGATCAATCTCATACATCACGTCCTTTTGGCCATATCACATCACATAGTATACCCTGCAAAAACAAGTTAGACGTCCTCTAATTGTTGTTGCATGTTTTACGTGGCTGCTATGGGTTTCTAGAAAGAACGTTTCTTATCTACGCAAAAGCCACAACATTGATATGCCAATTGCTATTTACCATTCATAAGGACCCTTTTCATCGAATCCGATCCGACTAAAGTAGGAGAGACAGGCACCCGCTAGCCACCTTATGCATCAAGTGCATGTCAGTCGGTGGAACCAGTCTCACGTAAGCATACGTGTAAGGTTGGTCCGGACCGCTTCATCCCACAATGCCGCTGAATCAAGATAAGAGTAGTAACGGTAAGCAAATTGAACAAATCATCGCTTTGTGTTCTACTCGTGCATAGAATCTACGCATAGACCTAGCTCATGATGCCACTGTTGGGGAACGTAGCAATAATTCAAAAAAATTCCTACGTGTCACCAAGATCAATCGAGGAGATGCTAGCAACGAGAGAGAGATGGAGTGCATCTTCATACCCTTGAAGATCGCTAAGCGGAAGCGTTACAAGAACGCGGTTGATGGAGTCGTACTCGTGGCGATTCAAATCGTGGAAGATCCGATCAAGCGCTGAACGGACGACGCCTCCGCGTTCAACACACGTACAGCCCGGGGACGTCTCCTCCTTCTTGCTCCAGCAATGGGAGAGGAGAAGTTGAGGGAGAGCTCCGGCAGCATGACGGCGTGGTGGTGGAGCTTGCAGTTCTCCGGCACGGCTTCGCCAAGCACTACGGAGGTGGAGGAAGTGTTGGAGAGGGGGAGGGTTGCGCCAGGGAAGGGGTGTTGTTGTCCTCCCACCCCCCTCTATTTATAGTGTGAAGGGGAGAGGGGGCCGGCCCCTTTAGATCCCATCTAGAGGAAGGGCGGTGCCCAAGGGAGGGACTTGCCCCCCAAGTTTGGTGGGAGGCACCCCACCCCTAGGGTCTTCAACCCTAGGCGGCTTGGGCCCTTGGGGGCGCACCAGCCCACCAGGGGCTGGTTCCCACCCTTGTTCAGCCCACATGGCCCACCGGGGCAGGTGGCCCCACCCGGTGGACCCCCGGACACCTGTCGGTGGTCCCGATACAATACCGATAACCCTCGAATTATTCCGGCGACTGAAACTGGACTTCCCATATATAATTCTTCACCTCCGGACCATTCCGAAACTCCTCGTGACGTCCAGGATCTCATACGGGACTCCGAACAACCTTCGGTAACCACATACTATTTCTCATAACAACTCTAGCATCACCGAACCTTAAGTGTGTATACCCTACGGGTTCGGGAACCATGCAGACATGACCGAGACATCTCTCCGGCCAATAACCAACAGCGGGATCTTGATACCCATGTTGGCTCCCACATGTTCCATGATGATCTCATCAGATGCACCACAATGTCGAGGATTCAATCAATCCCGTATACAATTCCCTTTGTCTATCGCTATGTTACTTGCCTGAGATTCGATCGTCGGTATCTCTACACCTCGTTCAATCTCGTTACCGGAAAGTCTCTTTACTCGTTCCGTAACGCATGATCCCGTGACCAACTCCTTAGTCACATTGAGCTCGTTATAATGATGCATTACCGAGTGGGCCCAGAGATACCTCTCCGTCATACGGAGTGTCAAATCCCAGTCTCGATTTGTGCCAACCCAAAAGACACTTTCGGAGATACCTGTAGTGCACCTTTATAGCCACCTAGTGACGTTGTGACGTTTGGTACACCCAAAGCATTCCTATGGTATACGGGAGTTTCACAATCTCATGGTCTAAGAAAATGATACTTAACATTAGAAAAGCTTTTAGCAAACGAACTACACGATCTTGTGCTATGCTTAGGACTGGGTCTTGTCCATCACATCATTCTCCTAATGATGTGATCCCGTTATCAACGACATCCAATGTCCATGGTCAGCAAACCATGACCATCTATTGATAAACGAGCTAGTCAACTAGAGGCTTACTAGGACATATTACGATCTATGTATTCACATATGTATTACGGTTTCCGGTTAATACAATGATAGCATGAACAATAGACAATTATCATGAATAAGGAAATATAATAATAACTATTTTATTATTGCCTCTAGGGCATATTTCCAACAGGGTATCACGCTACGGCTACAATGGGGTCGTGTGCATTGATAGGGAATGGCTTTGGAGTTGGGGTACCACACAACGGCTGCAACGGGGTCCTATGCATCACGACTTCATGAGTCAATTGGCAACAGCCGCAATGGGGTCCTATTCATCGAGCGTCAACCAGCTGGGCTGGGGGTATCACACTACGGCCGCAACGGGGTCATGTGATGAGGACATCTCTTCTATTGTTACCCCGCCGCAACTCCTACATCAGTTATTCCACTTGGTCCTATTACTAGAGCGCGGGCGAGACAAATTAATGGCCAGGTACTATCGCTTCTTCGTACATATGATTTAACTAATAAGAATATAATATTACACTCATGTTTTGATTTGCTTGTACTTGAGAATAAAGGAAAGATTAAAGATGAAGACAATATGGGTTGAGATCAAATGGAGCAACGCTCTTGCATGCATGTCACACGTCCTATCCACCAAGCCTGTCACGTACGCATGCATGAAGTGCACCAGGACAAGAGACTTGGATTAATGGCCCAACATTACCACGTGGGTGGGCCCTAGAGCTTTCGGCCAGGCCGCCAGGTGCTTGCCGCAAAGTCTACGAAGACCAGCCACGTACGGCCTTGAGCAGTCCGATTTGTGGACAACGGATACCGCCTTCGACCGGAAGCAGCAGTTAATAAATAGCTATTATAGTTTAGGGTTTAGACTCGGGTTTTATTGTATTGTTTAGCCATCGCTACAATTTCGCATCTACGAGACGTGTAGGACTACCGCCTTGTCAGATCCACAGTGGAACCCCAACTTTTCATCTAGTTCGTGTGCTCAGTTTATTATCCGCAATTTAAGTTGCAATTCACCTTTATTCTTGCCGGTTCTTTGGTTGCTTGCAGGAACTTGAACCTCATTTTTCAGGTTGATCGTGCCTACGGCAAGGTCAATAACCATCGGAGATTGGTTTAGCGATTGTCGAGGCGTATCGTCGGGTACGGTATAGCCGGATCGTCAAGGTCAAAATCCACCAAATCGATAATTATCCCCACTCTCATCGAAAGATCGGGCCGCCGTCACATCAAGTGGTATCAGTTTTCAGGTTCATCAGTGAGAGATTTACAGTTTTATTAGATTAGTTATTTTCTGTCCCATAGACCCACAAAAAAGCCAAAAAAATTAGATTAGTTCATCCATCACACCTACCTTTTTAACCTTTAGCAGTTTTTGCATCTAGTATTTGCATCGTTGAATTTTTGGTTACATTCATCCTAGAATTAGTGCTGGTTTAGATTGGTTAGGGTGTAAAATTATCTACTAGATCAATCTGTTTTTGTCCACCCACATAATCCCTTCCGCTCGTTCACGATCAAAAAAAATAAATATTGCAATCGATTGTTTCCGATTCTTATTACCTCCAGACGCCTGTGTTTTTCTTTGCTATTTTTTTATCAGTCGATGATTTGATCGCACAAAATCACCGTCGCACAGCAGCAGCTTACGGCCAGATAGACAATCATCCGTGTCTGACACCGTACGTCCGCCCATCCATCCACGCGCTTGCTTTGCTAGAGCCCGCCAGCGCCGCTTCACCACACGCACCACGCCAGACATCCAAATCTCTTTGTCTGCCTCCACACGCGCCACAACCAACACTCTCCACCAGCAGCCTACTGTTTCTGTGCATTAGTACTACTAGTTTTAGGTAATGTCAACACCAGTGCACGTATAGCTAGCTCTCGTAGCACCTTTGTCCAGTAGCCTTGCTTTGTGTCCCTGACGTCTGCTAGCAACCGGCCTCAAAAAAAAGAAAAAAAAAAGAAAAAAAGAGTGAAAAAATCAAAAGAAAAGTTAAAAGAAAAAGTTGCAAAAAAATCAGGCCGGCTAGCATCTGTTTTGGGCTGATATTTTCTTTTCTGGACATTATTTTACTGCTACAGTGTTCATCGCCGCGTCATTTATCATCTGCTTTCGAGCTTTATTATACACGGCATTTATACCTCACTTATATCTAGCTACTTAGAGCTATCATATTTTTCATCGGTTTCCACTCACTTGTTTCAGTATCTAGGCTTAGATTGTTTTATCTCTTACTAGTCGACTGCCAGCACTAGTTAGGAGTTTGAGAAATTATTCAGCTTGCATTACTTTTTGCTTAATTGTGCCACATATTGTGAGTTGAGGAAACCTTCACCAAGCTCCACTTCCTATATCGTATCTTGTTCGGTCCCTTGGTAATCGCTATATCAATCTTTTGATCACTTTTGACATCGCCAACGGCCGACAACCACTGCAGCACGGTAAGAACTGGTAAGAGCTTGGTAATTGCTCGAGAGTTGAGAGACATTTTCCACCGCCAAACTATAGTTACTGTAGGAGCAATATACTTTTGATTTTGTTCTTGTTCCGTCCTAACCATGGCAGGTGACGAAGACAATATGAAAGCCACGGTGGCACGCCTTGAGGAGGATGTGCATGCATACACCAAGCGGTTCACATCGTTCGAGGGCGCACTTGATAAGCGTCTCAAGTCGATCGAGGATAGCAATGAGACGTTCACCCAAACACTTGCATCTATTATGAAACGTCTTGATGCCCAGGATGCCCGTCTAGGTGCCGCCTCCACTTCCGCTCCGCGTCTTCCAGCCACCAACACAGGTCTGCAACGAGCTCGTCGGGTACTCCCAGGAGACCCGGGGCACCCTCTTTCATACACCGATGCCGTCGACCAGCCCCGTCCTCGCAACGCCAACTCGATAGCCGACGACATCCAAGATGACAACTATGATGGTGATTCTGAGGATCCTGATGCAGTTAATGATAACAATGATCGTGATCATCGTCGACTACGCAATAATCAACAAGGTATGGGACGACACCAGCGTCCTCAGGTACGTGGCCATGACGATTCTTTGGGTAGAATTAAATTTGTCATGCTCCTTTTGATGGGAAATATGATCCAGATGTTTATCTTGACTGGGAATTACTAGTTGATCAAAAATTTGCTTGCCATGATTTTCCTGATGATAAAAGAGTTAGGGCTGCAACTAGTGAGTTTAGTGATTTTGCTTCTATTTGGTGGAGAGCACATTGTCGTAAACATCCTAATAATATTCCTTCCACTTGGGAAGCTTTGAAATTAGTAATGCGTCACCGTTTTGTTCCTGGATATTATGAACGTGACTTGCTAAATAAACTACAACGCTTGAACCAAGGATCTAAATCTGTGGAAGACTATTATCAAGAATTGCAAATGGGCATGTTACGTTGTGGTTTAGTTGAGACTGAGGAAGCCGCTATGGCTAGGTTCTTGGGTGGATTGAATAGAGAAATTTATGACATACTTGCTTATAAAGATTATCATTCAATGACCCGTTTATTCCATCTTGCTATACATGCTGAACATGAAGTGCAGGGTCGTTCCAGACTGCGTCCTAATTTTTCTGCAGGTCGTACTTCCACATGGGCGTCGTGCACTCCTGCTGCCCCGTCCACTCGCACCTCTACAACAGCACCTGCAACCTCTCGACTGGGGCCTTCTTCATCAACTTCAGCATCACACACTTTGGCACCACTGAAAAGTACTACACAAATTCCAACAAAAAGTTCATCGTCATCGTCCGCTTCCTCCAAAAGAACAAAGGATATCCAATGCCACACTTGCAAGGGATTTGGCCATGTCATGAAGGAGTGTCCTAATAAGCGTGTATTGATCATTCGTGAAGACGGCGAGTACGACTCTGCTAGTGATTTTGATGAAGACACATATGCCTTGCTTGCTACACATGAAGACGATGACACAAGACCGGAGCAAGAGGAAGAACATGTGACCGCTGACGACGCCGATAAGTACCATGAGTCTTATATCACATCGTGTACTTAGTGCTCAGATTGTCAAAGCAAAGAAGGATCAACGTCACAACCTCTTCCACATCAAAGGAGTCGTCAAGGAGCGTTCTGTTCGCATAATCATTGATGGAGGGAGTTGTAACAATTTAGGAAGCATTGACATGGTGGAGAAGCTCTCCCTACCTTCGCGACAACATCCACAACCATACTACATTCAATGGTTTAATGATGGTGGAAAGGTAAAGGTAACACGCATGGTGAGAGTTCCTTTTTCTTTAGGTTCATACCATGACACTATTGATTGCGATATTGTGCCTATGCAAGCTTGTTCTATGTTACTAGGAAGGCCATGGCAATATGATAAACAATGTTTACATGATGGTAGAACTAATCAGTACACTCTCACACATAAAGGAAAGAAAATCATTCTACACCCTATGTCTCCTGAGCAAATTTTAAAAGATGATCTTGCTAGGGCTAGTAGAAACACAAATATTGAGTGTACTCAATCTGAAATCAGAAAGTTGTTGATGAGTTAGAACAATTTAATAAGCTGCACAAATCTGATCCTAGCACATCTAAAGAAATTAAATTGAAAGGTGTATCTTTCTTAGCTACACGTGCTGAAATTTTTGAGTTAGATGCTCATACTGATGAATGTTATGCTCTTATTTGCAAAGAAGTTTTGTTTTCATTTGAGGATATGCCTTCTTCTTTGCCTCCTGTTGTCGCTAACCTTTTGCAGGAGTATCATGATGTTTTTCCAAAGGAAGTACCACCAGGGCTGCCACCTATGAGAGGAATTGAACATCAAATTGACTTGATCCCTGGCGCCTCATTACCCAACCGTGCGCCGTACCGGACTAATCCAGAGGAGACTAAGGAGATTCAGTGACAAGTTCATGAACTACTTGAAAAAGGTTACATTCGTGAATCCCTTAGTCCATGTGCTGTACCAATTTTACTTGTTCCTAAAAAAGACGATACTTCGCGTATGTGTGTTGATTGTAGAGCCATCAATAATATTACAATTCGATATCGTCATCCTATTCCTAGATTAGATGACATGCTTGATGAACTCAGTGGCTCAGTTGTGTTTTCTAAAGTGGACTTGCGTAGTGGCTACCATCAAATTCGTATGAAACTAGGTGATGAATGGAAAACTGCTTTCAAAACTAAATTTGGTTTATATGAGTGGTTAGTTATGCCTTTTGGATTGACTAATGCACCTAGTACTTTCATGAGACTAATGAATGAAGTTTTGCGAGCTTTTATTGGACGATTTGTGGTAGTATATTTCGATGATATTTTGATTTATAGCAAGTCACTAGAGGAACACTTAGACCATTTGCGTGCTGTTTTTTCTGCTTTGTGTGCTGCACGTTTATTTGGTAATATCGAGAAGTGCACTTTTTGCACGGATCGAGTCGCTTTTCTTGGCTATGTTGTGACAGCGCAGGGAATTGAAGTTGATAAAGCCAAGGTTGAAGCGATCCAGAGTTGGCCGACCCCTAACTCGGTCACACAGGTACGAAGTTTTCTCGGACTTGCTGGGTTCTACCGGCGGTTCGTGAAGGATTTTTGCACCATCGCAGCACCGCTCAATGAACTCACAAAGAAAAATGTGCCATTTGTTTGGAGCGACGCACAAGAGGAAGCCTTCACTATTCTTAAAGATAAGCTTACACACACCCCTTTGCTGCAATTACCTGATTTCAATAAGATGTTTGAATTAGAATGTGATGCTAGCGGCATTGGTTTAGGTGGTGTTCTATTGCAAGAAGGCAAACCAGTAGCATACTTTAGTGAAAAACTCAGTGGGCCTAGTCTGAATTATTCAACATATGATAAAGAACTTTATGCACTAGTTCGGACTTTGGAGACATGGCAACATTATTTATGGCCTAAGGAGTTTGTTATACATTCTGATCATGAATCACTCAAGCATATTAGAAGTCAAAGCAAACTGAACCGTAGACATGCAAAATGGGTTGAATTTATTGAATCTTTTCCTTATGTTATTAAGCACAAGAAAGGGAAGGAGAATGTTATTGCCGATGCATTGTCTAGACGCTATACCATGTTATCACAACTTGACTTCAAAATTTTTAGACATGAAACTATAAAAGAGCAATACGCTAATGATGTCGATTTTAAAGATATATTGCTCAATTGCAGGGAGGGTAGAACTTGGAACAAGTTCGTCATTAATGACGGATTTGTTTTTCGCGCTAACAAGCTATGCATCCCAGATAGCTCTATTCGTCTTTTGTTGTTATAGGAGGCGCATGGAGGAGGACTGATGGGACATTTTGGCGTCAAGAAGATAGAAGACATCCTTGCTAGTCATTTCTTCTGGCCAAAAATGAGAAGGGATGTGGAGAGATATGTTGCACGCTGCACGACATGCCAAAAAGCTAAGTCACGATTGAACCCACATGGTTTATATATGCCTCTTCCTGTTCCTAGCACTCCTTGGGAAGATATATCTATGGACTTTGTATTAGGACTGCCTAGAACACGACGGGGGAGAGATAGTATATTTGTTGTTGTCGATAGATTCTCTAAGATGGCACATTTTATACCTTGTCATAAAAGTGACGATGCTACTCACATTGCTGATTTGTTCTTTCGCGAAGTAGTTCGTTTACATGGTGTGCCAAATACAATTGTTTCTGATCGTGACACAAAATTCCTTAGCCACTTTTGGAGGGTGTTGTGGACAAAATTGGGGACTAAGCTTTTATTTAGTACTACATGTCATCCTCAAACTGATGGTCAAACTGAAGTGGTTAATCTTACATTGTCTACTATGCTTAGGGCTGTTTTGAAGAAGAACTTAAAAATGTGGGAAGAATGTCTACCACATGTAGAGTTTGCTTATAATCGTTCCGTTCATTCCACCACAAAATTATGCCCTTTTGAGATTGTTTATGGATTTATACCTCGTGCACCAATTGATTTATTACCTATTCAATCTTCGGAGAAGGTAAACCTTGATGCTAAAGAACGTGCTGAATTAGTATTAAAAATGCATGAGATGACTAAGAAAAATATTGAACGCATGAATGCCAAATATAAACTTGCTGGTAGTCAGGGAAGGAAAAGTGTTGTTTTTGAACCAGGTGATTTAGTATGGTTGCATTTGCGAAAAGACCGTTTCCCTGATTTACAAAAGTCAAAATTAATGCCTCGTGCGGATGGACCTTTTAAAGTGCTTGAAAAAATTAACGAGAATGCATATAAGCTTGATTTACCTGCAGAATTTCGGGTTAGTCCCACATTTAATGTTGCAGATTTAAAGCCTTATTTGGGTGATGACGACGAGGTACCGTCGAGGACGACTTCGATTCAAGAAGGGGGGATGATGAGGACATCTCTTCTATTGTTACACCCGCCGCAACTCCTACATCAGTTATTCCACTTGGTCCTATTACTAGAGCGCGGGCGAGACAAATTAATGGCCAGGTACTATCGCTT
Organism: Triticum urartu; assembly: GCF_003073215.2. Lineage (NCBI taxonomy): Eukaryota > Viridiplantae > Streptophyta > Magnoliopsida > Poales > Poaceae > Triticum > Triticum urartu. The sequence continues at coordinate 454,687,446 of NC_053023.1, read as the reverse complement.
CTTCGTACATATGATTTAACTAATAAGAATATAATATTACACTCATGTTTGGATTTGCTTGTACTTGAGAATAAAGGAAAGATTAAAGATGAAGACAATATGGGTTGAGATCAAATGGAGCAACGCTCTTGCATGCATGTCACACGTCCTATCCACCAAGCCTGTCACGTACGCATGCATGAAGTGCACCAGGACAAGAGACTTGGATTAATGGCCCAACATTACCACGTGGGTGGGCCCTAGAGCTTTCGGCCAGGCCGCCAGGTGGCTTGCCGCAAAGTCTACGAAGACCAGCCACGTACGGCCTTGAGCAGTCCGATTTGTGGACAACGGATACCGCCTTCGACCGGAAGCAGCAGTTAATAAATAGCTATTATAGTTTAGGGTTTAGACTCGGGTTTTATTGTATTGTTTAGCCATCGCTACAATTTCGCATCTACGAGACGTGTAGGACTACCGCCTTGTCAGATCCACAGTGGAACCCCAACTTTTCATCTAGTTCGTGTGCTCAGTTTATTATCCGCAATTTCAGTTGCAATTCACCTTTGTTCTTGCCGGTTCTTCGGTTGCTTGCAGGAACTTGAACCTCGTTGTTCAGGTTGATCGTGCCTACGGCAAGGTCAATAACCATCGGAGATTGGTTTAGCGATTGTCGAGGCGTATCGTCGGGTACGGTATAGCCGGATCGTCAAGGTCAAAATCCACCAAATCGATAATTATCCCCACTCTCATCGAAAGATCGGGCCGCCGTCACATCATCATGTGCATCGCAAGGCAATTAGCTAGGGGGGTACGGCCGCTACGAGGTCATGTACATTGCGAGGCAACTCGCTAGTGCTCTACGACTACAATGGGGTCTTGTGCATCGCGAGAAGCAACCGACTGGGGTGGAAGGTATTGCACCCGACAACTACCGGGTACTGTACACCGAGAGGCAACCGACTCCTCAACTCTATGTATCGCACATGAGGGGCGCAACAATGCGCAGGGGCTCCTCGAGATGCAACCACAACTACTACACACCTGTGCATACGAATGGGGGCTTCCAACTGGATTGCTCAGCCCCGACAACCCATCATATATCGTGCGAAGCGGATAAATCACCGAGGGGAAATCACCCAAACTTCTACTAGATTTTTTATGTCATGGAAGGCTCAAAGGATGTCATGTAGGTGCGCCGCTAGCCCGCCAAGGACAAAAGTCCCATTTTATGTTATAAATTTTTGTTATAGAAGTAGGTGCTCATTGCATCCATCAGAATACATGTTTTCATCACTATTATCATTATGAAAGTGACATAAAATATTTTCGTTCAGGCCAAAATCTCATAGATGTGTCTTTTTCATTTGGTGATTGTACGGTATGCAAGAACAAGAATACACTAGTATAATTTTCAGGCAATAGTATGATTTACATACAAATTATATAGAATGTGTTGGAATGGTAGGCAAGGATTTGTTAAGATTGATTGTATTCTTTCCTATACGATTCCTATCTTATCTCTAGGAGAAACTTCTTGCCCTCCTGCCAGCGCACAAATAGATAGGGCGGTCGAGCATAGGGATGGATGTCTGAGCTTTTGAAAGAGTCGGTCTTGAAAACCGTAAGTCTTGTACTCTATATGTACTTGCTCTCGAGACTTAATAATACATCCAACAATTCCATCAATCTTCCTATAATCCTCTTACATAGTATCAGCCTAATCCCGATCCAAAACCCTAGCCGCCACTTCTACACCGCGCCGTCCCTGGAGCGGTCGAGCTCCATGATTGTCACCGGGGACTGCACCGCCCGTACCTTGGGTTCGTCCGCCGATCATGTTGATCGGTTGCTCTAGAGAACCTTTTCCCTCACCCTTTGGTCCGGGTTTTTTTCTCACGCCGGTTGTTTTGATCGGCGTTTTTTAGCTTTTTTCTAACATCGGATTGTGTCGCCCGCCGCCGCCTGTCGACCCTGCCATGCCTCTAGCCTCTACTTCGAGACGGGCGTTACCGCCCGGCATCTTCTCCGACACAGCTGTGTCTTTCTCGTGTAGTGATTGTTTCACGGTAGGTAAGAACAAGAATACACTAGTGTAATCTTTAGGCAATGGTATGATTTGCATACAGATAAGATAGAATGCATGTATACATCAATGCCATCCCCTATGTTCAAACAACAAAACAACAATGCAAAATACGCTTTGGTTCCATATAAAGGGAATCAACATGCAAAATACACAATACCCAAAATACACTTTGGATCCATGATAAAGAGGATAAACATACAAAATACAAGTTGCCCTCGTCTTAAAAAAAATCTCGACTCTCGCCTCTTGGATAGGCATTGGACCCCAACATGCATGTGGATAATTCAGTTTTTGTTGTTGAAGTTGGCGAGGAGCACGTCACGGATCACCGTGTCCAGGTTAGTCACCGCGGATCCTCCAGGAAGCGTGGCTCTAACCGCACTCTCCTTCCATTCCGCCGCACGCCTCCTCATCTCCAGCCCCTTCTCCCCTTCCATGGCCTCGCGTATCATCGCCGCCAGGACCTCCCGCTTCACCTCGCCGTCGATCTCCATCCCGTTCCCCCACTCCGTGCACTTGTACCTGCAGTTGGTCTGCTGCTCCGCGAAGAAGGGCCAGCTGAGCATCGGCACGCCGTTAGAGATGCTCTCCAGCGTGGAGTTCCACCCGGAGTGCGTCAGGAAGACCCCCACGACCTTGTGCGCGAGGACCTTCTCCTGCGAGCACCACGTCGTGAGCATGGCACGGCCGTCGATGGAGGCCATGAACTCCGGCGGCAGCACGGCCGTGTCGCCCTTGACGAGGTCCGGCCGGATGTTCCATATGAAAGGGTAGCCGCTGTTGGCCAGCCCCCACGCGAACTCCAGGAGCTGCTCGTTCGTCATCACGGTGATGCTGCCGTAGTTCACGTACACCACGGAGTTGGCGCCGTGGCCGTCGAGCCAGTCGAGGAGGCCGTCCTGCTCCTTCCAGAGGTTGGAGCCCAGGGCGTCGAGCGAGGTGCCGTCCGGGACGGCGTGGTGGGCGTGGAGAAGCAGCGGCCCCACGGTGTAGAGGGGCGGGAGGATGGCGCGCATGGCGTCGAGGACCGGCCGCTCCAGCTCGTCGAACGTGTTGATCATGACAGCGGTGGGGAGCGACAGGCGCCCGCCCTCGTGCACGAAGAAGTTGAGCATTATGTCGCCGCGGTCGGTGGTGCGCATGAAGGACGGGAAGTCCCGCAGCCTCATGTTGTCGCACATGCCGCGCACGCCCTGCACCACCGTGTCCAGGTGCGCCTTGTCCGTGAGCAGGGCCTCGTCTGCATGCATGCAAAGAAACCACACTTGTTACAGCATGCAATCATGCATGCAAGCAAACCATACTTGTTACAGCATGCATGCATGCATGCATGTAGGTACGACCTACTGTATATAGGAGCTAGTAGTAGAATAAGTACCTTTGAAAGGCACGAAACCCCACTCGATGAGCTGCGGGTAGTGGCGGTAGCCCATGAACCCGCACGCGCTGGCCGTCCACAAGGCCGCGCAGGGCACGCCGATCTCCTTGGCGGCGTCATAACCGAACGACATGACGCCGTCGACGACGAGGCAGGTGACCGGCGGCACCCCGGAGCCCGGGTCGTTGAGCCTGGCAAGAAGGGCCAGGAGGTGGGGGAGGCAGGCGGTCATGGTGGAGTTGCAGAGCGCGGGGACGTCCTGCGTGGCGTCGGCGTCGGACGACGGCAGCCCGTCTGGTATGGCGGCGAAGTGGAAGCCCGGGACGCCGTCGAGCGCCCCCGCCCCGCGCGAGCGGAGCAGCCGGCGGTGGTTGAACTCGGTGTTGACGAAGGTGACGTGGAAGCCCCGCGTGTGGAGCAGCTTGGCCATCTTCATCATGGGCGTGACATGGCCCTGCGCCGGGTACGGGATCATCACGGCGTGCGGCTTCTCATGGCAGGCCTCCGACCCCATGGCGCCTCAGCTAGCCACGTACTGTTGCGCGTGTTCGGTGTGTCTTGTAGAGTAGTCTTGTGGGGCTTCTGTGCAGCTAGTGCGTATGTAGTATGTCTTGTGCAGGCTACCGTTTACGTATATATAGTGAACTGATCCGAGGTTACTAGGTAAGTTTAGAAGATGCGTTTTAGGCTGGGTTTGTTGCGCACGGCCGGGATCGGAGGATTCTCTCTTCCATCTTGAGAAGATGCGCTCCGCTTGGATTTGTCGCATGCGAGTGTGGGTCTTGTCATCTAGCTTGTGGTGACGACGACTTTGTTCACTTGCATCGCTGCAAGTGATTATGGAAAATATCAGCAATGCTAATCATTAGGATTACTATAAGAAGAGAATATAATTGATTAAACAGTTTTAATTTACATAATACCTTTATTAGTTGTGGGGTGGGGTGCATGACCGGTTGTTTACAAAGTTGTGGCCACAAATGTCGATGATGATGGCCGGAAAGTCAGCTCTCTCTAGAAGTACTCCCTCCGTCACGGTTTAGAAGGCGTGCTTGAAAATTCTCTGGGACCTAGGTGGTTATTTATTGATTGTGGGATAGGCTAAAAAATAGCATTCACACTACGCATGCATATAGAAATAGTATATCGAAGTACTAATTAGCTACTAGAAATAAATGCAATGCGCCCTAAATTTTGTCTATTGTGAAAACGCACGTAAATTTAACTGTGCCTTTTAAACCGTGACGAGGGAGTACAAAAGTTCTTGAGAATGCTCTTTCTTTTTTTGGAAAAAGTTAAAGCGCTTGATAATGTCGTAACACGGTATTTAACGCGGTATGCGGCCATGACAAGCTTTCAGTTTTATTTAAAGCGCTTGATAATGTCGTTTTGCTTCCAGTTTTATTGGTGTTATCGTTGATTAATTCGGCAGTAGCAGCTTCATCCATGTCCATGCACGGCCACGGGCGTAGCCTTGTTCTGCCCGTTCATTGGGCTTGGTCTCGACCGAGCTTTGCTACACTTACCGGAGTACTATTACGGATTAGCACCTACGGACTGATTTGGCAACAGGAGATTGAAAATCACGTGGTCCCCACCTTGAGAAACAGGGGGAGAAGATTAGCACTGTTGGACACGTACGTCCGTAGATATGGGTCCGTAGCTGAAGGTCCGTAAGAGCATCTGCAATAGTTTGTATGTTCAATCGTTGATATAATTGTCCACGTCAGCAGCCAACAACACATCATACAGGATTTTCAATGATGCGTATGTTAAGCGTATGTTAAATAACTAGACGGGTCCACTAAATGTTGGAGAAATGAACAAGCTTGCCTCGGAGCTTGTGTCTGGAGCCTTGGTTCAGATTCATACGGTTTCATTCTCTCTCTTCTTTTAATATGAGCCATGTCATCAAAATAATCTAGGTGGCAATGTAATCAACGATGATCATATGACTATTAAAGATGCCCTAAGTGTAGAATTTTCGGTCTCGACCGGAGGCTACTTCTAGGGCGGCGAGCTATTGGATTTACCGAGCCGCGCTCGTATTCCGAGGTGTGGGCAACGATTTGTACGAGATTCCAGATGCCATTTTGATTGGATGGATGCTCACTTCTACCTGGATCAGTTGCTTACATTTTTGTATGAGACACGGTCCAACTGCCTGATGGTGGAGAGGCGGCGTCTGGGAATGATCGGTTCGGTTCAATGAAACAAGACAAGATTCGCGTGTAGCTGACAGGTGCAGTGTGACAGGCTACACAGCCGGCGACTTTCCACGGTTACACTTTGCAGCGATTCACGCTTGTGGACAGTGATTAGGACCTCCCCAACGTGAATCACAAGTAAGTTAGGGATGTAAGCCGGCCCCCGTTTAAGCTCACTTATGGTCTAACATTTTAGTGATGGCCCTTTTTTAAAGGAAAAATGAGGTGATTACTCAACGTCGGAGGTGACTAGTGAGGTCGACGACCCGACGGCGGAGCCGCTGGCCTCCTTGTCATTGGCGGCCGGAGCCGCCAACGGATGCCTCTTTAGCATCGTCATCATGTTGCTCTGGCGCCCCATCATCCGAGTCCTCGAGCACCGCAAAGAGAAGGTCACACGGCACGTCATTGATGCGGACATGGCGGCGCTCGCGCTTAATGTTGCGGCGGCTTTACATGGACACGATCTTATTGAAGACGTCCGGACTGGCGAGGAGCTCCACCATAGTGCCAGCATCTGCGCGCTCCGCCGCAAGTTGAGCCAGCGTCACGCGGTGCTCCTCTAGAAAGGATAGGTTGTACTACTGCACCGCCTACAACAGTGTGAACTTGGACGATGCGGGCGGTATGGCGCCGACGGCCATCTCCTCCTCCTCCACTATTGTCATGGCCATGGGATCACCCCCTCCTCCGATCTCAGCTCTGGCGGGTCTTGTGCCGGGCGTCCACCATGCAGACCTCCGCCACGATCTCGGCGCGGCACTCCGATGTCAGGTGCTCGTACCAAGTTACCAGTGAGCGCGCCATAGCAGATGGTGGACTAGGCTCAGATGGCGGATGACGAACTAGGGGGCTCGTACAGTGGGAGAATGGACTCGGAGGTGCCGTTTTGGTGGTGGCCAGCCGGCTTTAAATAGTCAGGGCAGGCGAAGCAAGGAAGATTGATGCAGGCAGCTGGAGTAGACTTCTCATGCACAAATAGCCAGGGCAGGCAAAGCAATGAAGATTGGAGTCAGATACTCCAAACACTCGTATGCTTTCATGCTCCAAGGTTTCAAACACTCAATTTTGATTATTTCAAAAAGTTCTAAAATATGAATGTTTTAGATTTGGAGTTTTTGCGTATAACAGATACATGTCCTGAGAACATGAAAAAAATTGAAGCATTGACGAAAAAGAGTTTCCCCGTTTATATTATAAAGCAACCACCGATCACAAGCATAAGCTAAAGTCACAAGAGATCCAGAGTATGAAGGCCAACGGCCAAAGTGCAAGAAAAGAAATAAGTCTAGCTGGGGGCACAACATATAACACCCGAACAAGGAAAATTGAAACATTCAAATTTGACTTTTTAATCATGGGAGCAATGTCGGGGGATGAACCCCGGGCCGGCAACAGAACACGGATCCTTTTCAAAAACATCAGGGCCAGCATCATCCCTCAATCCGGCTCGCACTTGGCCGGGTTCGTCGACCCGGCCAAGCCCTCCAACCCAGCCGAATCCTTCGACCCGGTCAAGATGGCAACCCGGCCTTGACGGCTGGCGCAAGCCGGCCAATCACAGCGAACCGAGACTTCGCCAGCAAGTCAGCTCCCCCGTGGCGTGTTCCTCAACCCAGCCACGGGTCAGCTCCCGTCCCATCTGAGGCGTGCGATGGGACGAGTCTCCATAAAAGGGATGAGCATGACCACAGTAACCCACCAACTCCTCTAACCGGCATAGGCGTGGCAATAGTGCCCCGCCTACCCGGCTCACCGAGGCCGGCGTGGCTACAGCGCACCCGTCGTCACTGCTGGCGCCAGCAGACGGCGACCGCTGTAGCGGACTCGACCCGGCTGAAGGAAATATGTACTAGAGTTAATAAAGTTGTTATTTATATTTCCTTATATCATGATAAATGTTTATTATTCATGCTAGAATTGTATTAACCAAAAACTTAGTACATGTGTGAATGCATAGACAAACAGAGTGTCACTAGTATGCCTCTACTTGACTAGCTCGTTAATCAAAGATGGTTAAGTTCCCTAACCATAGACATGAGTTGTCATTTGATGAATGGGATCACATCATTAGAAAATGATGTGATTGACTTGACCCATCCGTTAGCTTAGCACTATGATCATTTAGTTTATTGCTATTGCTTTCCATGACTTATACATGTTCCTATGACTATGAGATTATGCAACTCCCGAATACCGGAGGAACACTTAGTGTGCTATCAAATGTCACAACGTAACTGGGTGACTATAAAGATGATCTACACGTGTCTCCGATGGTGTTTGTTGAGTTGGCATAGATCGAGATTAGGATTTGTCACTCTGATTGTCGGAGAGGTATCTCTAGGCCCTCTTGGTAATGCACATCACTATAAGCCTTGCAAGCAATATGACTAATGAGTTAGTTGCGAGATGTTGCATTACGGAACTAGTAAAGATACTTGCTGGTAACGAGATTGAACTAGGTATTGAGATACCGACGATCGAATCTCGGGCAAGTAACATACCGATGACAAAGGGAACAACGTATGTTGTTATGCGGTTTGACCGATAAAGATCTTCGTAGGATGTTGGGGATATGACTACCAGGTATGACCCGCCAAGGAGGGGCCGGGTCAACCACAACGACGGGTTACGTGAATGAAGCCCGAAGAGTATACAAGGTGACGGTTTACAATAAGGCTTATAATAGGCCCAAGCCTAGAGGCGGCTTAAGGCATGTAAGTATAAACCACCATGTATGAATAGACTTGTAATGCAAGGCATGTAAGAGATGTCACCGAGCCGGACACGTTGTATGAGCCGGCCGGGACTCTGTAGGCCGCAGGGCGTCAACCCGTGTATATAAGGGGACGACCCGGTGGTGTCTTAGGGCAAGAAACAACAGATCGAGAGCCAAGCTAGCGTATTCGCTCCTTGGTCATCGAAACCTAGCAATACCACATCAACTGGACTAGGCTTTACCTTCACCGTAAGGGGCCGAACCAGTATAAACCTCTCATGTCCTTTGTCCCGATTAACCCCTTTAAGCTTCCTAGTTGCGATGGCTCCATGACTAAGTCCTTTCACTAGGACATTTGCCGTGACAATTCCATGACAGTTGGCGCCCACTTTGGGGCCAGCGCATGGTGGATTTGAGTTCTTGAAGGGCAGCTTCGAAGGGCTTAAGGGATACACTATGGGCCGGATAACCAAGAGTCGTCGCGGCAAGCTCTACATCGACGACGCAGGCTGGGGCCCCGATGCCGGCTCAATTGAGTATGGGTACCGGGTCCCCTTCGGTGGAATCCATGTTTGGGAACGTAGTAATTTCAAAAAAATTCCTAAGCACACGCAAGATCATGGTGATGCATAGCAACGAGAGGGGAGAGTGTTGTCCACGTACCCTCGTAGATCGAAAGCGGAAGCGTTAGCACAACGCGGTTGATGTAGTCATACATCTTCATGATCCGACCGATCAAGTACCGAACGTACGGCACCTCCGAGTTCAGCACACGTTCAGCCCGATGACATCCCTCGAACTCCGATCCAGCCGAGTGTTGAGGGAAAGTTTCGTCAGCACGACGGCGTGGTGACGATGTTGATGTTCTACCGACGCAGGGCTTCGCCTAAGCACCGCTACAGTATTATCGAGGTGGACTATGGTGGAGGGGGGCACCACACACGGCTAAGAGATCAATGATCAATTGTTGTGTCTATGGGGTGCCCCCTGCCCCTGTATATAAAGGAGCAAGGGGGGGTGCGGCCGGCCATAGGAGGAGGCGCACAGTAGGAGTCCTACTCCCACCGGGAGTAGGACTCCCCTCCTTTTTCCTAGTTGGATTAGGACTTGGGGGGAAGGAGGAGAGAGGGGAAAGGAAAGGGGGGAGGGGCACGCGGCTGCCCCTTGGCCGCCTCTCCTCTTCCTCCACTTGGGCCCATAAGGCCCAATAGCCTCCGGGGGGTTCCGTAACCCCTCCGGTACTCCGGTAAAATCACTATTTCACCCGGAACACTTCCGATATCCAAACATAGGCTTCCAATATATCAATCTTCATGTCTCGACCATTTCGAGACTCCTCGTCATGTCCGTGATCACATCCGGGACTCCGAACAACCTTCGGTACATCAAAACACAAAAACTCATAATAAAACTGTCATCATAACGTTAAGCGTGCGGACCCTACGGGTTCGAGAACTATGTAGACATGACCGAGACACGTCTCCGGTCAATAACCAATAGCGGAACCTGGATGCTCATATTGTCTCCTACATATTCTACGAAGATCTTTATCGGTCAGACCGCATAACAACATACGTTGTTCCCTTTGTCATCGGTATGTTACTTGCCCGAGATTCGATCGTCGGTATCTCAATACCTAGTTCAATCTCGTTACTAGCAAGTCTCTTTACTCGTTCCGTAATACATCATCCCGCAACTAACTCATTAGTTGCAATGCTTGCAAGGCTTAAGTGATGTGCATTACCGAGAGGGCCCAGAGATACCTCTCCGACAATCGGAGTGACAAATCCTAATCTCGAAATACGCCAACCCAACAAGTACCTTCGGAGACACCTGTAGAGCACCTTTATAATCACCCAGTTACGTTGTGACGTTTGGTAGCACACAAAGTGTTCCTCCGGTAAACGGGAGTTGCATAATCTCATAGTCATAGGAACATGTATAAGTCATGAAGAAAGCAATAGCAACATACTAAATGATCGTGTGCTAAGCTAACGGAATGGGTCATGTCAATCACATCATTCTCCTAATGATGTGATCCTGTTAATCAAATGACAACTCATGTCTATGGTTAGGAAACTTAACCATCTTTGATCAACGAGCTAGTCAAGTAGAGGCATACTAGTGACACTCTGTTTGTTTATGTATTCACACATGTATTATGTTTCCGGTTAATACAATTCTAGCATGAATAATAAAGGTTTATCATGATATACGGAAATAAATAATAACTTTATTATTGCCTCTAGGGTATATTTCCTTCAGTCTCCTACTTGCACTAGAGTCAATAATCTAGATTACACAGTAATGATTCTAACACCCATGGAGCCTTGGTGCTGATCATGTTTTGCTCGTGGAAGAGGCTTTGTCAATGGGTCTGCAACATTCAGATCTGTATGTATCTTGCAAATTTCTATGTCTCCCACTTGGACTAGATCCCGGATGGAATTGAAGCATCTCTTGATATGCCTGGTTCTCTTGTGAAATCTGGATTCCTTCGCCAAGGCAATTGCACCAGTATTGTCACAAAAGATTTTCATTGGACCCGATGCACTAGGTATGACACCTAGATCGGATATGAACTCCTTCATCCAGACTCCTTCATTTGTTGCTTCCGAAGCAGCTATATACTCCGCTTCACATGTAGATCCCACCACGACGCTTTGTTTAGAACTGCACCAACTGACAGCTCCTCCGTTCAATGTAAACACGTATCCGGTTTGCGATTTAGAATCGTCCGGATCAGTGTCAAAGCTTGCATCAACGTAACCATTTACGATGAGCTCTTTGTCACCTCCATAAACGAGAAACATATCCTTAGTCCTTTTCAGGTACTTCATGATGTTCTTGACCGCTGTCCAGTGATCCACTCCTGGATTACTTTGGTACCTCCCTGCTAGACTTATAGCAAGGCACACATCAGGTCTGGTACACAGCATTGCATACATGATAGAGCCTATGGCTGAAGCATAGGGAACATCTTTCATTTTCTCTCTATCTTCTGCAGTGGTCGGGCATTGAGTCTTACTCAACTTCACACCTTGTAACACAGGCAAGAACCCTTTCTTTGCTTGATCCATTTCGAACTTCTTCAAAACTTTGTCAAGGTATGTGCTTTGTGAAAGTCCAATTAAGCGTCTTCATCTATCTCTATAGATCTTAATGCCCAATATATAAGCAGCTTCACTGAGGTCTTTCATTGAAAAACTCTTATTCAAGTATCCCTTTATGCTATCCAGAAATTCTATATCATTTCCAATCAGCAATATGTAATCCACATATAATATCGGAAATGCTACAGAGCTCCCACTCACTTTCTTGTAAATACAGGCTTCTTCAAAAGTTTGTATAAAACCAAATGCTTTGATCACACTATCAAAGCGTTTATTCCAACTCCGAGAGGCTTGCACCAGTCCATAAATGGATCGTTGGAGCTTGCACACTTTGTTAGCTCCCTTTGGATCGACAAAACCTTCCGGTTGCATCGTATACAACTCTTCTTCCAGAAATCCATTGAAGAATGCAGTTTTGACATCCATCTGCCATATTTCATAATCATAAAATACGGCAATTGCTAACATGATTCGGACAGACTTAAGCATCGCTACGGGTGAGTGTCATCGTAGTCAATCCCTTGAACTTGTCGAAAACCTTTCGCAACAAGTCAAGCTTTGTAGACAGTAACATTACCGTCAGCGTCAGTCTTCTTCTTGAAGATCCATTTATTCTTAATTGCTTGCCGATCAACGGGCAAGTCAACCAAAGTCCACACTTTGTTCTCATACATGGATCCCATCTCAGATTTCATGGCTTCAAGCCATTTTGTGGAATCTGGGCTCACCATCGCTTCTTCATAGTTCGTAGGTTCATCATGATCTAGTAGCATGACATCCAGAATAGGATTACCGTACCACTCTAGTGTGGATCTTACTCTGGTTGATCTACGAGGATCAGTAGCAACTTGATCTGAAGTTCCATGATCATCATCATTAATTTCCTCACTAGTTGGTGTAGGTGTCACAGAAACCGATTTCTGTGATGTACTACTTTCCAATAAGGGAGCAGGTATAGTTACCTCATCAAGTTCTACTTTCCTCCCACTCACTTCTTTCGAGAGAAACTCCTTCTCTAGAAAGGATCCATTCTTAGCAATGAATGTCTTGCCTTCGGATCTGTGATAGAAGGTGTACCCAACAGTCTCCTTTGGGTATCCTATGAAGACACATTTCTCCGATTTGGGTTCGAGCTTATCAGGTTGAAGCTTTTTCACATAAGCATCGCAGCCTCAAACTTTCAGAAACGACAACTTTGGTTTCTTGCCAAACCACAGTTCATAAGGCGTCGTCTCAACGGATTTTGATGGTGCCCTATTTAACGTGAATGCGGCCGTCTCTAAAGCATAACCCCAAAATGATAGCGGTAAATCTGTAAGAGACATCATAGATCGCACCATATCTAGTAAAGTATGATTACGACGTTCGGACACACCATTACGCTGTGGTGTTCCGGGTGGCGTGAGTTGCGAAACTATTCCGCATTGTTTCAAATGTAGACCAAACTCGTAACTCAAATATTCTCCTCCACGATCAGATCGTAGAAACTTTATTTTCTTGTTACGATGATTTTCAACTTCACTCTGAAATTCTTTGAACTTTTCAAATGTTTCAGACTTATGTTTCATCAAGTAGATATACCCATATCTGCTTAAATCATCTGTGAAGGTGAGAAAATAACGATATCCGCCACGAGCCTCAACATTCATCGGACCACATACATCTGTATGTATGATTTCCAACAAATCTGTTGCTCTCTCCATAGTTCCGGAGAACGGAGTTTTAGTCATCTTGCCCATGAGGCATGGTTCGCAAGTACCAAGTGATTCATAATCAAGTGGAAGGTTTTCAGGTAGTCATACCTCAAAGAAGTACGCGAAATGTGGCTATACTGGATTTACCTTCACGGTGTTTATTCAACGTGATAGTAATAGTTGAGACGTAGAAAACCGAAGTTGTAATACTTATACACATAGCGATGATAGCTCTAAGTAGTTTTTATCTGGTGAGAAGTTCCCACGTACTGGTATTTTCTATAATGAGTACATTTATCTTGTTGGTAATAAGAGACTAAATTTACTTATTGGCAGAGCGTAGTTTGTTCTAGGTCTATATTACAAGTACGAGTTGCCTGGCACCAAATAACAATTATTTAGGTCTAATACTAATCCCAAAGGTAGATGTAGAGGTAGCGTGCCGACCGCGATTACATCGACTTTGGAACCATTTCCCACGCGCATCGTCACCTCGTCCTTTGCCGGTGTTTGCTTAATCCGTAGTCCCTGTTTCGAGTTGCAAATATTAGCAACAGAACCAGTATCAAATACCCAGGTGCTACTGCGAGCTCTAGTAAGGTACACATCAATAACATGTATATCACATGTACCTTTGATCACCTTGCCATCCTTCTTATCCGCCAAATACTTGGGGAAGTTCTGCTTCCAGTGACCAGTCTGCTTGCAGTAGAAGCACTCAGTTTCAGGCTTAGGTCCAGACTTGGGTTTCTTCTCCTGAGCAGCAACTTGCTTGCTGTTCTTCTTGAAGTTCCCCTTCTTCTTCCCTTTACCCTTTTTCTTGAAACTAGTGGTCTTGTTGACCATCAACACTTGATGCTCCTTCTTGATTTCTACCTCCGCAGCTTTCAGCATTGCGAAGAGCTCGGGAATTGTCTTAATCATCCCTTGCATATTATAGTTCATCACGAAGCTCTTGTAGCTTGGTGGCAGTGATTGAAGAACTCTGTCAATGACACTATCAACCGGAAGATTAACTCTCAGCTGAGTCAAGTGATTATGGTACCCAGACATTCTGAGTATATGTTCACTGACAGAACTATTCTCCTCCATCTTGCAGCTGTAGAACTTATTGGAGACTTCATATCTCTCAATCCGGGAATTTGCTTGAAATATTAACTTCAACTCCTGGAGCATCTCATATGCTCCATGACGTTCAAAACATCGTTGAAGTCCCGGTTCTAAGCCGTAAAGCATGGCACACTGAACTATCGAGTAGTCATCTGCTTTGCTTTGCCAGACGTTCTTAACGTCGTCAGTTCCATCAGCAGCAGGCCTGGCACTCAGCGGTGCTTCCAGGACGTAATTCTTCTGGGCAGCAATGAGGATAATCCTCAAGTTATGGACCCAGTCCGTGTAATTGCTACCATCATCTTTCAACTTTGCTTTCTCAAGGAACGCATTAAAATTCAATGGAACAACAGCACGGGCCATCTATCTACAATCAGACATAGACAAGCAAGATACTATCAGGTACTAAGTTCGTGATAAATTTAAGTTCAATTAATCATATTACTTAAGAACTCCCACTTAGAAAAACATCCCTCTAATCCTCTAAGTGATCACGTGATCCAAATCAACTAAACCATAACCGATCATCACGAGAAATGGAGTAGTTTTCAATGGTGAACATAACTATGTTGATCATATCTACTATATGATTCACGCTCGACCTTTCGGTCTCAGTGTTCCGAGGCCATATCTGCATATGCTAGGCTCGTCAAGTTTAACCTGAGTATTCTGCGTGTGCAAAACTGGCTTGCACCCGTTGTAGATGGACGTAGAGCTTACCACACCCGATCATCACGTGGTGTCTGGGCACGACGAACTTTGGCAATGGTGCATACTCAGGGAGAACACTTTTATCTTGAAATTTAGTGAGAGATCATATTATAATGCTACCGTCAATCAAAGCAAGATAAGATGCATAAAAGATAAACATCACATGCAATCAATATAAGTGATATGATATGGCCAACATCATCTTGTGCTTGTGATCTCCATCTCCGAAGCACCATCATGATCACCATCGTCACCGGCACGACACCTTGATCTCCATCGTAGCATTGTTGTCATCTCGCCAATCTTATGCTTCCACGACTATCGCTACCGCTTAGTGATAAAGTAAAGCATTACAGGGCGATTGCATTGCATACAATAAAGCGACAACCATATGGCTCCTGCTAGTTGCTGATAACTCGGTTACAAAACATGATAATCTCATACAATAAAATTTAGCGTCATGTCTTGACCATATCACATCACAACATGCCCTGCAAAAACAAGTTAGACGTCCTCTACTTTGTTGTTGCAAGTTTTGCGTGGCTGCTACGGGCTTAGCAAGAACCGTTCTTACCTACGCATCAAAAACCACAACGATAGTTTGTCAAGTTGGTGTTGTTTTAACCTTCACAAGGACCGGGCATAGCCACACTCGGTTCAACTAAAGTTGGAGAAACTGACACCCGCCAGCCACCTGTGTGCAAAGCACGTCGGTAGAACCAGTCTCGCGTAAGCGTACGCGTAATGTCGGTCCGGACCGCTTCATCCAACAATACCGCCGAACCAAAGTATGACATGCTGGTAAGCAGTATGACTTACATCGCCCACAACTCACTTGTGTTCTACTCGTGCATATAACATCAACGCATAAAACCTGGCTCGGATGCCACTGTTGGGAACGTAGTAATTTCAAAAAATTTCCTACGCACACGCAAGATCATGGTGATGCATAGCAACGAGAGGGGAGAGAGTTGTCCACGTACCCTCGTAGACCAAAAGAGGAAGCGTTAGCACAACGCGGTTGATGTAGTCGTACGTCTTCACGATCCGACCAATCAAGTACCTAACATACGGCACCTCTGAGTTCAGCACACATTTAGCCCGATGACATCCCTCGAACTCCGATCCAGTCGAGTGTTGAGGGAGAGTTTCGTCAGCACGACGGCGTGGTGACGATATTGATGTTCTCCTGACACATGGCTTCACCTAAGCACCTCTACAGTATTATCGAGGTGGACTATGGTGGAGGGGGGCACCGCACACGACTAAGAGAATCAATGATCAATTGTTGTGTCTATGGGGTGCCCCCCTGCACCCGTATATAAAGGAGCAAGGGGGGTGTGGCCGGCCATAGGAGGAGGCGTGCAGGAGGAGTCCTACTCCCACCAGGAGTAGGACTCCCCTCCTTTTTCCAAGTTGGATTAGGACTTGGGGGGGAAGGAGGAGAGAGGGGAAAGGAAAGGGGGGCGCCACCCCCCTCCTTGTCCAATTCGGACTTGGGGGGCAGGGGCGCGCGGCTGCCCCTTTGCCGCCTCTCCTCTTCCTCCACTTGGGCCCATAAGGCCCAATAGCCTCCGGGGGGTTCCGGTAACCCCTCCAGTACTCCGGTAAAATCACTATTTCACCCGGAACACTTCCGATATCCAAACATAGGCTTCCAATATATCAATCTTCATGTCTCGACCATTTCGAGACTCATCGTCATGTCCATGATCACATCCGGGACTCCGAACAACCTTTGGTACATCAAAACACATAAACTCATAATAAAACTGTCATCGCAACGTTAAGCGTGCGGACCCTACGGGTTCGAGAACTTTGTAGACAGGACTGAGACACATCTCCGGTCAATAACCAATAGCGGAACCTGGATGCTCATATTGGCTCCTACATATTCTACGAAGATCTTTATCGGTCAGACCGCATAACAACATACATTGTTCCCTTTGTCATCGGTATGTTACTTGCCCGAGATTCGATCGTCGGTATCTCAATACCTAGTTCAATCTCGTTACTAGCAAGTCTCTTTACTCGTTCCGTAATACATCATCCCGCAACTAACTCATTAGTTGCAATGCTTGCAAGGCTTAAGTGATGTGCATTACCGAGAGGGCCCAGAGATACCTCTCCGACAATCGGAGTGACAAATCCTAATCTCGAAATACGCCAACCCAACAAGTACCTTCGGAGACACCATGTAGAGCACCTTTATAGAGTGGGTCAATGCAACACTGCAAACCATCGTGTGTTTCACAAGGAGGCCATTTGCCCTCAACGTATTAGAGTATCAGTATCCTTGTACATATTCAGTACTTCTTTCGTTATCGTTGTATGATTTGCTAGCACACGATTCGATTGCCTTACCCAGTACAGTTAGTGTAGTAAGAGGATTACTACACTAGGACAATTAGTTTACTGTTGAGTACAGATACCAATCCTTTGAATTGGTAGAAACTAGTTGCTCGATCAGTTCATCTCCTTATACTAGTACCACTCTGTTTGTTTATGTATTCACACATGTATTATGTTTCCGGTTAATACAATTCTAGCATGAATAATAAACATTTATCATGATATAAGGAAATAAATAATAACTTTATTATTGCCTCTAGGGCATATTTCCTTCAATCCATTGATACGTCTCCATCGCATCTACTTTTCCAAACACTTTTGCCCTTGTTTTGGACTCTAACTTGCATGATTTGAATGGAACTAACCCGAACTGACGCTGTTTTCAGCAGAATTACCATGGTGTTATTTATGTGCAGAAACAGAAGTTCTCGGAATGACCTGAAACTTCATGGAACAACTTTTCGGAAATAATAAAAAAATCGTTGCAAAAGATGAAGGCCAGGGGGGCCACCACCTGTCCACGAGGGTGGGGGCGCGCCCCCCTACCTCGTGGGCCCCCTGGTGCTCCTCCGACCTCAACTCCAACTCTATATATTTGGTTTCGGGGAGAAAATTATCAGAGAGAAGAATTCATCGCGTTTTACGATACGGAGCCGCCGCCAAGCCCTAAAACCTCTCGGGAGGGCTGATCTGGAGTCCGTTCGGGGCTCCGGAGAGGGGAATCCATCGCCATCGTCATCATCAACCATCCTCCATCACCAATTTCATGATGCTCACTGCCGTGCGTGAGTAATTCCATCGTAGGCTTGCTAGACGGTGATGGGTTGGATGGGATCTATCATGTAATCGAGTTAGTTTTGTTAGGGTTTGATCCCTAGTATCCACTATGTTCTGAGATTGATGTTGCTATGACTTTGCTATGCTTAATGCTTGTCACTAGGGCCTGAGTGCCATGATTTCAGATCTGAACCTATTATGTTTTCATCAATATATGAGAGTTCTTGATCCTATCTTGCAAGTCTATAGTCACCTATTATGTGTTATGATCCATTAACCCCGAAGTGACAATAATCAAGATACTTACCGGTGATGACCATAATTTGAGAAGTTCATGTATTCACTATGTGCTAATGCTTTGTTTTGGTACTCTATTAAAAGGAGGCCTTAATATCCCTTAGTTTCCATTAGGACCCCGCTGCCACGGGAGGGTAGGACAAAAGATGTCATGCTAGTTCTTTTCCATAAGCACATATGACTATATTCGGAATACATGCCTACATTATATTGATGAACTCGAGCTAGTTCTGTGTCACCCTACGTTATGATTGTTACATGATGAACCGCATCCGGCATAATTCTCCATCACCGATCCATTGCCTACGAGATTTCCATATATTGTTCTTCGCTTATTTACTTTTCCGTTGCTATTGCTATCATCACTACAAAATACCAAAAACATTACTTTTACTACTGTTACCTTTTGCTACCGTTACCACTACTATCATATTACTTTGCTACTAAACTCTTTGCTGCAGATATTAAGTTTCAAGGTGTGGTTGAATTGACAACTCAGCTGCTAATAATTGAGAATATTCTTTGGCTCCCCTTGTGTCGAATCAATAAATTTGGGTTGAATACTTTACCCTCGAAAACTGTTGCGATCCCCTATACTTGTGGGTTATCAAGACTATTTTCTGGCGCCGTTGCTGGGGAGCATGGCTCTATTCTTTGAGTCACTTGGGATTTATATCTGCTTATCATTATGAAGAACTTGAAAGATCCAAGAACCAAGATTTATCCCTCAACTACGATGGGAGGTAAGGAACTGCCATCTAGCTCTGCACTTGATTCACCTTCTGTTTTGAGTAAGCTTGCGACACCTAAACCCGCTTCTGCTATTCATTCTGATATGTCGCATGTTATTGATGATGCCACTTCTGCTATACATGATACTTATGATGAAACTACTTCTATGCTTGATACTACTGTGCCACTTGGTGAATTTCTCGATGAACAACTTGCTAGGGTTAGAGAGAATGAAATTATCGAATCTGATAATACTGATGAAAGTGATGATGAAGACTCACCTGTTATTCCTGAGGGTTATGTTTTTGATAAAGAAGCTTCTTTAGCCATTTTAGCTTGCAAAGATAGATACGAACTCAAGATGTTATTAGCTAAATGGAATAAGCAATCTCTAAATGCTAGGATGAAACCTGACCCTGCTTTTGCTACTTCACCTATCTGTGTTACTAATAAGGATTATGAATTCTCTGTTGATCCTGGTATAATTACTTTGGTTGAATCTGATCCTTTTCATGGCTATGAATCTGAAACTGTTGTGGCACATCTTACTAAATTAAATGATATAGCCACCATGTTCACTACTGATGAGAGAACTCGTTACTTTTATATCCTTAAAATATTTCCGTTCTCATTAAAGGGTGATGCTAAGATATGGTTTAATTCTCTTGATCCTGGTTGTGTGCGTAGTCCCCAGGATATGATTTATTACTTCTCTGCTAAATATTTCCCTGCTCATAAGAAACAAGCTGTCTTAAGGGATATATATAATTTTGTGCAAATTGAAGAAGAGAGTCTCCCACAAGCTTGGGGAGGCTTCTCAAGTTACTTAATCTTTCCCTGATCATCCTCTTAAGAAAAATGATATACTTGATATCTTTTATAATGGACTAACCGATGCTTCCACATATTACCTGGATAGTTGTGTTGGTTCTGTTTTCAGGGAAAGAACACCGGATGACGCTGAAATTCTATTGAATAATATGTTGACAAATGAAAATAATTGGACACCACCGAAGCCAATTCCTGAGCCTATTCCTAAACCAACTCCTAAGAAGAGGGGTATTCTATTTCTTAGTCCTGAAGATATGCAAGAGGCAAAGAAATCTATGAAAGAAAAAGGTATTAAAGCTGAAGATGTTAAGAATTTACCTCCTATTGAAGAAATACATGGTCTTAATTTACCTCCTGTTGAAGAAACATATGATCTTAATCCATTACCTATTAAAGAAATACATGGTCTTGATAACCCGACATAGGTAGTAAAGGTAAATTCTCTCTATAGATATGATAAAGCTGAAATCCCATTTACTAAATTTGCTAGCCCATGCTTAGATGAGTTTGATAAATTTATGGCTAAGCAAGAAGACTTCAATGCTTATTTTGGTAGACAATTGAAATACAATTGAAATATGCTTGAACAGTTGGGTGATTATATGGCTAATGTCAAAGGTGAACTTAAACTTATTAGTAAAAATGCTTCTATGGTTACCACTCAAGTAGAACAAGTACTTAAAGCTCAAAATGATTTGCTCAATGAATTGAATAGTAAGGATAATGATAATGCTGTTAGAGTTATGACTAGAGGTGGTAGAATGACTCAGGAACCTTTGTATCCTGAAGGCCACCCTAAGAGAATTGAGCAAGATTCTCAGAGAAATAATGTGGATGCACCTAGTCCTTCTAAAAGGAAGAAAAAGAAAAATGATAGGACTTTGCATGCTTCTAGTGAACCTGTTATTGAAACACCTGAGAATCCAAATGATATTTCTATTTCTGATGCTGAAACTCAATCTGGTAATGAACCTGAAACTAGTGATAATGTTAATGATAATGTTCATGATGATGCTCAACCTAGTAATGATAATGATATAGAAATTGAACCTGCTATTGATCTTGATAACCCACAATCAAAGAATCAACGTTATGATAAGAAAGACTTTGTTGCTAGGAAACACGGTAAAGAAAGAGAACCATGGGTTCAGAAACCCGTGCCTTTTCCTCCCAAACCATCCAAGAAAAAGGATGATGAGGATTTTGAGCGCTTTGCTGAAATGATTAGACCTATCTTTTTGCGTATGCGATTAACTGATATGCTCAAAATGAATCCTTATGCTAAGTATATGAAATATATTGTTACAAATAAAAGAAAGATACCGAAAGCTGAAATTTCCACCATGCTTGCTAATTATACTTTTAAGGGTGGAATACCTAAGAAACTTGGAGATCCAGGAGTACCCACTATACCATGCTCCATTAAAAGAAACTATGTTAAAACTGCTTTATGTGATCTTGGAGCCGGTGTTAGTGTTATGCCTCTCTTTTTACATCGTAGAATTGATTTGAATAAGTTGACACCTACTGAAATATCTTTGCAAATGGCTGATAAATCAACTGCTATACCTGTCGGTATTTGTGAGGATGTGCCTGTTGTAGTTGCAAACGTTACTATTTTAACGGACTTTGTTATTCTTGATATTCCCGAGGATGATGGTATGTTATTATTCTTGCAAGACCCTTTTTGAATACTGCAGGGGCTGTTATTGATTGCACTAAAGGCAATGTCACTTTTCATGTTAATGGTAATGAGCATACGGTACACTTTCCGAGGAAACAACCTCAAGTTCATAGTATCAACTCTATTTAAAAAATTTCATCGATTATATTTGGAGGTTTTGAATTTCCTCTTCCTACTGTCAAGAAGAAATATGATATTCTTATTATTAGGGATGTGCATATCCCCGTTGAGGTAACATAGTGTTATTCAAAATTTCCCGGTTCCATGTTATTCGGAATGAGTTCGTTTACAAGACTTGATCAACCTTGTTAGTGGATTCCTTTTGATGATCATGAGATGGATGAAACTAGAAGGCACAACCTTCTGTACCCCACTTTTACTTTCTGTTATTTATATAAAATAAAATAAAATTGTATTTTTCTGTCTGTCATCTGATTATCCGTGCAATATAAAAATACCCCGAAAATAAAAGTTCTCCAAATGCCCTAAAATTTAAATATGATTTTTTCTTGGAATATTTGAGAATATTTGGCACTAAGAACACAGCAGGGGGTCACCCACCTGCCCACGAGGGTGGAGGGCGCGCCCCCTGCCTCGTGGGCCCATGGTGGCCCTCGTCCACTTATCCTTTCACCCACACACTCCTTCTTACTCCCCCAAACACGAATATCCAGCTCAAACCCGAGTCAAAGCTCGTTTTGCTGCCATTTTCGATCTCCTTGCTCAAAGCACCTCTCACAAAACTGCTTGGGGAGATTGTTCCTTGGTATGTGACTCCTCCATTTGTCCAATTAGTTTTTGTTCTAGTGCTTTATTCATTGCAAATTTATGCTACCTAGGTGACCATGTTCTTGAGCTTGCATGTCAAATTTATATGGTCAAAAGTAGTTTTGATGCATGATACAGGCTCTAGGCACTTGTAGGAGTAGTTGCTATCAATATTATTGAGTTTGGCTTACTTTTATTTTGAAGTTACTAAAAAAATTAGAAATTTTTCAGAGGAAGAAATATGCTTAGGAAAATGTTCCAAGGTGGTTCTTCAAGGAAGCAAGGACCCAGGCTTGCAATGCATGATGCTCATGAAGAGCCACCAAGAGACACTCCAGTGTGTCCTTGTGAATGGTCTTCGGAAAATTTTATGGATCAAGCGGGAATTAAAGAAGAATTTAACGCATATTTGCATAACGCTGATCTTGTGAGCTTCGAGGAAGAAAAGTGCTGCCAGTATCACTATCTCACTAGTTCCTTTGTGAGGAGGTTTGAATCACGTAATTCTCCAACTGTCATGTTTGATCTTTATGAAAATTCTTACACTATGGACTTAGAGGATTTTACCACTGCTTGCAAACTTCCACAATGGGGCAGTATCAGGGATCCTCGCAAATCTGAATTTAGAGATTTTCTTACTAGTGTAACTGTGGGAGAATCTAGAGATATAACACAAGCTACCATAGGGAGCATTCACTTTCCTGCTATACATTATTTTGTTCTCTTCACAGGTACATGCATTAATGGTAAAGATGAGGCATGCCACATGTGTGTCCCTGACCTCAGTATTCTTAGGAGTGCTGTGTTAGGAGATAATCTTATAATTTGGGAGCCATTGTTGCACGTAGGTTGCATTTTAATAGATTTAATGGAGATTTATTTGGAGGAATTTATGCAACCCGCACAACTGATTTTCTTGGTATAGCCATACACAAAGATGATATTGAATTACCTCCTGCTTACCTAGACTTCAATGCTATGGTTCACCACTAGTTTGTCGAGAGGAATGAATCACCTCTCCAGTATCGACTAATCTTTGACACACGCCGTGCTATCCATATTACTCTCCCTGCTCCCGCCTTCTTTGATTATCAGGCAAAAGGAAGATATGTTATTACCAGAGAGGAGGCAGATGAGTACGAGAGGAGGGCGGAGGCCGCTCATTGCCACGCTGCAGCTCAGGAGGCGATAGCCGCTGCATCTCAGTACGACCCCAACTTTTACTATGGATATCAGCCAGGCCAACCATGGCCATAGACCAACTTAGGCCAAAAGCCTAAGCTTGGGAGAGTACGTATTTTTCACCGACATTACATTTATGTTCACACACTCATTGCTAGATGTCGGTGCTCATACTTTTTCATTGTATCATCCATGCTAGTTTATTTCCTTTTTATGCTTTCTTGTGTGTTTGATAAACCTTAAGAAAAACCAAAAAAATTAGTTGTAGCTTTTAATTAGTTTACTTTCCATGCTTGTAGTAGTAATTAAAAGAAAACCCAAAAAGATTTCCTGTTCTTCTTTTACTTGTCAGGAGCTCTCCCGTGTAAATAGTTGTATTTCATTTCTTTTCTTTCGGGGTCGATAGGAGAAGACCATAATTAAATTGTTGAAGTAGCTCTTATATGCATTATTGTTGATCTGACAAAAGAGCCCATATTGCCTTGTCTTCTCCTATTTATTGAATGCTTGCAGATTCCAGCTTAGTCCAATGCACGTGCACTATTATTATTATTCACATCGTTCAGTCGTGCAAGTGAAAGGCAATTATGACGATATATGATGGACTGACTGAGATGAGAAAAGCTGGTATGAACTTGACCTCTTTTGTTTTTGTAAATATGATTAGTTCATCATTCCTGATTCAGCCTATTATGAATGAACATGTTTGCAATGACAACTAGAGATCATAGTTTCTTGTGCCATGCTTGATTAGCTAGGAGCTTATAATGGTTTACCTTGCGTGCCAACATGCTATTAAAATGGTTGTGATGTGGTATGATAGGGTGGTATCCTCCTCTGAATGATTTAAGTGACTTGGCTTGGCGCATGTTCATGCATGTAGTTGAAACAAAATCAACATAGCCTTCACGATATTTATGTTCATGGTGGATTATATCCTACTCATGCTTGCATTCGGTGTTGATTAATTTTAATGCATGTTCATGACTGTTGTCACTCTCTAGCTGGTCGCTTCACAGTCTTTTGCTAGCCTTCACCTGTACTAAGCGGGAATACTGCTTGTGCATACAACTCCATAAACCCTAAAGTTATTCCATATGAGTCCACCATACCTACCTATATACGGTATCTACCTGTCGTTCCAAGTAAATTTGTATGTGCCAAACTCTAAACCTTCAAATAAATATCCTGTTTTGTGTGCTCGAATAGCTCATGTATCAACTAGGGATGTCCGTATCTTCCATGTTAGGTGGGTTATTCTCAAGAGGAGTGGACTCCGCTCCTCACTCACAAGAAAGTGGTTGGTCACCAGGATGCCCAGTCCCATGCTTTATGCAAACTAAATCAAAATAATTCCAAACAAAACTCCCCCTGGGACTCTTGTTAGTTGGAGGCACTCGTTGTTTTGAGCAAGCCATGGATTGATGCTTGTTGGTGGAAGGGGGAGTATAAACTTTACCATTCTGTTTGGGAGCCGCCTATAATGTGTGTAGCATGGAAGATATTGCCATCTCTTGGTTGTTATGTTGACAATGAAAGTATACCACTCAAAATATTATTCATCTCTATTTCAAAACCGAGCTCTGGCACCTCTACAAATCCCTGCTTCCCTCTGCGAAGGGCCTATCTATTTACTTTTATGCTGAGTCATCATCCTCTTAAAAAGCACCAGTTGGAGAGCACCTCTGTCATTTGCATTCATTACTGTTAGTTTACATTGAGTATGACTTGACTGGATCTCTTTTACCATGAATTACAATGTCTAGTCAGTCCTTGATCTTTAAAGGTGCTCTGCATTTATGTTTTGCGGTCTCAGAAAGGGCTAGCGAGATACCATCTTGTTATATCATATTATGATTATTCTGAGGAAGTGTTGTCATCTGAGATTTATTATTATTGCTCGCTAGTTGATTATGCCATTGATATGAGTAAACTTGAGACCTAAGCGTTATTGTGAATGTGGTTAGTTATAATCTTTGCTGAAAACTTGAATGTTGGCTTTACATATTTACAACAACAAGAGCAAACAGAGTTAGTAAAAGTTTCTCTTTATCACTTTCAATTTATCAACTGAATTGCTTGAGGACAAGCAAGGGTTTAAGCTTGGGGGAGTTGATACGTCTCCGTCGTATCTACTTTTCCAAACACTTTTGCCCTTGTTTTGGACTCTAACTTGCATGATTTGAATGGAACTAACCCGGACTGACGTTGTTTTCAGCAGAATTATCATGGTGTTATTTATGTGCAGAAACAAAAGTTCTCGGAATGACCTAAAACTTCACGGAATAACTTTTTAGAAATAATAAAAAAAATCCTTGCAAAAGATGAAGGCCAGGGGGCCCACCACCTGTCCACGAGGGTGGGGGGCACGCCTCCCCCCTAGGGCGCGCCCCCCTACCTTGTGGGCCCCCTGGAGCTCCTCCGACCTCAACTCCAACTCTATATATTTGGTTTTGGGGAGAAAAAAATTAGAGAAGAATTCATCGCGTTTTACGATTCGGAGCTGCCGCCAAGCCCTAAAACCTCTCGGGAGGGCTGATCTGGAATCCGTTCGGGGCTCCGGAGAGGGGAATCCGTTGCCATCATCATCATCAACCATCCTCCATCACCAATGTCATGATGCTCACCGCTGTGCGTGAGTAATTACATCGTAGGCTTGCTGGACGGTGATGGGTTGGATGGGATCTATCATGTAATCAAGTTAGTTTTGTTAGGGTTTGATCCCTAGTATCCACTATGTTCTGAGATTGATGTTGCTATGACTTTGCTATGCTTAATGCTTGTCACTAGGGCCCGAGTGCCATGATTTCAGATCTGAACCTATTATGTTTTCATCAATATAGGAGAGTTCTTGATCCTATCTTGCAAGTCTATAGTCACATATTATTTGTTATGATCTGTTAACCCCAAAGTGACAATAATCGGGATACTTACCAGTGATGACCATAGTTTGAGGAGTCCATGTATTCACTATGTGCTAATGCTTTGTTTTGGTACTCTATTAAAAGGAGGCCTTAATATCCCTTAGTTTCCATTAGGACCCCGCTGCCACGGGAGGGTAGGACAAAAGATGTCATGCAAGTTCTTTTCCATAAGCACGTATGACTATATTCGGAATACATGCCTACATTATATTGATGAACTGGAGCTAGTTCTGTGTCACCCTAGGTTATGATTGTTACATGATGAACCGCATCTGGCATAATTCTCCATCACCGATCCATTGCCTACGAGATTTCCATATATTGTTCTTCGCTTATTTACTTTTCCGTTGTTATTGCTATCATCACTACAAAATACCAAAAACATTACTTTTACTATTGTTACCTTTTGCTACCATTGCCACTACTATCATATTACTTTGCTACTAAACACTTTGCTGCAGATATTAAGTTTCCAGGTGTGGTTGAATTGACAACTCAGCTGCTAATAATTCAGAATATTCTTTGGCTCCCCTTGTGTCGAATCAATAAATTTGGGTTGAATACTTTACACTCGAAAACTATTGCGATCCCCTATACTTGTGGGTTATCATCCATGTCTTCATCGGCCGGATCGGCGAGTCGGGCCCTGAGCCGGACATCTGCACCGACCTCATCGAGACGGCTCAGCGTGCGATACTCGCCCGGACTTAGCCTACCGTGAGGCGTGCCTTGTGGGTTGCATCTATGGAGGGGAGCTTTTTGAAGGATCTGTGGGTGGCAGTGAGACATCCATCTACTCTGAGGGTGAGTCATCCACAGGCGAGACAGATTCATTGTATCAACTACAAGATGGCGGGCTTGGGGGTTGTTCCAATGGCAGCAGTATTCCGGACCCCTTTGAGCCGCCGAATAGAGCGGGGATCTTCATGAGTGGCACACAGCCTGCTCAAAACTCTATGGTTGCGGCACAAATAACCACCGGGTCAGCAGCGGCCGGGGCAGGAGGCCCCGCGCGCCCGCGGGCTCAGGTGCTGATGGATCTCATGGACTAGATGACGACCCTGTTAACTGCTGTGGTTGATCCGGCAGATCAGGCTCAGCACGATGCGGAGGTGGCATGACTACGTGAGGAGGTAGCACAGGCTAAGGAAAACTTAGCGGCGGAGGACGGCAGGATGGCTGTGGAGCGGGCGCCTCTGGATGCTAGAGCTCAGCAGCTTCAATCAGAGGCTTTTCGGCTCACGATGGACCTAAACGCATCAAACGAGGTCATGAGGAGAAGGCACCAGAAGACTCAGTCACGTCTGCCTCTGACTTACGATCCTAGGAACCTCTTCCACACACCCGGGGCAGGTACTAGAAACCCGCTAGAGGTGAACCGGATTGCAACACCCGGGGCTGGGGCGCCGGTTCAGCCACGGACTATGGAACCCCCTCATGTGAATACCACTCCGCCTCAATATAAACCGACACCACTGGGTCATTTTTCTAACCCTCTGGAGAATCTGATCGCTGCATCAGCGTGTTTGCCGGCTCTCCCGATGGAGGGCGACTCCCCGACAGCGATTGTAACACGAAGGGTCAGAGAACTTCTTCAGACGGCTCTGGCACAGCAGGAGGCATACTCTTATAGTCGAGACAGGATTCATTCAACCCCTCGCCCAAGCCAGAGCCCGAGCTATAGCAGGCATATGAATTTAGCAGCCGTGTCAAGCAACGCCCAGCGCCGTAACCAGCCGCGCAGGCATGACCCGGCGCGTGATGGAGCTCTTAACTTGGTTGACCAGGATAGGATCCGCCAAGAGGCTGAGCGGGCGGTTCAACAGGCAGCTGAGCAGGCAGCTCACCAAGCTTTTCTGGTTTATTCGACGACCTCTGTTGAAGCAGGTGTGGCCACAAGAACAGGAGGTGTCCCTTGCTTGGTGCCGGCTCTGCGTAATGAGTGTTTGCTAAAGGATTTCAAGGGGCCTCGGAAGGTGCCTAATTACACAGCCGACTTACAGCCCGGGGCATGGATTGAAAGTTATGACATGGCCATGGAATTGCTGGAGGTCAGTGACACAGCAATGGCTAAATACTTCACTATGATGCTGGATGGAATGGCCCGCACTTGGTTAAAGGGACTTCCCCCTAATTCCATTGGTTCCCGGGCCGAGTTAAAGGCCCGGTTTATTCAAAACTTCAAAGATACATGCAAGTAGCCCATGTCGATTGTGGACTTGACTAATTGCAAGCAAGAAGAAGGTGAGTCCACGACCCATTGGGTGCACCAGGTGAAGGAAATAATACATTTGTCTGATAAAATGGATGCCGGCTCCGCGGTCTTAATGTTGGAGAAAATTTGCCATTTTAAACCTCTGAAACAGAAGCTAGGACGGCTCAAGCGCGATTGTAATGACATGGGCCTGCTGATGGCGGCTCTAGTCAAATATGCCCATTCAGATAGTACCAAGGATCCTGCGTCTGATGAAGAGAAGACAGGGAAGGGAAAGAAGAACGGCAACGCTAAGGGTCTACAGCATAACCCGACAAATCAAGGAGGTAATAATAAACGTAAGGCTGACGGCAGCTCGGAGTTTGTGGCGAATGCGCAAGGCAACAATCAACGAAATAAGGGGAGGCCACCTCCTTGGTAAGGCAGGTCAGGTCCCACCCTCGAGCAGTTGCTAAATGAACCTTGTCCAAGAAACGACACCCGGGAGAAGCCGGCCACACATCTATGGAAAGACTGTACAATCATGAATGCTTTCAAGAATTCTAACATGTTCAACGGTAATCATGGACCTGGCGGCGGCTCAGGCGGTGGCGGTTTTCATGGCCCGGGCAGCAATTCAGGCGGTGGCGGTTTTCATGGCCAGGGCCCTCAAGGTAATCAAGGTGGTTATAATCAGCAATCTGGCCAAGGAGGTCAGCAGCAGTAGCAATCCGGGTTTCAGAGTAACCCAAAGCAGCTAAGTAGTGGGCAGTATCATGTGTTCACCACTAGTTTATGCAAAAGGGACCAGAAACTTCATAAGAGAGTGGTCAACGCTGTTGAGCCAGCGGTTCCTCGTTATTTAAGATGGTCTGAGCAGCCTATTCTATGGAGTAGGGAGGATCACCCTCCCCGGGTTGACAATTCGGGTCATCTGGCTTTGGTGGTGGCGCCTCAGGTTGGTGGATATAAATTCACTAAAGTACTCATGGATGGAGGCAGTAGCATCGACATCCTCTATCATGAGACGTTCCGTCGCATGGGGTTGACTGACAAAAGTGTTAAGACGTCCAACATTGCTTTTCATGGAGTGGTGCCTGGTAAGTCGGCATACTCGGTGGGTAAGATTGAGCTGGAGGTAGCTTTTGGAGATGAGCATGATTCCAGGGCTGAGAAGTTAACCTTTGAGGTGGTCAAAATCAAGAGCCCGTATCACGCCCTGTTTGGACGACCGGCTTATGCAAAATTCATGGCACGGTCGTGTTATGTTTATCTGCAGCTCAACATGCCGGGTTATAAAGGTACTATCACAACACATGAAAGTCGGAAGATAGCCTTAGAGTGTGAGGAAGTTGATGCTGCTTACGCGGAATCTGTTTGCGCGACGGAGGAGTTAAAGTTCTACAAAGACAACATTGACCCGGCAGACATGACATCTTTGAAGAAGCCAACTACTGAACATGAGCCGGCGCTGAAGTTTAAGTCAGCTGACGATACCAAGATGATTGATTTTGTGCCTGGCGACTCATCCAAACAATTTATTATCAGTGCTAATTTGGATCCCAAATAGGAAGGCACGCTCATCGAGTTCATCCGTGAGAACCGGAACATCTTTGCATGGAAGCCTTCTGACATGCCGGGTGTACCGAGAGAACTCACTGAGCACACTCTCAATATTGATCCAAAGTTTAAGCCGGCCAGGCAGTTTCTTCGGCGGTTCAACGAGGAAAGGCGCAAGGCTATTGGAGAAGAGGTGGCCCGGCTTTTGGCAGCCAGGTTCATTATTGAAGTCTTTCATCCAAAGTGGAAGGCTAACCCGGTGCTCGTGCTTAAAAAGAACAGCACCTGGCGTATGTGTGTGGATTACACGGACTTAAACAAAGCTTGTCCGGCTGATCCTTTTGCTCTCCCTCGTATTGATCAAATCATTGATGCTATGGCACGTTGTGAGCGTTTGAGCTTTTTGGGTGCTTATTCTGGTTACCATCAGATCAAGATGGCGGTTAAGGACTAGGAGAAGACATCTTTTATTACTCCATTTGGAGCCTTTTGCTATGTGTCCATGCCTTTTGGGCTTAAGAGTGCCCAGGCGACTTAGCAGCGGTGTGTGCAGAACTGTCTTCACAATCAGATTGGGCGTAATGTTCATGCTTATTTGGACGATATAGTGGTGAAATCCAGAGAGAAGGAAACCTTGATAGATGATCTGAAGGAAACCTTTGATAATCTCCGGGTCTACAAGATGATGCTTAACCCGGCCAAGTGCGTTTTTGGAGTGCCGGAGGGCAAGCATTTGGGTTTTTTGGTGCCTAACAGAGGCATTGAGGCTAACCCGGAGAAAATCAAGGTGGTTACGTCTTTGGCTAAGCCGGCGTGCATCAATGACGTTCAGCGGCTGGCGGGTTGTCTTGCAGCTTTAAGCCGGTTAGGTGAGAAGGCTAAGCCGTTATATCAAATGATGAAGAAGACGGATGATTTTGTCTGGAGTGATGCTGCTAACTCTGCCTTTGAAGATCTGAAAAGACAGCTTGCTGAGCCGCCGGCTCTTGCTGCTCACGTTGATAAGGAGCCACTGTTGTTATATGTGGCTGCTAACACACGTGCCGTCAGTGTGGCCATTCTTGTAGAGCGCAAAGAGGCTGGCAAGGAATATCCGGTTCAACGGCCGGTTTACTACGTCACTGAGGTGCTCATTGAGTCCAAACAGAGATATCTACATTGGCAGAAACTTGTTTATGGGGTGTTCATGGCGAGCCGGAAGCTTAAGCATTACTTTCAGGGTCATCCTATCATTGTGGTTAGCTCTGCTCCTTTAGGAGATATTATTCAAAATAGAGAAGCCACGGGATGAGTCGCCAAGTGGGCCATTGAACTTGGGTCTCATGGTTTAAAATATGTGCCACGTACTGCCATCAAATCTCAAGCACGGGTGGACTTCATTAACGATTGGACGGAGTTGCAGATACCTGAAGAGAAGCCAGACAACAAATATTGGACGATTGATTTTGATGGGTCCAGGCAATTGGAAGGCTCGGGGGCTGGAGTTGTGTTAACTTCCCCTCGAGGTGACAAATTTTGTTATGTGTTGCGGTTGATGTTTCCATGTACTAACAACACAGCTGATTATGAGGCCTTACTCCATGGTCTTAGAATGGATAAAGAAATGAGTTTAAGCCGGGTAAGGTGCCTTGGTGACTCATATTTGGGGGCTCAGCAAGTATCAGGAAAGTGGGACTCCAAGGATCCTCTCATGACGGCTTATCGCCGTGAGGTTGACGTTGTTGCTGGACACTTCAAGGGTTATCAAGTGGAGCACATTGACCGTAGAAAGAACGAAGCAGCTGATGCTTTAAGCCGGTTGGGATCTCAGCGTAAGCCGGTGCCGCCTAACACTTTTTTAGATGTTATGCATAACCCTTCTGTCAAGTTGCCTACAGAGGAAGACTTGGCTGTTCCAGACCCGGAAGCACAATTGGTGGCGGCTCTTCATGTAATTCCAGATTGGACAGTGACGTATTTGGCTTATATGACCCGGGGCGAGTTTCCGGAGGATGAGACCTTGGCTAGACAGATAATCCGGTGGTCTAAGTCGATGACAATTTCCAATGGTGAGTTGTATCATCGCAGTGTCACCGGAGCGTTTCAACATTGTGTCTCTCCTGAAGAAGGTCAAGAAATTCTCCGTGAGATCCATGAAGGAGATTGTGGCCATCATGTCGGTTCAAAGTCTCTTGTGGCCAAGGCTTTCCGTCATGGTTGTTACTGGCTAACGGCTCACGCCGATGCGGAGGATCTGGTCAGTAGGTGCGATGGGTGTCAAAAATTCGCACGACGGACGCATGTGTCGGCTCAGGAATTACGGATGATTCCAATTACTTGGCCGTTTGCAGTCTAGGGGTTTGATATGGTTGGACCTTTCAAAAGATCCAAAGATAAAAAGACGCACCTTTTGGTGGCAGTGGACAAATTCACAAAGTGGGTTGAGGCAGAGCTGGTTAGTAAGTGTGACGCGGCCACGGTGGTTCAATTCATGAAGAAAGTGATCTTTCGTTCTGGCTTTCCACACAACATTATTACTGACAATGGTACTAACCTGTACCAAGGAGCTATGGAAGAATTCTATCAACGGGAACATATGCGGCTTCATGTTTCATCAGTAGCTCACCCCCAATCCAATGGTCAAGTTGAAAGAGCCAATCAGGAAATCCTGAAAGGTATAAACCCCCGGCTTATGGTCCCTTCACAATGGACGCCGAGTTGTTGGGTGGAAGAGTTACCCTCTGTGATATGGAGCATCAATACTACCCCTAACAGGTCTATGGGTTATACGCCTTTCTTCATGGTTTATGGAGCAGAGGCAGTCCTGCCCAGTAACATCCGTCATGACTCACCCCAAGTGGCGGCTTACATTGAAGCTGGTAACGAACAAGCCCGTCAGGGTGCACTTGACCTATTAGATGAAGAGCGTGACTTAGCATCAGCCCGCTCAGCGATTTACCAACAGGACCTGCGCCGTTATCACAGCCGCCGGGTTAAGTCAAGAACCTTTCAAGAAGGTGATTTGGTGCTCCGGCTCATCTAGGATCAGTCTGATGCGCACAAGCTATCCCCACCTTGGAAAGGACCCTTTGTGGTCAGCAAGAACTGGAATAATGGGTCATACTACCTTATCGATGTTCGAGAGCACAAAGACTCACGTAAGTCGGAGGAGGAGACCCGCCGGCCGTGGAATATTGCTCATCTTCGGCCTTACTACACTTGAGCCACCGACTCTCATAATGTACATACTTTGACGTTGTATATATTATGATAAGTAATAAAGCAGGACCTCTATCCTTTTTATCCTTAATGATCACATGTCTTTGTTATTTTAAGTATAAAATGACCAATTGGGGGCTGGTCGTATTCGAATCTAGCTTAACCCTCTTGGGCCGGCTCATGATCGTATTTGAATCTAGCCGTTAAACCTCATGATCACTAGGGGGCTTCCTGTTCAAACATATGTCGTATTCGAACCAAAGAGAACATAGCTGTCATTACCCTCTTGATCGGCGCAAAGCCAAACTCACTAGGGGGCTTCTTGATTGTATCCGAATCATAGCTTAACCCCTTTTGGGTCCGACTTGGATCGTATTCGAATCAGGGTCGTTAAAAACCTCTCAAGGTCATTTGGGGGCTTCCTGTTCAAACATAGGTCGTATTCGAACCAAAGAGAACATAGCTGTCGGTACCCTCTTAATCGGCGCAACGCCACAACCACTGGGGGCTACATGATCGTATTCGAATCCTAGCTTAACCCCTTTGGTCCGGTTTACTGATCGTATTCGAATCAGAAGCCTCCAAATTTTTTCTTGGTATTTGACTTACATTGTTTGAAAGACAATCTTTTGTTTTTTTCAGTTTTTTGTTGTCTAAATCTAACTGTAAGTATGGTTTCAATTTAAATCGGCTTGGTTTTTGACAATAAATTACCAGTGTATAACAGTCATCATACTTATGGAAGTATTGCCTTCTAAAGATGGGGTAATTACCCTTACTGTTCGGGTCACATAAGCCGGTAGTCCAGATTCAAGAACACAGGTATGATATTGTCGTTTAAAATTCATAAACAGACTTATCTGTGTTTTCTTTAATCAAATACTTTCCAGCCTTATTTATCCTTACATATAGCCTTGATTCTACCATTATGTTAATTTCATAGTTATGTATTGGGTGTTTTTGACCTGTCCAGCGACAAAACGCTAGGACAGTTTTGCATCCTTTACATACAGGAACAGATTCAAACGCTACAGATATGATAAAGGATGTAAAGCATATATTGACATGATGGTTGAAAGTGTTGTACGCAGTATGATATGCACGATGGCATAGGCAGAACATGAAAGTTTTAAGCTAGACTATTACAAGGCGTTTGGAGCCCAAAAGGTTAATACTGTTTTTCAACTAAGAAGATGTTAAGCTAAAGCCGGTTCATTAAATCTTGGCTGAATTATTTGGATGGTTACAACTCCTCCCTCGCCGGTTCATCTTCCTCCACCGTTTGGAAACTGGGCTTGGACCAATCAAAGCCATGAAGAGCAACGAACTCAACCTCATCATCAATTAGACAAGATGGGTCAATTTCTGGGGCAAAGGTGTGTTGGCGAACCGGCGGGATTAGATCTGTCACTTTATACGAAGGAGTCACCATCTTTTTATTTTCAGCATCAAAACCCGGCTGATACTTATCAACATTGGTCTCGTCGCCAAGGATGGTAGCATGAGGATGAATTTCCTTCACGCAAGCAGCAAAATCTTCTTGGTCAAACGGAGTCCCGTCTTCCTTAAAGATGGGATACCCCTTGGCTACATCCGCCGGGTCTAGCTCCGGCACCCAGGCTTTGGAGTGTCTTAGAGCAGTTAGGGCTCCGTCTCTCGCACAAGACCGCTTGACTTCTTGGAATCTGGTGGGTAAGATAGATAACTTCTTCAAGACATCACTCAAAAGGTTTGGTCCTTGGTTGGCTGGGGAGATAATCGCAAGAGCCCGTTGGGCTCTAGTATAAAGTTGCTCCACCAGGGTGTAAACCGCCTTGAGCTTTATCAGGCTGTTTTGGCTCAGATTGCTGCTCCGTGGACCTATGAGGTATTCTAAAAGGTTAAGCAGGCGGCTTACATTATGATGGCGCAAATAGAGTTTAAGTAAATAATATGAGAACTCACCAAAGATTGCAGAGACCATCTGAGACACACGGCTTTTTAAAATGGTGAGTTCAGCGGTAACCTCTTGGAGAGCCTCCTCGGCCGTTTCAGCATGCTGTGTCAGCAAGGTTTTTTCATCGGCCCAAGATTTTTTCTCTACACCAAAACTGGTCTTCGGTTTCTCTGCTTCAGATAGGCTCAACCGGAGTTTGGATTCGGTATTCTTTATCTCAGTCTCTTGAGCCGCCAACCGGGTTTTCGCATCAGCCAGTTGAGAATCCAAGCCAGTTATGGCAGTCTGCAGACATGTACAGGTGTGTCAAAGTTTATTCCAATAAAAAGTCATAATAATTAAAGTCCCAAGTGCTTTGCAAAGCAACACCACTCGGCACTTGGGGGTTAATGTTTGCCAAAGCAATTTTTAAATGCAGAAGTGACTCTTCTAAAAAAAGTCCCAAGTGTTTTATAGGTAACAACGCTTGGCACTTGGGGGCTAATGCATGATATTCAGAAAGTTTTTCTTCTTAAGCCGGAGAACATACCTCATATTTCAGTTGCAGCTGTTTGACCATCTCAATTTCAGAGTCATGGCTGGAATGCACATGACTAAGGTAGCCAGATAGCACATCACTAATACTCAGGTGAGCATAGTGAGAGATGTCAAACCACACGTTTTGCTTTTCCAAAGCCTCTTGCTTGGCAGAGTGTCTGGCTAGCACAGTTGGATTGCCCGGTTCAACAAATCTACTACCAGTGATTAAAACTTAACTATCGTAAGTCGCCGGCGAGTTAGATGAGCTTGACGGTTCAATATTAGATGGGTTGAGAACAGTTTCGTCAATAGACGGCTCAGGAGGATCTATTCGAACGTTGACAGTAGGGTCTTCTGGTGCTTCAGGTTCTCCTAGGGCAGGAGTTGGCAGTGCCTGTTCAGCGGCATCCGGATTTTCAGTCGGCTTAACCACTATGGCCTTCTTGGGTTTTGCTTGACCACTAAGAGGAATTTGATGAGTCAGTATAATGATACAGACATAAAGATGCAGAAGAAGGATAATCATCTTTACCCAGGGGCAGTCTTGAAAGCCGGAAGTTGAGTTTGCACTAAAAAATTACACTTCTGTGATGATACGTGTTTGTCATAGTAGGTCGCGTTTTTTTCATGCATGTACATCCATGACAAATTTATGACAGAATCAAGATAGTCATACCTGTGCTGTCATAGAAGTGTTCCATGACATTACCAAAATTATCATCACGGAAGTGTCCACTTCCATGACGATAAATCGCGCGTCACAGAAGTGCTTTCGTCAAGGGTGACCGACACGTGGCATCCACCGTAACGGAACGCCGTTAAGCTATTGGGTCGGGTTTTGGATCCGATAACCCGTTAACAGCCCCGACCAATGGGGATTTTCCACGTGTAAAATCATCATTGGCTAGAGGAAACACGTGCCGGCTCATCGTTGGGACAGATGTCATCCACTCATTGGACAGGAGGCGCCTATGATAGGTCGACACGTGGCACGGCCCAATAGTGGCCCATTCCGGTGAAAAAGGTCGGCCCAGTAAAAATTAGCAGGCCGGCCCATATAAGGCCTACTTGTGTCAGGTCCATTTAAGCCCACGGCCCATACAAGATGTGCCAATTCGGTCCGTTAAAGATTTGACACCATTGCAGCCCATCGTCAGTTCGAGCCCGTTAACAGCCCGCTATATATTTGGGCTCAATATCGGCCCGATGAGATTTCGGCCTGTTAACGGCCCATTTAATGGATGGGCCAATTTTCAGGATGTACATCTTTCGGCCTTTTAGCGACCCATTTAAATGTTGGGCTAATTTCCGGCCCGGTGTGTCTTTCAGCCTGTTGACGGCCCATAAATCTGATGGGCCATTTGTAGTCGGACCTGAGTTTCGGCATTTTAGCATCCCATTTAAGTGTTGGGCCAATTTCTAGCCCGGTGTCACTTTCAGCCTGTTGACGGCCCATAAATCAGTTGGGCCAATTGTAGTCGGACCTGAGTTTTGGCCTTTTAGCGACCCATTTAAGTGTTGGGCCAATTCCCGGCCCTGTGTGCCTTTCAGCCTGTTAACGGGCCATAAATGAGTTGGGCCATTTGTAGTCGGACCTTAGTTTTGGCCTCTTAACGGCCCATGCCCTTCATGGTCCAATACCAGCCCGGTTTCTCTTTCGGCCTGCTAAAGGCCCACAACATAGTTGGGCCATTTACAATACGACCTAACTTTCGGCCTCTTAGCGGCCCATGCTCTTCATGGTCCAATACAAGCCCGCTGTCTCTTTCGGCCTGCTAAAGGCCTACAGTATAGTTGGGCCATATGTAGCCCAAACTTAGTAACGGCCTGTTAACGGCCCGTGAAATAAATTGGGCCCACCTGTTGCTCGCTTCGATGTCGGCCTGTTAACGACCCGGGAGGTAAGAGGGCCGACCATTAACTTTCGTCCTAGTAATGACCCATTAACTTAATGGGCCCACTAAAGTTCGTTCATGTCTTTAGGCCAAAATAGATAATTTGAGCCCATTACGACGAGCAAAGGTAC
Source organism: Triticum urartu (assembly GCF_003073215.2). NCBI lineage: Eukaryota > Viridiplantae > Streptophyta > Magnoliopsida > Poales > Poaceae > Triticum > Triticum urartu. The sequence goes on along the minus strand of NC_053023.1, from coordinate 454,649,466 downwards.
GGTACAGGGAATAACGTTGCACATCCAGAATATATTACAAGAAATTACATCCACTGGGCAATCAAAGATTGATGCCAGTGCAAATAAATGAGCAGCACCTAACCATCTACAACGTCACAATCTGCAACCTCAGCACAGATGACGCCCATAAGCATGTGGGCAAGTTCTTGCTGCTTTGCCACACTGTCTCTAAAAACATTGATCGGTTGTTGTGTCGCACGACTCTGCACCTCTAATTCGTCCACCATTTCCATCATTGCTTCAGCCATTAATTGGTTCACAAACATACATTTATTCCGTTGCATTCGAGACAGAGGATACTAAACAGATTCAGATGGCGATTTTGGCAGGCTTGTATTATTGATAGTGGAGAGTGTCTTGACCACTGCATCATAACATAAATTAGGACGGGAACCAAACAGATTAACCATGAGTTATTTCCATATTACCTGGCCTAGATTTACTGGAAAGAAACAATGGGGTTGCCTTGCTGTTTTCAGAGTTTGTCTTCTTATCTTCAGCAGCCTGCACAAAATTAACACACTAGCATTGCTATCATTGGCCAAGTCGGATAATAGGAAAGCAACATTGACACAATGAACGTTACTAGCCTACACCAAATTAACACAATATGGCACAGCTATCATCATCTAGGTATGGTAATATGAAAGCAACATTGACACAATGAATGAATGGGCAACCAGAGAAGCACTACAATTCAGTAATGTGCGTGATATGAGATAGCACATTCATGCAGCTCAGTACGCAAAACTACCAGGCAGTTTTCCTTACAAAAATCAACATTGGCGCCTTTAACATTTTGCTACAACTAATTTTAGATCAGATAAAGGTTAGATTCACGCTGATTAACAAAATACATGCTGATGTAAAAATATAGTGATATACAACAGGTACTTACATCAGCACTGGAGCACAGAGAATTCCCGCAAGATATTTTCCTCGAATATGATCCCAATGGAGGAAGTCTTGTATCGTTTAACCTTATTTTCTAAAAGAGAGACGGGTAAGAAACATGTAGAAAATATGATCAGAATGCTATAAAATTTCATGATGCGAGGATACGCACACGCTTCTTAGAATGGAGTTGATATTCTTTTGCTGGACTGGAACGGACTAGTTCTTTGGCCACTGGAATCTGCTTATTATCAGTGGGAGTTGGGTTTATCTGTGCTGCAGCAGTATCTATGAAAAATGGAGTTGGTTTATTATCTCCTGGCATTGGGATCTTTTGCAAAGACCTGGTTTGTAACCCTTCAGATTCTAACATAGCCATCTTCCCCTTACATGCCTTATATAGAAGAATGGTGATTCAGTTATAAAACATGCTACAACAGAGATGGAATAGGTACTGAAGAATAGAAAGGCATGGCATATTGACATGTATTCACTCCATCTAGAAATAAATGGATGGGTTTATGCGTATTTCAGTTCTAGATACATCCAGTTTTATCCATTTCTGCGACATTTAATCTGGACGGAGGGAGTATGATGTAAGAGCTAGGGATACGACTGGACAACACAGTAAAAAAACACTAAAAAACCCACTGCAGAACCAAAGTATTCAAACCCACTGATATGAGATAGTACACTCATGCAGCTCAGGATGCAAAACTACCAGGCAGTTTTCCTTGCAAAAATCAACATTGTGGCCTTTAATCATACATTTTGTTACAACTAAATTTAGATTAGAGAAAGGTTGGATTCACGCCGATTAACAAAATACATACTGATGTAGAAATATAGTGATATACAACAGGTACTTACATCTACATTGGAGCACAGAGAATTTATGCAAGAATCTTTCCTCATAAACGATACCATTGCAGAAAATCTTCTATCTGTTAAGCTTATTTTCTAAAAGAGAGATGGGTAAGAAACATGTAGAAAATATGATCAGCATGCTATAAAATTTCATGATGCAAGGATACGCACACGCTTCTTAGAATTGAGTTGACATATTTTTGCTGGACTGGAGCGGACTAGTTCTTTGGCCACTGGAATCTGCTTATTATCAGTAGGAGTTGGGTTTCTATGTGCTGGAGCAGTATCTATAAAAACTGGAGTTGGTTTATTATCTCCTGGCGTTTGGATCTTTTGCAAAGGCCTTGTTTGTAACCCTTCAGATTCTAACATAGTCGTCTTCCCCTTGCATGCCTTGTATAGAAGAATGGTGATTTAATTATAAAACATGCGGCAGCAGAGAGATGGAATAGGTACTGAAGAATAGAAAGGCATGACATATTGACATGTATTCCCTCCATCTAGAAAAAATGGATGGGTCTAGGCGTATTTCAGTTCTAGATACATCCTTTTTTTATCCATTTCGGCAACATGTAATCCGGACAGAGGGAGTATGGTGTAAGAGCTAGGGATACGACAGGACAACACAGCAAAATAACACTAGTTGAATGTAAAACTGTATGCTAGTGGAATACATACAGAAATAACTAAGGCAACATACACGTGTATGATTGGGAAAATAAGATGGCATTGCAACAGAGCACTAGAACATCACTTCAATGTAAAAAAACATGGTATGGTAGACAGATGAAGTACATACTGATGAATAACAATGCATAAGATATTCAGAAGCATGATGTCCAAATTAAGCAGATGGCATTGCGATAGAGTAGAATGACAGTACTTGAATTTGAAAACATGTTATCATGAATGGAATAGGTACTGAAAAACAGGAAGGCATGACATATCTACATGCATGATCAGCATGCTAAGCACATGGCATTGCAACAGAGTAGATACACTCCAGGACATTATATGCATGTTGTACCCATATCACAGGCCAAGTTAGAGCAAGGACCTTGTGGGGTGAAGAGGATTCATCATCTTTCTGCAAGTCTTCTGAAGAACTGCCTTTACATGTTCCATCATATTGGGTATCATTGACATCAAGTTTATTGGCCTTTACATTGCTCCGTGAGGTTCTTGTGGATATATCAGTGTGTGCAATTATATCTGACATGCATGGAATACAACTAGTAGTTATATTTATGTAATGAGTGCCTGTAGGAGATGACATAAATAGTAGGACTGGGGTTAACTAGTAGCAACAGGTCTCATAAACTAAAGGGAGAACACAGATGAAAGCTACAGAATATGTATCGTTTATACTTGAGATTAACTAGATGGCACACAAAAGTATTAAAGAACAACATAGGAAATACTAGAAGTGGTATAATACTATAATCACCAGCCTGTGGGATAGCATTGGCTGATGGATGATAACTATGGAACAGTGTTACCTAAAGAACAAGTATCTTAGCTGAACTATGGAACAGCGTTAACTCCTGAACAAGACCCGTAAGAGATCAGCATGAATATACAGTGAAATGTGATGATCTATTTTCCATGCTTAGATGAATAACAAAGCCATAAATGTTGCACACAAGTAAGATGAGGGTACAACCTATCTGGCTGCCATACATAGGAGTGAGCATCATGTACTGACTTGTCGATGGCCCTGTAGTTGTTGCGGCTGTGCATGTCGGGCACGCGCATTCGATGCAGGGAAATGTTGAGTGGGGACTATAGCTCCCTTCTGGTGTATGCTTCCCTTGTTGGAGCAGCTGCGGTGAGTCGGAAGATGGTGTGTCTGAAGATGCAGATAACGCATAATGTTAAGAACGACATATCTCTTTGATCTGAAGAAATACACTAAGAGATCAACAGCAAGGTACGAGAGTGGTCACACATCTGTTGACTGAAGACTAAATTGGGGTCACACGATTTTATTTTATTTTGGTACTGTCCGATCTACGCCGGATGGCTGGCCTTCTTGTGCCTCCCGGCTGACACTGTTCGGAATCTTCCCCGAAGAGCCAGCGACCAATGGCAGAGCAGCCTGCCTCCGCCGTCCGTGGCCCCGGCCAAAACCCCGCTCCCCGCCCCACCGCACTGCCGTGGTTGCGCCGCCCCCGGGCCAATCCACAAAGACTCCCCGTCATCCAGATCCGGCGGCGGCAGTACCTTCAATCCACGCAACTCTAAAAGATAGCCATCTAAGCGCTGCTTCCGTGGAGAACTTGTGGCCCCGCACCCTTACGTTAGACACCAGCCAACCGGCAGCCTAGGAGCTCCGCCGCCTTGAGGGGTGCTGCTTCCCATTGCAAATCGATTGGCCCAGAATAAAAATTCAAACAACTGACGCCTAAATAAAGTGATTTGAGATGAGGGTGCGACCTATCTGGCGGCATGGTGAAGTAGGCAGGTCCAGCTACCGAGTCGGTGAGGCCGGCGCGGTTGCGGTGGCGACCGGCGGCAGGGAAAGAGCGATGTCGCGACAGTCGACGGCTACGCCGAAGCAGCACCAGGACTCTGGACGGATCCGAAGTTGGAGCTGCTCCGGCACCGTGAACAACGGCGGGGGTGAATCGGCTCCGGTACGGTTCACGCGGCCGTCATCGAGGCAGCACCAGCAGCACGGAGTAAGAGGCACACGGCCCAGTGCACGACGGCAAATGGACAGCATCTCCGGCATTAGGGAGGAGGGCGGCTGTGAAATTGGTGCGATGGGGGGCGCCATGGAGGTGGGGCTGAGGTTTCGCGTCTCGGGAGAAGGGAGCTTCCCGGGGAGAAGGTGATTTGGCGCCCACGAGGTATGAATGGGGGCGGGCGGGGGAAATTGGGAGGGGAGTGGAACCATGTCTTACGGACGCATTTGTCTGAAATGTGAGGGGGAGTTACAGTTCTACCCTTGCCTATAGGCTTCTCGGCTTGGGTCTGTGTACTGAGGGTTGGGGATAGTAGAGTAACTTTGCTTCTCTAGGCGGGAGCGATTTCGGGCGAGGAGGGCATGTTTTGAACTATAGTGGGCACGAGCGATTTCGGGCGAGGAGAGCGTGTTTTGAAATAGTGGGCGCGAGCTATTTCGGACAAGGAGAGCGTGTTTTGCCGACCATGGTTTATGAATTATTCGGCACATGTCATTTCGGCCGAGGAGAAGGCGCGCTTGGATGAAGTTACGAACCTACCCTCGATGTACAACGGGCCAATTCATGCGTGTCCCACATAGGACGGTAATTTCGCGTCTCCCATTTATTTGCTCGGGCGAATTCCACCGAGCAGAGAGGATGTTTAACGGTTCGTTCAAATTTTGGGAGAACGAGCATCCACGTCTACCTTACCAAGTCGATTCGGATCAAATTTTGAAATATTAGCTTGCCACTTCTTTTTTAGATGGAGAGATGATGCTCGGGAGTAATGTGCTTTTACATGCTCGTTGCTAGCGATTTACTATATGACAAATAGTTGACCCACTCAAAAACGCGAATCAAACCCAAAATGAAATATCTCGATTCAATGAAATAGCTCGTTCAGTAGGTCAAAATAGTGAACTAAATCCAAAATTGAACACCTCAATCGAGTAGCATGTTGTACAGTATTATAGTACTCCATGAACATGTTGAAAGTCAAATTAATGAACTTGTTTGGTATACACATATATCCATTCATGTGTGGATTGCAGACAACATGTTCTCCAATTTAAATATTTGAATGCAAGTTTATATCGAAACATGGTTTATATCAGTCTTTAATGCATAAAACACGACCTCCCCCTCTCCCGGACTACTGCTCTCTCTCTCTCTCTCGCCGACAATCTTCAATTCTGTCACACGCATCCGACACAAAAACCTTGTTTGTCCCTCTCCCTTTCTCTCCATCTCTTTCTCTCTCTTTGTGTGTGTGTGTCAGGGGGTCTTTCTAGTTCGCATGCATATATACACCATCTATAGGTCTCTCTCGCACACTATGTATGATACTCTAGCTAGTCCAAGCTACATATCTTGGGTGCACTCATCGTACGCACACATATTCCTTGGCTCTTTTCCTGTAACTCTCTCACGCACCACTATGTCGTCTCGGAGCTCTTCCCCCCCTCTCTCAAACTCTCCATCCACCTGGGTCACACATACACATGCATATCTCACTCGCACTTGATAGGCCCATCTAAAACTCTATCTCTCCCCCTCGTTCTCTCTCCATCTCACATGCGCACACACACAATCTCATGCCCAGCTAGCCAAGTATGATGGTCTCTCACTCAATTGTAGGCACACGCAGTCCCCCCTATATGTATATGACTAGCTAATCTTAGTCTCCATCACAAACATGTGCATGGTCTATCTCGATTTCTCTCGGGGCATCTTTCTATCGCGCACGCACTCCCTCGATCTCCCACCCATATAGTCCCCTCACGATCTCGACGGGATCTCTCTATCACAAACACACCCTCTCTCCCTCCCCATGCGTCCATGCCATCCATGTGTCCCTCTCGACCTTTGTTCCTTGTTGGCCACACCTCTATTGGACATGTGCTATAGGGGTGTCTCTCTCCGTTGCAAACAATCACACACTAGCTATCTTCGTGTATCTCCTCGCCTTGCTTTTCCATCTCGGAGACGCATGCGTGATATGTTCGCATAAGAAACGAAAAAACACACTCTATCTCTTAATTATCATTTGTTGTCACTTTCTCTTTCACACACATACTCTTTTTGCACACTTACTCATTCTCCTTCACACGCACTTGATCTGTCTCGACTGAGGCACTCTCCTCGGTCCATAGCATATAGATTTATTGAAAAGTCAAACATCACAAAGTTTGACCATGTACGTGGAGAAAAAGAATTACATCTAGTACAACAAACATATACCATTAGATTCACCATGAGATGTAGTTTTGTATGATGTATCTTTGGTATTGTAGATATAAATAACATTTGCGTAAACCTGATCAAAGTTTGACTTCTAAAAAATTTACATGCACTGCATTATCAAGCGGATGGAATATCTCTTTCCCCCTCTCAGCTATCTAACGCACCACTCAGCCTTATCGGGGCTCCTCAATCTCTCTCAAACTTTATTAGTCAGTTTGGTTCGTGACCTAACCCTCATGCCTTGATGGCCGGTACTGCCTGGTGTGGACGTGAGATGTAAAATATTTCTGCCTGGCCAGGCTTGTGTGGTGCTGAAGTATTTGGTTCATGCCTGGGCCAGGCAAAGCATCAACGTCCCATCAATCAATCCATGCATCAATTGTTAATTGCTAATATCCATCCATGTTGCTGTTAGCCTCGTGGCCACACGACCAGGCATGACCAGGCGTTCAAAATCGGTTACCTGGGCCAGGCTACTTGCAGTGTCTGGAGTTCAGCCAGGCTAATTAAAGTGCAAGGGAACCCAGGCCAGGCGGGCTTTCTTTTTCACAGGGTAGCAACCAAACAAGCATGCATGAAATCCAGCCACAACCCAAGGCCAGGAAAAAGATACTTAGGACGCAAGCCAAACTGGCCTTATATCTCCCGGTTCACACATACACATGTCTCGCTCGTGCTATACCTATAGACCCATCCAACACTCTCCGCCCTTGTTCTCTCTCCATGTGACACGCACCCCCCTAAGTACCATAATCCCTCAATCCATCATAGGCGCAAGCACTCCCCCTCCTAAGTATGATTATCTCTTACTAGCCAACAGGAACACACGTATTGTCTCCTTCCATCCATACGTCTATCTCGATATCTCTCGGGGCATCTTCTATCGTGCACAGACCTTATCACTCAATCTCCCACCCATGTAGTCCCATCACGATCTCCAGGGGATCTCTCTATGACAAACATACACTCTCTCCTCCCCATGTCTGCATTTTCTCCGTATGTATCTCTCGACCTCTCTCCCTTGTTTGTCAGACCCCTCTTGGGCACGTGCTAGGGGTCTTGCTCTCTCGGTTCCAAACAACCACACACTATCTCCTCACCTTGCCTCCGTTGTCGAAGATGCATGTGTGATATGTTTGCATAAGACACGCATGCTTTTTCTCTACTTTTATCGTGTGTTGTCCATGTCTCTTTCACACACGCACACACACTTTTTTCACTCTCTCTCTCTTGTTAGGGACTCTGTCACGTCCATAAGCATATGGATGTTTTGAAAAGTCAAACCTCAGAAATGTTTGACCAGGTATATGTGGAGAAAAACATTTACATCTGGAACGATCATTAGATTCATCACAACATGTATTTACTTCATACTATCATTTATCTTTGGTATTGTAGATATAAGTAATTTCTTTATAAACTTGGTCAAAGTTTCAAAAGTTTGACTTAAAAAAATGTTGGAACTACATTATCGAACAGAGGGAGTAGCTCTTTCTCTCTCTCTGCTATCTCTCACGGGCCTCCCCTCTCACTCGAACTCTCTATACCAATGGATTATACACTCACTGTGTCAGCGTATAGCTCCATATATTGTTTAGTTGACCGGTCAACCAATCCACATGCTGCCTTGTCAGCTCGTGTTCTGTATCTTCGTGTGCTGGCCCATGTGGCAGTGGGTGAAAATAAGTAAACTAGAGGCCCATCTGACACGCGGTGAAGTAAAAAAAGTTGAAACCACTCGGGGTAGCACCCCGCACGCTAGTAAATTGAGGGCGCATTGAGGACAAACTTCTTGTGCGCGAAGGACGCACTCGCGCACAATTCACCACTGCGCGGCGGCATGCATAGAAGGACGCACTCGCGCACACCCAACACACAACACACACCAGCACACGTGTACACCGGGGTCGCCGCCGGTTGAGATGGATGTCGAGGCAGCCAACAAGCGGAGGCGGCTCGAGCCAAAACTGCATCTGGCGAGCCTGGACTTCATCAGCAGCCTCCCCGACGACACGCTGCTCGTCATCATCGGCCTCCTCCCCACCAAATCTGTCATGCGGACCGCCCTGCTCTCCCGGCGGTGGCGCCCCCTCTGGCGCTGCGTCCCCCTCAACCTCACCGTCGATAGCTGCCTCTGCGACGGGGATTGCAAACGCATGGCCGCAGTCTCCAAGATCCTTTCATCGCACCCTGGGCCAGCCAAACGCCTTGACATCCGCATGTTCAGTACCAACTACAAGGTCCAATCCAAGTTCGACGAGTGGTTCTTATCCCCCGCCCTAGATCAGCTTGAGGAGCTCAGCTTTGAAGCTGGACGATGTCGCTCTCTGCCGCCGTCCGCGCTCCGCCTCACGCCAACGCTGCGCCGCGCCAGCTTTAGCTCCTGCTATCTTCCCCAGATTAATGCCGCGCCAGCTCTTCTTCTCCCTCAACTCAAGCAGCTCGACCTCTTCGACGTTGTCATCTCAAAGAAGGCTATGGAGCACCTGCTCCGCAGCTGTACTGCGCTCGAGTACCTTCGTCTTGAGCAGATCCATGGGTTCATTAGCCTCCACATTGCCTCGACAAATCTCCAATGGATTTATGTGTCTTGCTGGCCCCGCAACAAGACATCAATTGGGAAGAGATCACTCCAGCTGTTCCACATTATGGTCATTAGGAATGCGCCTTTCCTTGAGAGATTGCTTGTATCGGATCTAGAAGGTCCAACAAAAATCAGGGTCATTGACGCGCCGAAATTGACAGCGTTGGTGTACTTGTCTGCCAAATTCTCCGAACTCTTTATTGGATCCGTAATCGTTCAGGTACAACACTCATCTTCTTCTCCATCTTCTTGAAATTCACATTTTTAAATTTCTTCTTGATGTATTTACGACCGTCTTCCAGAAAATGATTCCCACAAGCTTGACCCAGTCCATGCGCACAGTGAAGATCTTAGCACTAAAATCTATCGGCCCCAATCTGGATCAAGTTGTTGGATTCCTTACATGCTTTCCGTGCACGGAGAAGCTACTCATCGAGGTGAAACTTCTTTCCTATAAGTAAACGGTAATCACAATGTAGCTCAATTTTTTCGTAATTTTCCCAAATTACGATGACAAGTGTAGTGTTCAAAACTGCATCTACGCACTGCACCGAAAGAAATGGTTTTAGTTTTTTTTTCTCACGTGATCACCTGCATCGTTTTTATGCTGTACTACTATAGTAGCCTAGGCTAGTCATAGTGGAAAGTAACTTAGACTACTCCAGTAACTCTATGGTTACCCTAAGAGAAAGTACTACCTCCGTCCTGGTTTACTCTTCCAATTTTGTAGTATCAAAATTTGACCATAGATTTAACTGACAAAATGTTAATGCATGTCACTAAGAACTATATTGTTGGATTCGTATTTGAACATAATTTCAAATGGTGTAATTTTTAGTGACATGCATTGGCATTTTCTTAGGTAAATCTATGGTCAAAATTTTATACTAAATACGAGGTAGTATTACGAAAGTGGGCTATGTAGGCCAAAACATGTGCCAAATTCACTTGTGATGCATTTGGCATCGATGCCCCTCCATTGCTCACCTGGTGTCCCAATATGGATCACTTACTTTGCTCCGATGCCAAATTAACTCACGCAATGAAAAAACATTGCGTCGGAGAGAGAGAGGACCGAGGCAATAAAAAACACTTGTTTGGGAGAGTGAGAGGCTGCTGTAGTTGGTTTGATTGATTTGTTTATACATGTGGGTCTGTGTGCACAGTGGTGCCAACTCTCTCACATCGTGAGAGCGGTGCCAAAATCTTTTGATTTGACATCGATGCGTGTTATGTGGCATACTTTTGCGAAATATGGCATCGGCCACATAGTGGAAGGCAAAAAATGCCCAAGCTCTTCACGTGCTCCTAGTTAAATGAGAGGAAACAGAAAGAGAGAGAGAGAGAGAGAGTGAGTGAAAAAATATCACTAGCCAGCCAACCCTATCATATGAGCGAATGATATTGGTACCTCTTGATGACACGGCAATCTTATGCAGCCAGCTGCTCTAATATGTTCTCTTCTTTTGCAAATAAAAAAACCCGAAAGTGAAAAATGTGCTGCACTATAACAATCTCATCGAATGCCTTGATCTCCATCTTACAGAAATTGATTTGATCGACTACCGAGGCAACACATCTGAGATTAAATTGGCCAGGTTCTTTGTTTTGGAGGCAAGTGTGCTCAAGGTAATGAGGTTTGGTGTTCTCTGGCGCAACAATGAATGGCGTGCTGATCACCGCAAGCGTCTAAGCCTAAATGAAAAAGTCTCCACAGAAGCTGAATTTGTTTTTGAACATCAAGTGGCCAGAGACTTGAAAACTTATTTGCCCATTAGTGACTTGTCAGGGCGGTGGATTTTAGTTTGTACGATAATGATGCATCCACCTAAAGTAACGAAAGTTCTTACATAAACTTCCTAGTAATTCCCTCTTCGTAGGTGCAGCATTACTCCTAACATTTGTAATATCAGTTTGAAACTTGCAATATTGTCGTGTCCTATTCCTGCATTTTCAAAATCATGCGAATCAAACAGGTCCTGAGTTGGTGATGATGTTGTGCCTCCCATGTTTCACCAATAGCCATCGGATCTAGATCTGACACATACAAACCAAGCTTCTCCATTTTTGAAAAAGATGCCCGCACTTGTTCCCTATTTACAAACAACTCCTTGTCTCTCACAATCAGCCTCATCTCCTCCCCACCACATCTAGGAGTAGAAGGCCGTGGAAAAATCTGGCATGATGGCCGCTGCCAGAGCCGTCCACCCCCAATCTTGGTGTTCCGTGCAATGCACAGGCATCTACGCACGGGAAATTATGTCGAACAGGGCTAGTTGTAAGCAGGCTAGCTCTACAGCCATGATGATAGTGACTGCAGATGGTGAGGCTGACTATGGTATGCCGAACACGTCGCCTATACTCAGGTGTCATCTCCGGCGCAGGGTCTTGTCACTTCACTGTGAGGAGCAGCACGTAATAATTTGACCAACGGGTAGTACAATGCTAGTACTCCTACAACTACATTGGTAGTACTACTACTAGTACTAGTAGCACCACCGTCTAGATTTAGGAGTACTACCACGTCCATCTGGATTTTAGTATTTGACTAGCAATATCTAGTAATGCATGTCACCAAAAATGTACTACTCCCTCTTTAAATAAATACATGGTGTTTTATTCCTATCAGCGAGAGAACTTAATGTTTTTTTGCTACTCCTAACTAGAGTACTAATAGGATTACATGCAATGAACTAAACACTGCATGTCATGTTTGGTAGTCTCAAGTCATTGAAAGCATGCACGACCCACATCTCTCATTGGTTGATATGTCACGAAATAAGAAACAAGGAGGGATTTAATGCACCGTGCCTAAGTATTTTGGGATTATTTGGTTTTCGTAAGGTGACTTACACAACATTTTTGTTTACATGCATTAACATTTTATTAGTTAAATCAAAGGTCAAAACTTGGTGCAAAATGCAAAGGGGGCCAATAAACCAGTAAACATCAAACTTCTCTGGTTTGGCCCCAACTAGAGGTCCGGTGAGATGACTATACTACACAGGCACGGAGGGGCACACAGCTTCATTGACTTACGACAACTGCCTTTGGGTGAATGACACGTGGCCCCAGGGGGTGGCTGGCCCACCTATCATACAGCCAAAGGCAGGTGCAGTAGAGGGCCGAGGAGTAGTACGAAATCCTACGCACCTATGCACGCTAACCAAGGGCTGAGTGATCACTCGAATCGCAAGATCAGTTGACTAGAAGCTTGTGGCGACCCGACCCGAATGGATCAAGTGCTCTGTGCTCAGGTGTCATCCCTGGATCAGTAATGCTGACACCACACAGTACATCGAAGGATTTATAGCAGAGTGGCAATCACACACTTATTATATCGTTGTCTCAAAGAGAACTTATTACAATAAATATGGCTTAAGGCCATCTAATAACGATAACAGCGGAAGACTCGGAAGATAAATGGGTCCATCAACTCCAACGGCATCACTGAGTATAGAACCACGACCTAAAAGCACCTTAATCATCGTCTGAAAAGTCTACAACATGAGAAGTTGCAGCCCGAAAACGGGTCAGCACATGGAATATGCTGGCAATGTAACACATAGAGAGTAATGGAATGAAACAGCTATACTATATGCATATATGGCTGGTGGAAAGCTCTATGGTTACAGTTTTGTGTAAAGCCAGTTTTTCCCTACTGCAAAGGAATAAATTTATTTAACTATCATGGTAGTTGTTAAACATCGAGAATGGTTGACAGCATTCCGATCC